>NW_027464603.1:0-613750 GCF_043290135.1 Rhipicephalus microplus
GAACTACTGCTCCTTCCGACTTTTTGCAACCTCTTACTTGCCTTACGTTGCAATTCGAAGTCATCGGGATAGACATGTATGGCCTTCTTCCTGTGACCTGCAGTAAAAATTGTTAGTGGTGACGGCTGTTGACCACTTTACTCGCTACGCAGAAACAGCCTCGCTACACGCTGGTACAGCTACTGAAGACGCCGAATTTTCCTACGTAAAATATTTTTATGCCATGGAGCTCCAAATGCTCTGCTCAGCAACCGTGGCAAGGCCTTTTTTATTGTAATGTTGCTGAGGTTCTACGCGCCACCAACACCACCCACAAGACAACTTCACTCAGCATCCACAGACCAATGCTTTGACTGAGCGCTTCCTCCTGGACACATTTGCCATGTACGTCAATCCCGCCCTAAAGAACTTGGACGCCATTTTTCCATTCGTAACGTTCGTTTTCTTGACGATAGTTGTAGCGCCAGAAGGAAACGACGACACAGAGACAAGAAGGACACGAAAGACACGAGCGCTCATGTCTTTTGTGTCCTTCTTGTCTCTGTGTCGTCGTTTTGTTCTCGCGCTATAATTATCATGCCATACCAACTAGCCCAAGCTGCCAAACTTCTAAGTTCGTCCACAATACGGCTACGCAACGCACCACCCGCTTTTCTCCCTATTTTTTGGACCCCTGAATATTGCTGTTACCTGACTGTAACTCTCCACTTCTCCTTACTTTCGGTTCCGGCTACCTCAGCAGGCCCTTGATCGGCACTATTTTTGTCTCGCCGTCATCTGGCCAGAATTAACACCGGCATATCCCAGGAAGCTCACAAGTCTCGCTAAGAATCAACCCACCGTGCTGTCATTTATTGAGCAAGAGACAAATGTTGTTCTCGGGACTCTCGTGCATGTGCCCGGGTTCTGAAAAAAATTCCTCAGCAATTTTGCAGGACTTTACATTATCAATGAAGAAACATCCCCCCTTAATTACCGTATCTCACCACTTATGGCTCCTTCCAATCACCGTTGTCTTAGGACACATATTGTGCATGTTTCTCGACTGAAGCTGTATATCCTATGCAATTCTATAATTGCCTGTCGCGCGGCTAGGAGGTCACTTCATCCAGCATGATGGCGAATAAATTGAGCGCAGTCACTCACTTCTTTATAAATTGAACATGTCATCATCATTTGTGTAACTTCCTCATCTGTACATATTATGATCACTCTGTGTCAGCTCGAGCTTGTCTCAAATAAAGCGCTTCCTCAACACACACACACACACACACACACACACACACACACACACACACACACACACACACACACACACACACACATATATATATATATATATATATATATATATATATAAGTCAAGTAGATCCTCCAAGAGAACGGTAACAACGGAAGTGTTTAATTCGACAGTTTCGGCCAGAGTCTGGCCTTCATCAGGAGTCATGGTACATTCTGTTTGCGCTCACATTTATAGTATTTTGGGTAAAAAATGAGAGGGAAGGAACGAAAAAAAAAAAAAAAAAAAAAAACAGAAAGAAAGAAAGAGTTTGAAAAACGAGAGAGGAAAGGATATCCAGAAAGTTCCAGGTTCCACTGTGCTTCGCGAGTGGCGTCGTCAGTGTGTATTTTCTTAGTATTGCGTTCAGTGCAGTTTGGTGGCGGTCCCTTTATTGTAGACGGGGCCTGGCTAAGGTAAGGGCTTGCGTGTCGCGAAAAATGCTTTTTTTATTATTATTTTTTATTTTTTATTTTTTAAAGACCGTCACTAATTCGGCGTCGGGGACAGCGTTCCGAGGCTCCAGGAAGTCGGCGCGGGAGAAAATGTTTCTTAAGGCGCTGTCTGTCGTTTTGAATGCTATTTTGCTCTGCGAATCCGCGTTTGGGGGTTTTAATTGTGTATGGGGTGGCCCTTCTATATGTCGGGCTTTGTTGTCGAAATGCGGGAAGGGTTTCCAAACTGCGAGAAAGGACGTTTGAAGTGATTGCTATTTTGTACTGGGAAACCGCGTTCGGGGCGTTTAGTTGTGTATGTGGATGTCGGGCTTTGTTGCCAAAATCGGGGAAGGGTTGCCAAAAGGCGAGAAGGGGCGTTTGAAGTGATTGCATTTTGTTCTGGGAATCCACGTTCGGGGCTTTTAGTTGTGCATGCGGTGACCCTTCGACAAGTCGGGCTTACAACTATTGTTCGGTTATTCAGAGAAATAGAAATAGACGACAGTGGTTCACTGAAACACGCAAAGATATTTGTAGTTGTCCAGTCCTCGTCGCCGCCACAGTGCCGCGAAATCTTGAACTGTTATGATTACAATTATAAACTTACATATACACGCATACACCCCCATACATATGCGCATATGCATAAGTACATATACACATATAAATGCATATGTATATATTATAGTGCTTTGATTGCTGCAAGTGTACCCGGACTTTCATTTATGCCTTTTTCGAGGGTGTTAAATCGGTGTATGAGGTATGATTCACGTTGTTCACGTTCCCGGTTTGATTTAAATCCTGTTTCTAAAAGTGTGACTGACAATTTGTCGAAGGAGTGGCCGGGAAGGTTAAGGTGTTTTGATAGAGGTAGATTCGGCGCTGATTTCGCGTGGGCTCTGTGATTATTGAAACGAATCCTAAAGGGTGTTTCCGTTTGTCCGATGTATTGCATGCCGCACACGTTGCATTCAAGTAGATATACCACATTAGGGGAATCGCATGTTAGATTTCCTCGTATGTTAATTGAAAAGTTGGATTGTGTGCTGCTTGCCTTGCTTGTATCTCGCATCGCTTTGCATACAAAACATCGAGGCTTCAGACAAGGTCGGCATGAACTGTCGGAAGTTGAAGTATTGATTTGGGAGTTTACAAGTGTGTCTTTGAGGTTGCGTGTTCGTCGGTAAACGACGCCAGGAGCCGATGGGAATGCACGTTTTAGACGTTCACTTTGTTCCAGTATGTTGTAATGTCGTTTAAGGATTTTGTTAACGTTGGGGAAATTCGTGCTGTATGTTAAACATAGGTGTGTCTGTTGCAGGTTGTGTTGTGGTGGCCGCTTCATCAGAAGGTCATCACGCTGAAGTTTTCTAGCTTTTTGAATAGCGTCATCAATTACATGTGGAGGATATTTCTGTTTTTCGAGCACGAGTTTAAGCTTTTGTGAGCTCGCGTGGAAGTCAGTGTCTTTTGAGCAAATTCGCTTAAAACGGTGGGCCTGGCCGTATGGAATGCTGTTTTTACAATGGCGTGGATGATCACTTTGGTAATGGAGGTACTGTTGTCGATCTGTTGGTTTGCGGTAGAGGGTTGTGGAAAGTTTATCATCTTCTATTATTATGGTAACGTCAAGGAAATTTACGGTTACTTGTGAGTAGGTGTGTGTGAAGTGTATGTTTGGATGCACAGTATTGTAAGTATCGATAAAGTTTAGCAGTTCATCCTCGCTGTGAGTCCAAATAAGAAAAATATCGTCAATGTACCGCCTGTATAGGAGTGGTTTCAAGGGAGTTTGGGACAAAAATTCGGTTTCTAGTTCTCCCATAAAAATGTTAGCATAGTTTGGTGCGAGTTTGGTACCCATGGCGGTGCCGCTGATTTGTCGAAAGTACTCTTGGTTGAACTCGAATGAGTTCAGTTCTAATACAAGTCTTGTGAGGCTTGCGATGGCAGAGAAATCTGGGGTGTCAGGTTGTCTATGGTTTGTGTATGTGTTTTTTAATGCCGCTATGCCATCATCGTGGGGAATATTTGTATAAAGTGAAGACACATCAAGGGTAACTAAGTATGAGTGTTTCGGAATGCGCAGGTCTGCAATATCTCGAAGAAAATGTGAGGTGTCTTTTACGTACGACCCGAGAGTGCACGGAATGTGGCCTATTAATTTGTCTACGTACCCTGATATGGGCTCGGTTACTGTGCCTATACCTGAAATGATTGGTCGGCCTGGATTACCGGGTTTATGAATTTTTGGGAGTATGTAGAAGCGCCCTGGACGAGGGTGTACTGGCCGCATTAATTTGTGCTCACTGCGTGTTATTCTTCCCTCGTCCAACAGCTTCTTCAGTTCTGTTGCTACAATACGCGTGTATTTCTCTGTCGGGTCCCCTGGGAGGCGTTCGTAGAATTTTAAGTCGTTTAGTTGACGGTATGCTTCTTGTAGGTAGTCGGTTGTATTTAGGACTACAATTGCCCCTCCTTTGTCAGCGGGCTTTATTATTATATCAGTCCTAGATGTTAGGTTTTGCATACTCTTTTTCTCGGATTTTGTCATGTTTTCCCGCTTTCCCTTCTGTCTGTGATACTCCTGTAATATATCTTTCTGGACCGCGTTAATATATAAGTCCAGACACTTGTCTCGATGACTATTTGGTGTCCAATCGCTTGTTTGGTGGCGGGGAGTCTTTGGAATGTTAGACGGCTTGTCCAAGAAATATTCGTGCAGCCTCAATTTTCTAGCGAAGTTGTCGAGGTCTCGGAGTAAGTGAAACTCATCGAAAGATTTTCTAGTTGGGCAGAAGTTTAGTCCTTTAGATAATAGTTTTACTTCATCAGTTGACAAACTCGTGTCTGATAGGTTTATAATCGCAGCGTCGTAGTGAGTGTTGATAGGTGTTTTCTTGTTTGTGCCGTGAGTTTCCTCGTGGGTGAATGTGTTGTAGTCATACAGTGTAGCGTCTGGTAGTGTGGGGTTGGAAACATTGTCTCTTTTAAGTTTCTGTATTTTAGTTTTCTTGACCTCTTGGTATTTATTTTGTTCGAACTCTGTTAGTAGGGTGATTTCCTCGTTTGATAAGTGGTTGTTGTCGCGCAGAATGGCGTTGGTCATGTTGGTCAGTTTCTTTACTTGTTTTTCACTGTGGTTGATTGCAATTTCTGTTAGCTTGAGTGATGCTTCTAGAAGGACGTTTTGCCATGCGGCCTGGTTGTTTTCGTCGAGATTTGTGGCGGCAGGGGTGATGGAGAGTGTCATTCCTTTGGGGGCTATTCTAGCATTTAGGTATACTTGCAGCGTCGATCTATGCATTGCATGTCTGATTCGTTTATCCGTGAGTTTTCTTACTTTAAGAAAAGTGGCACTGTAACCGGAGAGCAGAGAGCTGGACTTACAGATTGGAAGTCAGTCTTCTTTTGGGCGCGGGGACGGCACTGCAGAAGTCCGCAGGTTGTAGGTGTGTTGTGTAGGCCTTCGTCGTTGAAAGGATGATCCGGGCGTCGAGCTGCTGGCAGGCGTTGAGCTCCGAGCGAGCGTTGAGGGCAGGATGTCCGTGTTGCTCGATGTTTCTTTGGGTGGGGTCGGCAATAGAGCAACACGCCTCTGTTGGTCGGCAGGTTTCACCTCTTGGGAAGGTGCGGTACTGCTGTCGATGACGGTGGGCTGTATCGGGCGTCGAGGTGTTATACTTTCAACGATCGTTGGGAACTCTGTCGTGGTGTCAGAGGTCTGCAGTGCTCCGGGAACGTGTTGGTGACTTCTGGTTCCCTGGTGATATTCTTCTGTTCGCATTTGGATGGGAGTGGTAGGTTGGGATGACCACCCCGCGGCAGGCTCGAGGTTCCCGCGATATATTGCCCCTTTCAGCGTTTGAGCAATGAGTGCTACCCCCATGAAGCTCGGATGTAGTCCGTCCGCAGCAAGGAAACGTCTGGCTGGCAGTTGGTCGAATTCATAGTCGATGTATGACACCTTGCCCGGTTTCCGGCAGTACGTCTTGATTGTCTCATTAAAGTGACGAGCTTCCCTGTTGAAGCGGTGGACGAATTTCTCGTTGGAACGTTGTAGGCGCCTGTTGGTGGATCGTGGTGGCACACATGAGACAATTAGTCTGTCAAGTTCCGGGCGTCTTTGAAGAGTGTTATTTACCAGGCGGCGAAGGCGGCGAAGGGACTCATCCGGCCCGTACAGTTCCAATTCGCTCGTCCCCACGTGGAAAACGAGCGTGGTTACTGAGCGTGGCACATTTGCCAGCTCATCTTCAATATCGAAAGTGGATGCTCCGCGGATCGTTATGAATGCCGGTGTTGACTTGTCGTAGGGGTTGAAGTGTCGATGAAGGTATCTCGTTTGTGAATTTCCAATGATAGCTGTACTTGGTGCATGTTTAGGAAATTTCCGTGATACTTTTTCCGCTGGAGGTGCGCCGGTGGCCGGTCTGGAGTAGGCAGGCATGGTGGCGAAAATGGCCGTAGCGTTGCAATAAGTCAAGTAGATCCTCCAAGAGAACGGTAACAACGGAAGTGTTTAATTCGACAGTTTCGGCCAGAGTCTGGCCTTCATCAGGAGTCATGGTACATTCTGTTTGCGCTCACATTTATAGTATTTTGGGTAAAAAATGAGAGGGAAGGAACGAAATTAAACACTTCCGTTGTTACCGTTCTCTTGGAGGATCTACTTGACTTATTGCAACGCTACGGCCATTTTCGCCACCATGCCTGCCTACTCCAGACCGGCCACCGGCGCACCTCCAGCGGAAAAAGTATCACGGAAATTTCCTAAACATGCACCAAGTACAGCTATCATTGGAAATTCACAAACGAGATACCTTCATCGACACTTCAACCCCTACGACAAGTCAACACCGGCATTCATAACGATCCGCGGAGCATCCACTTTCGATATTGAAGATGAGCTGGCAAATGTGCCACGCTCAGTAACCACGCTCGTTTTCCACGTGGGGACGAGCGAATTGGAACTGTACGGGCCGGATGAGTCCCTTCGCCGCCTTCGCCGCCTGGTAAATAACACTCTTCAAAGACGCCCGGAACTTGACAGACTAATTGTCTCATGTGTGCCACCACGATCCACCAACAGGCGCCTACAACGTTCCAACGAGAAATTCGTCCACCGCTTCAACAGGGAAGCTCGTCACTTTAATGAGACAATCAAGACGTACTGCCGGAAACCGGGCAAGGTGTCATACATCGACTATGAATTCGACCAACTGCCAGCCAGACGTTTCCTTGCTGCGGACGGACTACATCCGAGCTTCATGGGGGTAGCACTCATTGCTCAAACGCTGAAAGGGGCAATATATCGCGGGAACCTCGAGCCTGCCGCGGGGTGGTCATCCCAACCTACCACTCCCATCCAAATGCGAACAGAAGAATATCACCAGGGAACCAGAAGTCACCAACACGTTCCCGGAGCACTGCAGACCTCTGACACCACGACAGAGTTCCCAACGATCGTTGAAAGTATAACACCTCGACGCCCGATACAGCCCACCGTCATCGACAGCAGTACCGCACCTTCCCAAGAGGTGAAACCTGCCGACCAACAGAGGCGTGTTGCTCTATTGCCGACCCCACCCAAAGAAACATCGAGCAACACGGACATCCTGCCCTCAACGCTCGCTCGGAGCTCAACGCCTGCCAGCAGCTCGACGCCCGGATCATCCTTTCAACGACGAAGGCCTACACAACACACCTACAACCTGCGGACTTCTGCAGTGCCGTCCCCGCGCCCAAAAGAAGACTGACTTCCAATCTGTAAGTCCAGCTCTCTGCTCTCCGGTTACAGTGCCACTTTTCTTAAAGTAAGAAAACTCACGGATAAACGAATCAGACATGCAATGCATAGATCGACGCTGCAAGTATACCTAAATGCTAGAATAGCCCCCAAAGGAATGACACTCTCCATCACCCCTGCCGCCACAAATCTCGACGAAAACAACCAGGCCGCATGGCAAAACGTCCTTCTAGAAGCATCACTCAAGCTAACAGAAATTGCAATCAACCACAGTGAAAAACAAGTAAAGAAACTGACCAACATGACCAACGCCATTCTGCGCGACAACAACCACTTATCAAACGAGGAAATCACCCTACTAACAGAGTTCGAACAAAATAAATACCAAGAGGTCAAGAAAACTAAAATACAGAAACTTAAAAGAGACAATGTTTCCAACCCCACACTACCAGACGCTACACTGTATGACTACAACACATTCACCCACGAGGAAACTCACGGCACAAACAAGAAAACACCTATCAACACTCACTACGACGCTGCGATTATAAACCTATCAGACACGAGTTTGTCAACTGATGAAGTAAAACTATTATCTAAAGGACTAAACTTCTGCCCAACTAGAAAATCTTTCGATGAGTTTCACTTACTCCGAGACCTCGACAACTTCGCTAGAAAATTGAGGCTGCACGAATATTTCTTGGACAAGCCGTCTAACATTCCAAAGACTCCCCGCCACCAAACAAGCGATTGGACACCAAATAGTCATCGAGACAAGTGTCTGGACTTATATATTAACGCGGTCCAGAAAGATATATTACAGGAGTATCACAGACAGAAGGGAAAGCGGGAAAACATGACAAAATCCGAGAAAAAGAGTATGCAAAACCTAACATCTAGGACTGATATAATAATAAAGCCCGCTGACAAAGGAGGGGCAATTGTAGTCCTAAATACAACCGACTACCTACAAGAAGCATACCGTCAACTAAACGACTTAAAATTCTACGAACGCCTCCCAGGGGACCCGACAGAGAAATACACGCGTATTGTAGCAACAGAACTGAAGAAGCTGTTGGACGAGGGAAGAATAACACGCAGTGAGCACAAATTAATGCGGCCAGTACACCCTCGTCCAGGGCGCTTCTACATACTCCCAAAAATTCATAAACCCGGTAATCCAGGCCGACCAATCATTTCAGGTATAGGCACAGTAACCGAGCCCATATCAGGGTACGTAGACAAATTAATAGGCCACATTCCGTGCACTCTCGGGTCGTACGTAAAAGACACCTCACATTTTCTTCGAGATATTGCAGACCTGCGCATTCCGAAACACTCATACTTAGTTACCCTTGATGTGTCTTCACTTTATACAAATATTCCCCACGATGATGGCATAGCGGCATTAAAAAACACATACACAAACCATAGACAACCTGACACCCCAGATTTCTCTGCCATCGCAAGCCTCACAAGACTTGTATTAGAACTGAACTCATTCGAGTTCAACCAAGAGTACTTTCGACAAATCAGCGGCACCGCCATGGGTACCAAACTCGCACCAAACTATGCTAACATTTTTATGGGAGAACTAGAAACCGAATTTTTGTCCCAAACTCCCTTGAAACCACTCCTATACAGGCGGTACATTGACGATATTTTTCTTATTTGGACTCACAGCGAGGATGAACTGCTAAACTTTATCGATACTTACAATACTGTGCATCCAAACATACACTTCACACACACCTACTCACAAGTAACCGTAAATTTCCTTGACGTTACCATAATAATAGAAGATGATAAACTTTCCACAACCCTCTACCGCAAACCAACAGATCGACAACAGTACCTCCATTACCAAAGTGATCATCCACGCCATTGTAAAAACAGCATTCCATACGGCCAGGCCCACCGTTTTAAGCGAATTTGCTCAAAAGACACTGACTTCCACGCGAGCTCACAAAAGCTTAAACTCGTGCTCGAAAAACAGAAATATCCTCCACATGTAATTGATGACGCTATTCAAAAAGCTAGAAAACTTCAGCGTGATGACCTTCTGATGAAGCGGCCACCACAACACAACCTGCAACAGACACACCTATGTTTAACATACAGCACGAATTTCCCCAACGTTAACAAAATCCTTAAACGACATTACAACATACTGGAACAAAGTGAACGTCTAAAACGTGCATTCCCATCGGCTCCTGGCGTCGTTTACCGACGAACACGCAACCTCAAAGACACACTTGTAAACTCCCAAATCAATACTTCAACTTCCGACAGTTCATGCCGACCTTGTCTGAAGCCTCGATGTTTTGTATGCAAAGCGATGCGAGATACAAGCAAGGCAAGCAGCACACAATCCAACTTTTCAATTAACATACGAGGAAATCTAACATGCGATTCCCCTAATGTGGTATATCTACTTGAATGCAACGTGTGCGGCATGCAATACATCGGACAAACGGAAACACCCTTTAGGATTCGTTTCAATAATCACAGAGCCCACGCGAAATCAGCGCCGAATCTACCTCTATCAAAACACCTTAACCTTCCCGGCCACTCCTTCGACAAATTGTCAGTCACACTTTTAGAAACAGGATTTAAATCAAACCGGGAACGTGAACAACGTGAATCATACCTCATACACCGATTTAACACCCTCGAAAAAGGCATAAATGAAAGTCCGGGTACACTTGCAGCAATCAAAGCACTATAATATATACATATGCATTTATATGTGTATATGTACTTATGCATATGCGCATATGTATGGGGGTGTATGCGTGTATATGTAAGTTTATAATTGTAATCATAACAGTTCAAGATTTCGCGGCACTGTGGCGGCGACGAGGACTGGACAACTACAAATATCTTTGCGTGTTTCAGTGAACCACTGTCGTCTATTTCTATTTCTCTGAATAACCGAACAATAGTTGTAAGCCCGACTTGTCGAAGGGTCACCGCATGCACAACTAAAAGCCCCGAACGTGGATTCCCAGAACAAAATGCAATCACTTCAAACGCCCCTTCTCGCCTTTTGGCAACCCTTCCCCGATTTTGGCAACAAAGCCCGACATCCACATACACAACTAAACGCCCCGAACGCGGTTTCCCAGTACAAAATAGCAATCACTTCAAACGTCCTTTCTCGCAGTTTGGAAACCCTTCCCGCATTTCGACAACAAAGCCCGACATATAGAAGGGCCACCCCATACACAATTAAAACCCCCAAACGCGGATTCGCAGAGCAAAATAGCATTCAAAACGACAGACAGCGCCTTAAGAAACATTTTCTCCCGCGCCGACTTCCTGGAGCCTCGGAACGCTGTCCCCGACGCCGAATTAGTGACGGTCTTTAAAAAATAAAAAATAAAAAATAATAATAAAAAAAGCATTTTTCGCGACACGCAAGCCCTTACCTTAGCCAGGCCCCGTCTACAATAAAGGGACCGCCACCAAACTGCACTGAACGCAATACTAAGAAAATACACACTGACGACGCCACTCGCGAAGCACAGTGGAACCTGGAACTTTCTGGATATCCTTTCCTCTCTCGTTTTTCAAACTCTTTCTTTCTTTCTGTTTTTTTTTTCGTTCCTTCCCTCTCATTTTTTACCCAAAATACTATAAATGTGAGCGCAAACAGAATGTACCATGACTCCTGATGAAGGCCAGACTCTGGCCGAAACTGTCGAATTAAACACTTCCGTTGTTACCGTTCTCTTGGAGGATCTACTTGACTTATTGCAACGCTACGGCCATTTTCGCCACCATGCCTGCCTATATATATATATATATATATATATATATATATATATATATATATATATAGGCAGGCGTGGTGGTTGAGTGGCCGTAGCGTTGCATATAGTCCAGTAGATCCTCCATGAGCAGTCACAACGTGGTTTATTTTGACGTTTCGGCCTAGAGTCTTGCCTTCATCAGGATTAAAGGTACAGTTTGTTGGTGCTCAGCTTTATACAATCTCAAATCAGAGGAAAACGAAGGAGGAAAAACACAGAAAAAAAGCAAAAAAGAAAAAAGAAAAAAGAACATCAGAAAAAAAGTAGAAAAAAGAAAAAAAAGAGAAAAAAAGAACACAACACCACACATCACTACAACACATCACCACAACACATCACTACAACACCACCACACAGGAAACCACAAACGGTACAAACGAGCACCCATCTAGGAACAGACCCTGTGACACTGTGGTTGTAAATTTATCGGACACGAGCTTGTCACCTGACGAAGAAAAACTGCTATCTAAGGGACTAAGCTTCTGCCCGACCACAAAATTTTTCGATGAATTCTACTTGCTCCGAGACTTCGACAACTTCGCTCGAAGCTTAAGGTTGCGCGAATATTTCTTGGACAGGACTTCTAACCACAAAACAATGCACCGTCGTGAATCAAATGATTGGACACCGAACAGTAATCGAGACAAGTGCTTGGACCTTTATATCACCGCAGTACAGAAAGATATAGTACACGAATACCACAGACAAAATAAACTGAGAAAACTTGACAAAATCTGAAAAATTAAGTATGAGAAATTCGGAATCTAGTACAGATAGAACAATAAAACCCGCTGACAAAGGAGGAGCCATTGTAGTTTTTAATACAACCAACTACTTACAAGAAGCATACCGCCAACTAGACGACTCAAGGTTTTACGAACACCTCCCAGGTGATCCGACAGACGAATACAAATGTATCTTATCAACAGAACTAAAGAAACTGTTGGATGTAGAAAAGATAACCAACACTGACCACAAACTGATGCGAGCAGCATACCCTCGTCCAGGTCGCTTCTACATCCTCCCAAAAATTCATAAACCCGGTAACCCAGGTCGACCAATCATATCAGGCATCGGTACAATAACTGAACCCATATCAGGGTACGTGGACAAACTAATAAGCCACATTTTATGCACCCTCGCGTCGTACATAAATGACACCACACATTTTGTTCGACACATTGCAGGTCTGTGTGTGCCGAAAAATTCATACTTGGTTACTCTTGATACCTCTTCATTGTATACAAATATTCCTCATGATGACGGCATAGCTGCATTACAAAACATGTACACAAACCATAGACAAATTAACACCCCAGATATCTCTGCCATCGCACTTTGACGAGGATGGTCCTCTGTCACAGAACGAGCGCTCAAAATGGGCGCGCCGCCAAATTCTTACGATAACGCGCCGAAGTGACGCCGCGAGGTCAACGAAAAAAAAGAAAACAAACATCTAAAGGCTTCCCGGGCGCGCGACGCTCTCCCCTCGGAAGCGTGGCTTCGCCGATGAACCTCCTCACCCCACAGCGGCAGCCGGGCAAGCACTGGAAATTTCCAGAAGGAAAGGGGCGTGTATGTCTGGTTGAGTCATCTGTCGGGGACGGCCCCCGTACACTCTCGCGCCTCTCCCCAGCCTTCGCTGCGTATCGCGCCGACGAAATGACGAGAACTTTCTGGAATGTCGCGCGGAAGGTATTTAACCGAGCAGCCGAGACGAGTAGGGAATCCGCCGTGTAGTCGGCGAAGGTTTTGTCCGTAGCGACAAAGCAGGAAAAGAAGAGGATTTCCACCTGAGGGGTGAAGGCTCGAGCTACAGGCAAGAGTGTGTGTTTACCGCTATTGAGCGAAGACGCGTGGCAACAGTTGCGTGTGTGAAGCCGACGTGTTTCCGGCGAAGAAGTTTGAAGCTTGGAGAGTGGCCAATTGAAGACGCGAGGTTTCCTGGAAGAGAAACTTCGGCGAGGTTTCCTGGAAGAGAAACTTCAGGGGACAGCGGAACGACAACAACGCTGGACTTTGAGTGAGTGATTCTCGGAAGAGTATCCTCCAGACTTTTGTTCCAAGAAGTTTGGACTGAATAGGTTTTCTATCTCTTTAGTCTTTAAGTGTCTTGGTTGTTCAATGCATGCGACTGCATTGTAGTGTGTATTGTTGTCTGTGTCCGTTGTTTCGAGTGTGGCTGATTGTACCGTGTAGTACGTTGTCTAATTGGTTTGATTGGTGACATACTGTACTCAACTATTGTGGAGTGTGCATTCTTGTGTATTGTTTTTCGATCTGCCCTTATTGAGAATATAATTTTGTTTGTTTATCAACTCTCGGCTCTGACTTGTTCTTTGGGCCACAGCCGGCGTCCGCTGGCGCGCCAAAAAGGACCACTTCTAAATTGTCCACGCTTTCGTGGTGCGGTTCGGGGGGCCGATACTTCGGCCCTTGGAATTAGCCCGGCGATCGCCTCCCTAATTAACGGGACCCGTGACAATTACTCTGGCGTCCGCGACACAGGACCTTTTGGTGCACAGTGTGTCCAAAGTAGTGAGAAAGAGCCTCGAGTTCTTGATAGTGTTATCGGAACGATTTTGTGTGTTGTTCAGTGTTCTCGTTAACGAGTGCAGGGGAGTGTTCCGATAGACTGATTTAGGCAGATACTTTTTGCACGCGGCAAGGTTTTATTTGCGAGTTGCGAGACACAATGGATCTCGAAAAGTTAGTCGCTCTTGGTGAGAAGATGGGTCTTTCTGGCGCCGAACTACAGAAGTGGGTCACCCAGAAGGAAAAAGAAGAAAAAGAGAGAGCCAAGGAAGAAAAAGCAGCTGAGTTGGAACGAGAGAGGTTGGCAGCTGAGAGAGCCAAGGAAGAAAAGCAGCTGAGTTGGAACGAGAGAGGTTGGCCGCTGAGAGGGCGAGAGAAGAAAGAGAGGCAAAGGAGCGACAGCTGAAACAAAAAAGAGAGCAGCAGTTGAAGTTGGAGCTGGAGAGAGAAAAGCTGGCCGCTGAGAGGGCGAGAGAAGAAAGAGGCAAAGGACCGACAGCTGGATGAAGAAAGAGAGGAAAGGGAACGGCAGCGGCAGCACGAGATGGAACTCGAGCGGCTCCGTTTGCAACAGCGAAGTGAAACTACCGTCCAAGCTAGAGTTGAAAGCAGTGAACAGGAAGATCATGGCTTCCGCTTGAACCCAAGCAAGCTGCTTGTAGCGTTTTATGAAAGGAAGGACGACCTTGACGCGTACCTTCACCGATTTGAGACGATAGCCAGGAGCCAGAATTGGCCGGAACATCAATGGGCAACTGCTTTGAGTACCTGCTTGAGTGGTGAAGCGCTCAGTGTGTACGGTAGGCTGACGCCGACCGAAGCAGCCAACTATAAGAAGGTGAAAACTGCTTTGCTGAAGCGATTTAGATTCACTGTGGAAGGATTCCGGGACAGATTTCGGACAGGAAAGCCAGCTGATGGAGAGACGGCTACGCAGTACGCCGCCCGACTTAGCCATTATTTCGACAGATGGATTGAACTTTCAGGGACAGCGCAGGAGTACGATGAGCTTAGAGAGCTCCTTATTAGAGAACAATTTCTTACTAGTTGCCACCCAAGCCTGTCGCTGTACTTGAAAGAGAGGAAGGCTGAGTCACTTGAAGGAATGCTTGAATTGGCTGATCAATTCCTGGAAGCGCAAGGTGGAACTAATTTGGCCAAGGTCAAGAAGGAGTGTCCCGAAGACTCGAAAAATTCGGCACCCGAACAAAAGAAGCGTGCACTGGAGAGTGTTCCGCGATGTTTCCTGTGTAACCGAGTGGGTCATCGCGCGAGCAACTGTCGTACTAACTTTACGAGCCCTACGGTAGTAAAATGTTTTAAGTGTGGTCAGACTGGGCACAAAACAGACGCATGTCGTAACGGAGCGAGTCAAACTCACCAGGTATCCTGTGTGCTGGCAACACCGAAATCCGATAATAATGCCGTCACCGACGAATTCGTAGAATTGAAAAATGGGGAAAAAATTCCTATTGTGGGTGCTGTGGTGACAAAACAGCAAAGAGGTGCTAGGAAGGGAATGCCTGTGATGCCTGGAAAAGTTGCGGGCAAGAAGGTTACGGTGTTAAGAGATACCGGTAGCTCCACGGTTATCGTGCGGAGAAATTTGGTACGAGAAACTGAGTTAACAGGCAAAACGAAACCAGTTTGCCTAATTGACCGTACGGTTCGGATGCTTCCCGAAGCAGAGATTAAGGTTGAAACCCCGTAGTTCAGCGGGAAGGTTACCGCTCTATGTATGACGACCCCCCTTTACGACCTTGTCATCGGAAACATTGACGGGGCGCGAGGACCGAATGATCCGGAATGTTTGGGAGAAGACCCTAAGATAGAGCCCTCGCCAACCCAGCGACCGCGAAATACAGTGGAGGAGCATCCCGTGACGGATCTCACTAGAGCCCAAGGTGAAGCCGCGGCGCAAGAGACGGCGAATGAGAAGATGATCGAGTTGAACGAGTTCACGTGCTGGGCAGCTGGACGTACGTCGGCACAACCCGAACAGACCGACAGTGTAAAAGGGACGGAGTCGGCCAGCCAGGCCTAATGCCATGACATGAACAAGCTGGTAAATAAACCGACAGGACCAGTTGAACGTTATGACCCGTTAATGGTGTCGGAAGTGACCACGATGGCTGAGACGCCGCCTCAGATATCGTCGTTAGAAACAGCTCGCCGAAAAAGAACGTGAAAACCCAAGAAGAGATCTAGCGAGCCCCGCAAGAAAGGGTGCAAGCGCCGCTCAAAGTACACAGGATAAGTGCTGAGGTCGAATCAGAATGTGTTTGGCAGTGCTGAGTGCCATATGTTGTGTTAATGTTGTGTTATCCTGTGTCATTAGTGTCGAAGTGTCTGTGCTGTGATGTGATGTATAGTGTTGTATATTTGTTGTAAAGACAGAACTTTGTACGTTTGTATTGTTTGGAATGTGTGATGAAGCGTTGTACTCAAGTACCTGCGGTTATATTTCTTGTGTGTGAGATTGAATTGTAACGTCCAATTGTATTGAGTGATATATTGTGAATGTGACGTGTCATGAGCGGCGGACTATGTTACAGTCTTTGAGAGTGTGTGGTGACTGTTCGCGCTCGTTTGTGTGGTTTTGAATATTATGAGATAATAATCTTAAAGTGGGGGGCAGTGTCACAGAACGAGCGCTCAAAATGGGCGCGCCGCCAAATTCTTGCGATAACGCGCCGAAGTGACGCCGCGAGGTCAACGAAAAAAAAGAAAGAAAACAAATATCTAAAGGCTCCCTGGGCGCGCGACGCTCTCCCCTCGGAAGCGTGGCTTCGCCGATGAACCTTCTCACCCCCCAGCGGCAGCCGGGCAAGCACTGGAAATTTCCAGAAGGAAAGGGGCGTCTATGTCGGGTTGAGTCATCTGTCGGGGACGGCCCCCGTACAGTCTCACGCCTCTCCCCAGCCTTCGCTGCGTATCGCGCCGACGAAATGACGAGAACTTTCTGGAATGTCGCGCGGAAGGTATTTAACCGAGCAGCCGAGACGAGAGATCAGGAGAAGACGAAAGTTAACGCCAGAGCGCGTAGGGAATCCGCCGTGTAGTCGGCGAAGGTTCTGTCCGTAGTGACAGAGCAGGAGAAGACGGAAGTTAGCGCCAGGGCGCGTAGGGATTCCGCCGTGTAGTCGGCGAAGGTTTTGTCCGTAGTGACAAAGCAGGAAAAGAAGAGTATTTCCACCTGAGGGGTGAAGGCTTGAGCTACAGGCAAGAGTGTGTGTTTACCGCTATTGAGCGAAGACGCGTGGCAACAGCTCCGTGTGTGAAGCCGACGTGTTTCCGGTGAAGAAGTTTGAAGCTTGGAGAGTGGCCAGTTGAAGACGCGAGGTATCCTGGAAGAGAAACTTCGGCGAGGTTTCCTGGAAGAGAAACTTCAGGGGACAGCGGAACGACAACAACGCTGGACTTTGAGTGAGTGATTCTCGGAAGAGTATCCTCCAGACTTTTGTTTCAAGAACTTTGGACTGAATAGGTTTTCTATCTCTTTAGTCTTTAAGTGTCTTGGTTGTTCAATGCATGCGACTGCATTGTAGTGTGTATTGTTGTCTGTGTCCGTTGTTTCGAGTGTGGCTGATTGTACCGTGTAGTACGTCGTTAGATTGGTTTGATTGGTGACATACTGTACTCAACTATTGTGGAGTGTGCATTCTTGTGTATTGTTTTTCGATCTGCCCTTATTGAGAAAAAAATTTTGTTTGTTTATCAACTCTCGGCTCTGACTTGTTCTTTCGGCCACAGCCGGCGTCCGCTGGCGCGCCAAAAAGGACCACTTCTAAATTGTCCACGCTTTCGTGGTGCGGTTCGGGGGGCCGATACTTCGCCCTTTGGAATTAGCCCGGCAATCGCCTCCCTAATTAACGGGACCCGTGACATCCTCGAATTATATTCATTCGAGTTTAACCAGGAGTATTTTAGACAAATAAGCGGGACCGCTATAGGCACCAAAATGGCACCTAATTATGCCAACATTTTAAGTGGGAAAGCTACAATCTGAATTTCTTGCATAAAGTTCCTTGAAACCAATGTTACACAGAAGGTACATAGACGACATCTTTCTTATTTGGACCCACAGTGAGGACGAACTTCTCAGCTTTATCAACACTTACAATGCTGTACATCCGAACATACACTTCACGCACACATACTCGCAAGTAACCGTAAATTCTCTTGTTGTTACCATAACGATAGAAGAAGAGAAGCTCTCTACAACCTTATATCGCAAACCAACGGATCGACAACAATACCTTCATTACCAAAGCGATCACCCATGCCACTGTAAAAACAGTATTCTTTACAGCCAGGCTCACCGGTTTAGGCGAATCTGCTCTAGAGACGCTGACTTTGACACGAGCTCACAGAGGCTAAAACTTATGCTCGAGAAGCAAAATACCCCCGACATGTAATTAATGACGCTGTTCAAAAAGCGAGAAAACTAAAGCGTGAAGACTTACTTATGAAGCGACCACCGCAAGAAGACTCACAACGAACAAACCTCTGCTTGACTTACAGCACAAACTTCCCCAATGTAAACAACATCCTTAAACGACATTACAACATTCTGGAACAAAGTGAACGTCTGAAACGCGCATTTTCATCCGCACCAGGCGTCGTTTACCGACGACCACGTAACCTCAAAGACACACTTGTCCACTCTCAAATTAACACATCACCCCCAAATAATTCATGCCGACCTTGTTTAAAGCCACGATGTCTTGTATGTAAGGTGATGGAGAAACACACAAAGCAACCAGCACACAATCCAAATTTTCGATTAACATACGAGGAAACCTAACATGCGATTCGTCTAATGTGGTATACCTACTCGAATGCAACGTGTGTGGTATGCAGTACATCAGACGAACAGAAACACAATTTAGGATTCGCTTCAATAATCACAGAGCCCATGCGAAATCAGCCCCAAGTCTACCTCTATCAAAACATCTCAATCTTCCCGACCATGCATACGACAAACTATCAGTAACACTCTCAGAGACGGGACTTAAATCAAATCGAGAGCGTGAACAACGAGAGTCATACCTTATCCACCAATTTAACACCCTTGATAGAGGAATAAATGAGAATCCTGGAACACTTGCAGCAAATAAAGAATTAGAAAACAATAACGGCAATAATGAAAACAGTAACTGAGTTCACGGCACTGCAGCTGCGAAGGGCACTTGACAACTCAAAACAATTCCAAGCGTAACTACTCTTCCTAAGTGCAGCTGTCGTCTGTTTTCTGCTTTATTTTACTACACAATCAATTTTGTCATGCGAGACATGCCCAATAGCAACCCTGTGCACATCCTGAAGGCCCCCACTGCACGCGTAATCCAGAAGCGGGCAAGGAATTCGCATTGCGCCCGCTTACCACCCTCTGCGGCAATACGCGGAACCCCTCTTTCTACGACGAAATGTTGACGGGACCCCGAGTAGTTAAAGGCTTAAAACTTCCTAGAATGCCAGCTTACCAGCCTCGGCCCCTATACGCGGTACCCCTCTTTTTACGACGAAATGTTGACAGGGCTCCGAGTAGTTAAATGCTTAGAACTTCCTAAAAAAGCTCTTTTTTGCCCCACACCAAACCGCCAGCCCGAGGAGGCGCCGTCTGGTCGGGAAGAATGCGTTAGTGAAAGGAAGCATACACAGACCACTGACATCAGAAAGGTGAAGGGGAGAAAGGGGAAGGAAATCAAGGGGGAAGTGGAAGGAAGAGTAGAAGGGGGGCGCCCGAGGGGAGTCCACCTTATCATCTTTTTTCTTCATTTTTTCTTTTTCTTCTTTTTTCTTTTCTTCTTTTTTTCTTTTTTTTCTGTCTTTATCCTTTTCCCTTTCCCTCTGATTTGAGATTGTATAAAGCTGAGCACCAACAAACTGTACCTTTAATCCTGATGAAGGCCAGACTCTAGGCTGAAACGTCGAAATAAACCACGTTGTGACCGCTCACGGAGGATCTACTGCACTATATATATATATATATATATATATATATATATATATATATATATATATATATATATATATATATATATATATATATTCATATATACATATTCTAACAGACAATAATTCCAAGGAAAGTAAACGGGAGGTTATTTGACCAAATTTTAGGTAAACGTGAATAAAGAAAAGTGGGTGAAAAGATAACTTGCCATGGGCAGAAACTGACCCACGGGAAGTTCTCGTTTCACCCATTTTTCTTTCTTCAAATTTACCTTACAATTGTGTATAATAACAGCCCCTATACTTTCCTTGGTATTATTGTCTGTTAGATATCAATGAACTGTGTGCAAACACGGAAAAACGAGCCCGTACATATATATATATATATATATATATATATATATATATATATATATATATATATATATAGGCAGGCATGGTGGTTGAGTGGCCGTAGCGTTGCATATAAATCAGTAGATCCTCCATGAGCGGTCACAACGTGGTTTATTTCGTCGTTGCGGCATAGAGTCTGCCTTCATCAGGATTAAAGGTACAGCTTGTTGGTGCTTAGTTTTATACAATCTCAAATCAGAGTGAAAGGAAAGAGGAAAAAAACCGAAAAAAAAGAAAAAAAGAGAAAAAAAGAATGTGAGGTGGACTCCCCTTGGGCGCCCCCTTTCCACTCTTTCTTCCACTTCACCCTTCATCTCTCTCCCCTTTCTCCCCTTCACCTTTCTGATGTCAGTGGTCTTTGTCTGCTTCCTTTCACTAACGCATACTTCCCGACCAGACGGCGCCTCCTGGCACTGGCGGTTCGGTGTGGGGTAATAAAGAGCTTTTTTAGGAAGTTCTAAGCCTCTAACTACTCGGAGCCCTATCAACATATCGTCGTAAAAAGAGGGGTACCGCGTATTGGGGCAGAGGCTGGTAAGCGGGCATTTTAGGAAGTTTTAAGCATTTAACTAGTTGGGGTCCCGTCAACCTTTCGTCGCAGAAAGAGGGGTTCCGCGTATTGCGGCAGAGGCTGGTAAGCGGCCGCAATGCGAATTCCTTGCCCGCTTTTGGATTACGCGTGCAGTGGGGGCCTCCCGGCTGTGCATAGGGTTGCTGTTGGGCATGTCGCATTACGCCTGCTTACCAGCCTCTGCCGCAATACGCGGAACGCCTCTTTCTACGACGAAATGTTGACGGGACCCCGAGTAGTTAAAGGCTTAAAACTTCCTAAAATGCCCGCTTACCAGCCTCTGCCCCAATACGCGGTACTCCTCTTTCTACGACGAAATGTTGACTGGGCTCCGAGTACTTAAAGGCTTAGAACTTCCTAAAAAAGCTCTTTTTTGCCCCATACCGAACCGCCAGTGCCAGGAGGCGCCGTCTGGTCGGGAAGAATGCGTTAGTGAAAGGAAGCATACACAGACCACTGACATCAGAAAGGTGAAGGGGAGAAAGGGGAGAGAGATGAAGGGGGAAGTGGAAGGAAGAGTGGAAGGAGGCACCCGAGGGGAGTCCACCTTATATTCTTCTTTTCTCTTTTTTTCTTTCTCTTCTTTTGTTATCTTTTTCTTGTTTTCTTTTTCCTCTCTTTTTCCTCTTTCTTTTCCCTCTGATTTGAGATTGTATAAAGCTGAGCACCAACAAATTGTACCTTTAATACTGATGAAGGCCAGACTCTAGGCTGAAACGTCGAAAAAAACCACGTTGTGACCGCTCACGGAGGATCTACTCGCCTATATATATATATATATATATATATATATATATATATATATATATATATATATATATATATATACGTACTATAAAATTGCTTCTAATAAATTCTCCAACACAATCCTTCGCAATATTGTTTTTTGGATATCATATTATTGTGTAATAACACAGAAAAAACGAGCCCTTATTATACACTTTTTCCCTTATTCAGTAACGAGGGTCTCGTACTGGAAAATTTGGTGCCGTTAGGTTGCATAAGAGGCAATATTGGTCAGCTGCCAGCTCGAGATAAGCTCACGTGCTATGTGACGCCAAACATGCTCACAAAGAGTGCGCCACACTCGCCACCATGGCTACAGGTGGCGCTGACTTACACTCCCACGTTTAAATTCACATATAAACCCAATAAAGAGACTGAAGGAATTGCCGCCGTGGTCGCCCAGTGGTTTATAAAGCATCGAACGCGTTATTCAAAGGTCGCAGCTTATGTTACTGCTCACGGCAAGTTATCTTTTTACCTATATTTCTTTCTTCGCATTTACATTACAATTTGTCTAATAGCAGTCCCCTATACATTCCTTGGCATTATTGTCTGTTGGATTTCATTATTATCGTGTCAAAACGCGGAAAAAACGCGCCATTAGGTGCACACTTCTTTCCCTTATCCAACAACGATGGTCTCGTGCTGGCAGACTTGGTGCCGTTAGGTTGCGTACAAGGGACTAGTGGTCAGCTGCCAGCTCGTATTAGGTTCACGTGCTACGTGACGCCAAACAGGCCCATAACGTCTGTGCCAGACTTGCTGCCAAGGCTACAAGTTGCGCTGACTGACACTCCCACGTTTTCATTCACATATAAAACGAATAAAGTGGCTGTGGGATAGCCACCAAGGTAGCTCGGTGGTAGAGCATCAAACCTGTTATTCGAAGGTCGCAGGCTCAGTTCCTGTTATCGGCAAGTTATCGTTTCACCCGCTTTTCTTTCTTCCCATTTTCATTAAAATTGGGTCTAATAACGCCCCCTATACATTCCTTGGCTATATTGTCTGTTAGACTTCTTTATTGTTGTGTCAAAACACGGAAAAAATGAGCCCTTAAATATACACTCATTTCCCTTAACCAGTAACGAGGGTATCGTACTGGCAGATTTCGTGGTGTTAGGTTGTATACGAGGAACTATTAGTCAGCTGCCAGCTCGTAATAAGGTCACGGCGACTTCAAGCCAAACAGGCTCGTAAAGGGTCTGCCACACTCACTGCTTTTGCTACAGGTGGCGCTGACTGACACTCCCACGTTCAGTTCAGTTCGGACAAATTCGGCAGATGGATGCGTTTTTTTGAGCGCTCTCGATAGACTGCGCAGATAAGAAGTTCTGCAAGTTTCCAGCTTGCTTTATAATTATTGAGGCAGAAGTTGAAATCTTTGTAGCACCTATTACATTGTACTACTTTATCGGGGTTCAGTCACCAGGTATTTACTAGTTTGTTTTTGTGTGTATTTGTGTTTTTTGTCTTGCCACTCGGTGGAGGAGGTGTGCGTACACCGAAAACGCAATATTTTGTAGTAAATCTTAAACTTCTTTTTTAGGGCAGGGTTCATGGTAAGGCTTGTTTTGAAATTATCGAATGGCACAATTCATAAGGACCATTTGTGTCAAAAAGACTAGGTAAAAAAGCTGTAAAATGTTGAGAACGAACTCAAGTGCATAATCAAATCGAGAGAAGGCTGGTGCCAATTGTAGGCAATGTGAGGTCGAGGAAAAAATGAAGAAAAAGATAGTTGGCCAGAGTGAACTGCTGATGAGAATCACCAAGCTGGAGACTGCATTGGCGTCAGGGCAAGAAAAAAAACGATTACTAAGTGAGAAAGGCTCAAGTTCGGGGGGGCGGGCAGTGGAAAAGGTGAACAAAGGAGCGGCCGACAGAAAAGAAACTCCACTACTAGAAACTCCACAACTAGAAACTCTGCAACTATAAACTCCGAAACTAGAAATTCCACAGCTAGAAACTTGCAACTAGAAACTCTGCAACTAGAAGCTCCACAGCAAGAAACTCCACAACTAGAAACTCCACAACTAGAGACTCCACAACTAGAAACTCCATGAATAGAACCTCCACAACTAGAGACTCCACAACTAGAAACTCCACCACTTGATACTCCATAACTAGAAAATCCACAACTACGAACCTCACAACTTGAAACTCCACAACTAGAAACTCCACAACTACAGACTCCACAACTACAAACTTCACAACTAGAAACTCCACAACCAGAAACTCCGCAACTAGAAACTCCACAACTAGAAATTCCACAACCAGAGACTCAACAACTAAAAACTCCACAACTAAAAACTCCACAACTAAAAACTCCACAACTAGAAACTCCACAACTAGAAACTCCGCAACTAGAAACCCAGCAACTAGAAACTCCACAACTACAATCTCCACACCTATTATTTCCACAACTTGAAACTACACAACTAGAATCTCCGCAACTGGAAACTCCGCAACTACAAAATATACAACTGAAACTCCACAACTGGGAACTCCGCAACTAGAAAATCTACAACTAGAAACTCGAAAACTAAGAACTCCAACTAGAAATTCCAACAACTAGAAACTCCACAACTAGAAACTCCACAACTATACACTTCGCAACTAGAAACTCCGCAAATAGACACTCCACAACTAGAAAACTCCGCAACTAGAAACTTCACGACTAGACACTTCACAACTTGAGACTCCGCAACGACAGACTCCGCAACTGGAAACTCTGCAACTAGAAACTGCACAGCTAGAAACTTGAAACTCGAAAGTCTGCAACCAGAAACTCCGCAACTAGAAACCCAGCAACTAGAAACTCCACAACTACAATCTCCACACCTATTATTTCCACAACTTGAAACTACACAACTAGAATCTCCGCAACTGGAAACTCCGCAACTACAAAATATACAACTGAAACTCCACAACTGGGAACTCCGCAACTAGAAAATCTACAACTAGAAACTCGAAAACTAAGAACTCCAACTAGAAATTCCAACAACTAGAAACTCCACAACTAGAAACTCCACAACTATACACTTCGCAACTAGAAACTCCGCAAATAGACACTCCACAACTAGAAAACTCCGCAACTAGAAACTTCACGACTAGACACTTCACAACTTGAGACTCCGCAACGACAGACTCCGCAACTGGAAACTCTGCAACTAGAAACTGCACAGCTAGAAACTTGAAACTCGAAAGTCTGCAACTAGAAACTCCGCAACTAGAAACTCCACAGCTAGAAACTCCACAACTAGAGACTCCACAACTAGAAACTCCACAACTAGAAACTCCACAATTAGGAACTCCACAGTTAGAAACTCCACAACTTGAGACTTCGCAACTAGAAACTCGGCAACTAGAAACTCAACTAGAAACTCCACAACTAGAAACTTCACAACTAGAAACTCCACAACTTGAAACACCACAACTAGATACTCCGCAACTACAACTTCCACAACTAGAAACTCCACAACTAGAAACCCCATAACTAGAAACTCCACAGCTGGAGACTCCACAACTAGAAACTCCACAAATACGAACCCCACAACTACGAACCCCACCACTAGAAACTCCACAACCAGAAACTCCACAACTAGAAACTCCACAACTTGGGACTTCGCCACTAGAAACTCCACAAATAGAAACTCCACAACTACGAACCTCACAACTAGAAACTCCACAACTAGAAACTCCGCAACTAGAAACTCCACAGCTAGAAACTCCACAACTTGAGACTTCGCAACTAGAAACTCGGCAACTAGAAACTCCACAACTAGAAACTCCACAACTTGAAACTCCTCAAATTGAAACACCACAACTAGATACTCCACAGCTACAAACTCCACAACTAGAAACTCCACAACTAAAAACTCCGCAACTAGAAACTCCACAACTAGAAACTCCACAACTAGAAACTCCACAACTACAAATTCCACATATAGAAACTCCAAGTTTAGAAACTCCGCAACTAGAAACTCCGCAACTTGAAACTCCACAACTAGAGACTCCATAACTAGGAACTCCACAACTACAAACTCCACAACTAGAAACTCCACAACCGGAAACTCCGCAACTAGAAACTCCGCAACTAGAACTCCACAACTAGAAATTCCACAACCAGAGACTCAACAACTTGAGACTCCACAACTAAAAACTCCACAACTAGAAACTTCGCAACTAGAAACTCCACAACTAGAGACTCCACTAGAAAACTCCGCCACTAGAAACTCCACAACTACGAACCTCACAACTTGAAACTTCACAACTAGAAACTCCGCAACTAGAAACTCCACAGCTAGAAACTCCACAACTTGAGAATTCGCAACTAGATACTCGGCAACTAGAAACTCCACAACTTGAAACACCACAACTAGATACTCCACAACTACAAATTCCACAACTAGAAACTCCAAATTGAGAAACTCCGCAACTAGAAACTCCGCAACTAGAAACTCCGCAACTAGAAACTCCAAAGCTAGAAACTCCACAACTAGAAACTCCACAACTAAAAACTCCACAACTATAGACTCCACAACAGGAGGCTCCGCAACTAGAAACTCCACAGCTGCAAACTCCGCAACTAGAAACTCCGCAACTAGAGACTCCGCAACTAGAAACTCCACAACTATAAACTCCACAACTAGAAACTCCGCAACTAGAAACTCCGCAGCTTGAACGTCCGCAACTAGAAACTCTGCACCTAGAAACTCCACGACTAGAAACTCCACAACTAGAAACTCCACAAATCGAAACTCCACAACTAGAGACTCCACAACTAGAGACTCCGCAACAAAAAACTCCACAGCTAGAAACTCCGCAACTAGAATCTCCACAACTAGAGAGTCCCCAGCTATAAACTCCACAACTTGAAACTCTGCAACTCGAAACTCTGCAACTAGAAAATCCCCAACTAGAAACTACAGAACTAGAATCTCCGCAACTCGAAACTCCGCAACTAGAAAATCCACAACTAGAAACTTGACAATTGGGAACTCAGCAACTAGAAAATCTACAACTAGAAACTCGAAAACTAAAAACTCCAACTAGAAACTCCACAACTAGAAACTCCAACACTAGAAACTCCACAACTAGACACTTTGCAACTAGAAACTCCACAACTCCACACTCCACGACTAGAAAACTCTGCAACTAGAAACTCCACGGCTAGGCACTCCACAACTTGAGACTCCGCAATGACAGACTCCGCAACGAGAAACTCTGCAACTAGAAACTGCACAGCTAGAAACTTGCAACTCGAAACTCTGCTACTAGAAACTCCGCAACTAGAAACTCCACAGCTACAAACTCCACAACTAAAAACTCCACAACTAGAGACTCCACAACTAGAAACTCCATGACTAGAAACTCCAGAATTAGAAACTCCACAGCTAGAAACTCCTCAGCTAGAGACTCCACAACTAGAAACTCCACAAATACGAACCCCACAACTACGAATTCCGCAACTAGAAACTCCACAACTAGAAACTCCACAACTAGAAACTCCACAACTTGAGATTTCGCAACTAGAAACTCCACAACTAGAAACACCACAACTAGAGACTCCACAACTAAAAACTCCACAACTAGAAACTCCACAACTACGAACCTCACAACTTGAAACCCCACAACTAGAAACTCCACAACTTGGGCATTCGCAACTAGAAACTCCACAAATAGAAACTCCACAACTACGAACTCCACAACTAGAAACTTCACAACTAGAAACTCCACAACTTGAAACACCACAACTAGATACTCCGCAACTACAATTTCCACAACTAGAAACTCCACAACTAGAGACTTCATAACTGAGAACTCCACAACTAGCAACACCACAACTACAGACTCAACAACTACAGACTCCACAACTACACACTCCACAACTAGAAACTCCACAGCTAGAGACTCCACAACTAGAAACTCCACAAATACGAACCCTACAACTACGAATTCCACAACTAGAAACTCCACAACAAGAAACTCCACAACTAGAAACTCCACAACTTGAGACTTCGCAACTAGAAACTCCACAACTAGAAACACCACAACTAGAGACTCCACAACTAGAAACTCCACAAATTGAAACACCACAACTAGATACTCCACAACTACAAACTCCACAACTAGAAACTCCACAACAAAAAACTCCGCAACTAGAAACTCCACAACTAGAAACTCCACAACTAGAGACTCAATATCTTGAAACACCACAACTAGATACTCCACAACTACAAATTCCACATCTAGAAACTCCAAATTTAGAAACTCTGCAACAAGAAACTCCGCAACTTGAAACTCTACAATTAGAAACTCCGCAACTAGAAACTCCACAAATGGAAATTCCACAACCAGAGACTCAACAACTTGAGACTCCACAACTAAAAACTCCACAACTAGAAACTCCACAACTAGAAACTCCACAACTAGAAACCCTGCAAATAGAAACTCCAAAACTAGAAACTCTACAACTAGACACTTCGCAACTAGAAACTCCACAACTAGAGACTCCACTTGAAAACTCCGCCACTAGAAACTCCACAACTACGAACCTCACAACTTGAAACTCCACAACTAGAAACTCCACAACTAGAAACTCCACAGCTAGAAACTCCACAACTTGAGACTTCGCAACTAGAAACTTGGCAACTAGAAACGCAACAACTAGAAACTCAACAACTAGAAAACTCCACAACTAGAAACTCCACAACTTGAAACACCACAACTACATACTCCACAACTACAAATTCCACAACTAGAAACTCCAAATTTAGAAACTCTGCAACTAGAAACTCCTCAAATTGAAACACCACAACTAGATACTCCACAACTACAAACTCCACAACTTGAAACTCCACAACTAAAAACTCCGCAACTAGAAACTCCACAACTAGAAACTCCACAACTAGAGACTCCACAACTAGAAACTCCATGAATAGAACCTCCACAACTAGAGACTCCACAACTAGAAACTCCACCACTTGATACTCCATAACTAGAAAATCCACAACTACGAACCTCACAACTTGAAACTCCACAACTAGAAACTCCACAACTACAGACTCCACAACTACAAACTTCACAACTAGAAACTCCACAACCAGAAACTCCGCAACTAGAAACTCCACAACTAGAAATTCCACAACCAGAGACTCAACAACTAAAAACTCCACAACTAAAAACTCCACAACTAAAAACTCCACAACTAGAAACTCCACAACTAGAAACTCCGCAACTAGAAACCCAGCAACTAGAAACTCCACAACTACAATCTCCACACCTATTATTTCCACAACTTGAAACTACACAACTAGAATCTCCGCAACTGGAAACTCCGCAACTACAAAATATACAACTGAAACTCCACAACTGGGAACTCCGCAACTAGAAAATCTACAACTAGAAACTCGAAAACTAAGAACTCCAACTAGAAATTCCAACAACTAGAAACTCCACAACTAGAAACTCCACAACTATACACTTCGCAACTAGAAACTCCGCAAATAGACACTCCACAACTAGAAAACTCCGCAACTAGAAACTTCACGACTAGACACTTCACAACTTGAGACTCCGCAACGACAGACTCCGCAACTGGAAACTCTGCAACTAGAAACTGCACAGCTAGAAACTTGAAACTCGAAAGTCTGCAACTAGAAACTCCGCAACTAGAAACTCCACAGCTAGAAACTCCACAACTAGAGACTCCACAACTAGAAACTCCACAACTAGAAACTCCACAATTAGGAACTCCACAGTTAGAAACTCCACAACTTGAGACTTCGCAACTAGAAACTCGGCAACTAGAAACTCAACTAGAAACTCCACAACTAGAAACTTCACAACTAGAAACTCCACAACTTGAAACACCACAACTAGATACTCCGCAACTACAACTTCCACAACTAGAAACTCCACAACTAGAAACCCCATAACTAGAAACTCCACAGCTGGAGACTCCACAACTAGAAACTCCACAAATACGAACCCCACAACTACGAACCCCACCACTAGAAACTCCACAACCAGAAACTCCACAACTAGAAACTCCACAACTTGGGACTTCGCCACTAGAAACTCCACAAATAGAAACTCCACAACTACGAACCTCACAACTAGAAACTCCACAACTAGAAACTCCGCAACTAGAAACTCCACAGCTAGAAACTCCACAACTTGAGACTTCGCAACTAGAAACTCGGCAACTAGAAACTCCACAACTAGAAACTCCACAACTTGAAACTCCTCAAATTGAAACACCACAACTAGATACTCCACAGCTACAAACTCCACAACTAGAAACTCCACAACTAAAAACTCCGCAACTAGAAACTCCACAACTAGAAACTCCACAACTAGAAACTCCACAACTACAAATTCCACATATAGAAACTCCAAGTTTAGAAACTCCGCAACTAGAAACTCCGCAACTTGAAACTCCACAACTAGAGACTCCATAACTAGGAACTCCACAACTACAAACTCCACAACTAGAAACTCCACAACCGGAAACTCCGCAACTAGAAACTCCGCAACTAGAACTCCACAACTAGAAATTCCACAACCAGAGACTCAACAACTTGAGACTCCACAACTAAAAACTCCACAACTAGAAACTTCGCAACTAGAAACTCCACAACTAGAGACTCCACTAGAAAACTCCGCCACTAGAAACTCCACAACTACGAACCTCACAACTTGAAACTTCACAACTAGAAACTCCGCAACTAGAAACTCCACAGCTAGAAACTCCACAACTTGAGAATTCGCAACTAGATACTCGGCAACTAGAAACTCCACAACTTGAAACACCACAACTAGATACTCCACAACTACAAATTCCACAACTAGAAACTCCAAATTGAGAAACTCCGCAACTAGAAACTCCGCAACTAGAAACTCCGCAACTAGAAACTCCAAAGCTAGAAACTCCACAACTAGAAACTCCACAACTAAAAACTCCACAACTATAGACTCCACAACAGGAGGCTCCGCAACTAGAAACTCCACAGCTGCAAACTCCGCAACTAGAAACTCCGCAACTAGAGACTCCGCAACTAGAAACTCCACAACTATAAACTCCACAACTAGAAACTCCGCAACTAGAAACTCCGCAGCTTGAACGTCCGCAACTAGAAACTCTGCACCTAGAAACTCCACGACTAGAAACTCCACAACTAGAAACTCCACAAATCGAAACTCCACAACTAGAGACTCCACAACTAGAGACTCCGCAACAAAAAACTCCACAGCTAGAAACTCCGCAACTAGAATCTCCACAACTAGAGAGTCCCCAGCTATAAACTCCACAACTTGAAACTCTGCAACTCGAAACTCTGCAACTAGAAAATCCCCAACTAGAAACTACAGAACTAGAATCTCCGCAACTCGAAACTCCGCAACTAGAAAATCCACAACTAGAAACTTGACAATTGGGAACTCAGCAACTAGAAAATCTACAACTAGAAACTCGAAAACTAAAAACTCCAACTAGAAACTCCACAACTAGAAACTCCAACACTAGAAACTCCACAACTAGACACTTTGCAACTAGAAACTCCACAACTCCACACTCCACGACTAGAAAACTCTGCAACTAGAAACTCCACGGCTAGGCACTCCACAACTTGAGACTCCGCAATGACAGACTCCGCAACGAGAAACTCTGCAACTAGAAACTGCACAGCTAGAAACTTGCAACTCGAAACTCTGCTACTAGAAACTCCGCAACTAGAAACTCCACAGCTACAAACTCCACAACTAAAAACTCCACAACTAGAGACTCCACAACTAGAAACTCCATGACTAGAAACTCCAGAATTAGAAACTCCACAGCTAGAAACTCCTCAGCTAGAGACTCCACAACTAGAAACTCCACAAATACGAACCCCACAACTACGAATTCCGCAACTAGAAACTCCACAACTAGAAACTCCACAACTAGAAACTCCACAACTTGAGATTTCGCAACTAGAAACTCCACAACTAGAAACACCACAACTAGAGACTCCACAACTAAAAACTCCACAACTAGAAACTCCACAACTACGAACCTCACAACTTGAAACCCCACAACTAGAAACTCCACAACTTGGGCATTCGCAACTAGAAACTCCACAAATAGAAACTCCACAACTACGAACTCCACAACTAGAAACTTCACAACTAGAAACTCCACAACTTGAAACACCACAACTAGATACTCCGCAACTACAATTTCCACAACTAGAAACTCCACAACTAGAGACTTCATAACTGAGAACTCCACAACTAGCAACACCACAACTACAGACTCAACAACTACAGACTCCACAACTACACACTCCACAACTAGAAACTCCACAGCTAGAGACTCCACAACTAGAAACTCCACAAATACGAACCCTACAACTACGAATTCCACAACTAGAAACTCCACAACAAGAAACTCCACAACTAGAAACTCCACAACTTGAGACTTCGCAACTAGAAACTCCACAACTAGAAACACCACAACTAGAGACTCCACAACTAGAAACTCCACAAATTGAAACACCACAACTAGATACTCCACAACTACAAACTCCACAACTAGAAACTCCACAACAAAAAACTCCGCAACTAGAAACTCCACAACTAGAAACTCCACAACTAGAGACTCAATATCTTGAAACACCACAACTAGATACTCCACAACTACAAATTCCACATCTAGAAACTCCAAATTTAGAAACTCTGCAACAAGAAACTCCGCAACTTGAAACTCTACAATTAGAAACTCCGCAACTAGAAACTCCACAAATGGAAATTCCACAACCAGAGACTCAACAACTTGAGACTCCACAACTAAAAACTCCACAACTAGAAACTCCACAACTAGAAACTCCACAACTAGAAACCCTGCAAATAGAAACTCCAAAACTAGAAACTCTACAACTAGACACTTCGCAACTAGAAACTCCACAACTAGAGACTCCACTTGAAAACTCCGCCACTAGAAACTCCACAACTACGAACCTCACAACTTGAAACTCCACAACTAGAAACTCCACAACTAGAAACTCCACAGCTAGAAACTCCACAACTTGAGACTTCGCAACTAGAAACTTGGCAACTAGAAACGCAACAACTAGAAACTCAACAACTAGAAAACTCCACAACTAGAAACTCCACAACTTGAAACACCACAACTACATACTCCACAACTACAAATTCCACAACTAGAAACTCCAAATTTAGAAACTCTGCAACTAGAAACTCCTCAAATTGAAACACCACAACTAGATACTCCACAACTACAAACTCCACAACTTGAAACTCCACAACTAAAAACTCCGCAACTAGAAACTCCACAACTAGAAACTCCACAACTAGAGACTCCACAACTAGAAACTCCATGAATAGAACCTCCACAACTAGAGACTCCACAACTAGAAACTCCACCACTTGATACTCCATAACTAGAAAATCCACAACTACGAACCTCACAACTTGAAACTCCACAACTAGAAACTCCACAACTACAGACTCCACAACTACAAACTTCACAACTAGAAACTCCACAACCAGAAACTCCGCAACTAGAAACTCCACAACTAGAAATTCCACAACCAGAGACTCAACAACTAAAAACTCCACAACTAAAAACTCCACAACTAAAAACTCCACAACTAGAAACTCCACAACTAGAAACTCCGCAACTAGAAACCCAGCAACTAGAAACTCCACAACTACAATCTCCACACCTATTATTTCCACAACTTGAAACTACACAACTAGAATCTCCGCAACTGGAAACTCCGCAACTACAAAATATACAACTGAAACTCCACAACTGGGAACTCCGCAACTAGAAAATCTACAACTAGAAACTCGAAAACTAAGAACTCCAACTAGAAATTCCAACAACTAGAAACTCCACAACTAGAAACTCCACAACTATACACTTCGCAACTAGAAACTCCGCAAATAGACACTCCACAACTAGAAAACTCCGCAACTAGAAACTTCACGACTAGACACTTCACAACTTGAGACTCCGCAACGACAGACTCCGCAACTGGAAACTCTGCAACTAGAAACTGCACAGCTAGAAACTTGAAACTCGAAAGTCTGCAACTAGAAACTCCGCAACTAGAAACTCCACAGCTAGAAACTCCACAACTAGAGACTCCACAACTAGAAACTCCACAACTAGAAACTCCACAATTAGGAACTCCACAGTTAGAAACTCCACAACTTGAGACTTCGCAACTAGAAACTCGGCAACTAGAAACTCAACTAGAAACTCCACAACTAGAAACTTCACAACTAGAAACTCCACAACTTGAAACACCACAACTAGATACTCCGCAACTACAACTTCCACAACTAGAAACTCCACAACTAGAAACCCCATAACTAGAAACTCCACAGCTGGAGACTCCACAACTAGAAACTCCACAAATACGAACCCCACAACTACGAACCCCACCACTAGAAACTCCACAACCAGAAACTCCACAACTAGAAACTCCACAACTTGGGACTTCGCCACTAGAAACTCCACAAATAGAAACTCCACAACTACGAACCTCACAACTAGAAACTCCACAACTAGAAACTCCGCAACTAGAAACTCCACAGCTAGAAACTCCACAACTTGAGACTTCGCAACTAGAAACTCGGCAACTAGAAACTCCACAACTAGAAACTCCACAACTAGAAACTCCTCAAATTGAAACACCACAACTAGATACTCCACAGCTACAAACTCCACAACTAGAAACTCCACAACTAAAAACTCCGCAACTAGAAACTCCACAACTAGAAACTCCACAACTAGAAACTCCACAACTACAAATTCCACATATAGAAACTCCAAGTTTAGAAACTCCGCAACTAGAAACTCCGCAACTTGAAACTCCACAACTAGAGACTCCATAACTAGGAACTCCACAACTACAAACTCCACAACTAGAAACTCCACAACCGGAAACTCCGCAACTAGAAACTCCGCAACTAGAACTCCACAACTAGAAATTCCACAACCAGAGACTCAACAACTTGAGACTCCACAACTAAAAACTCCACAACTAGAAACTTCGCAACTAGAAACTCCACAACTAGAGTCTCCACTAGAAAACTCCGCCACTAGAAACTCCACAACTACGAACCTCACAACTTGAAACTTCACAACTAGAAACTCCGCAACTAGAAACTCCACAGCTAGAAACTCCACAACTTGAGAATTCGCAACTAGATACTCGGCAACTAGAAACTCCACAACTTGAAACACCACAACTAGATACTCCACAACTACAAATTCCACAACTAGAAACTCCAAATTGAGAAACTCCGCAACTAGAAACTCCGCAACTAGAAACTCCGCAACTAGAAACTCCAAAGCTAGAAACTCCACAACTAGAAACTCCACAACTAAAAACTCCACAACTATAGACTCCACAACAGGAGGCTCCGCAACTAGAAACTCCACAGCTGCAAACTCCGCAACTAGAAACTCCGCAACTAGAGACTCCGCAACTAGAAACTCCACAACTATAAACTCCACAACTAGAAACTCCGCAACTAGAAACTCCGCAGCTAGAACGTCCGCAACTAGAAACTCTGCACCTAGAAACTCCACGACTAGAAACTCCACAACTAGAAACTCCACAAATCGAAACTCCACAACTAGAGACTCCACAACTAGAGACTCCGCAACTAAAAACTCCACAGCTAGAAACTCCGCAACTAGAATCTCCACAACTAGAGAGTCCCCAGCTATAAACTCCACAACTTGAAACTCTGCAACTCGAAACTCTGCAACTAGAAAATCCCCAACTAGAAACTACAGAACTAGAATCTCCGCAACTCGAAACTCCGCAACTAGAAAATCCACAACTAGAAACTTGACAATTGGGAACTCAGCAACTAGAAAATCTACAACTAGAAACTCGAAAACTAAAAACTCCAACTAGAAACTCCACAACTAGAAACTCCAACACTAGAAACTCCACAACTAGACACTTTGCAACTAGAAACTCCACAACTCCACACTCCACGACTAGAAAACTCTGCAACTAGAAACTCCACGGCTAGGCACTCCACAACTTGAGACTCCGCAATGACAGACTCCGCAACGAGAAACTCTGCAACTAGAAACTGCACAGCTAGAAACTTGCAACTCGAAACTCTGCTACTAGAAACTCCGCAACTAGAAACTCCACAGCTACAAACTCCACAACTAAAAACCCCACAACTAGAGACTCCACAACTAGAAACTCCATGACTAGAAACTGCAGAATTAGAAACTCCACAGCTAGAAACTCCTCAGCTAGAGACTCCACAACTAGAAACTCCACAAATACGAACCCCACAACTACGAATTCCGCAACTAGAAACTCCACAACTAGAAACTCCACAACTAGAAACTCCACAACTTGAGATTTCGCAACTAGAAACTCCACAACTAGAAACACCACAACTAGAGACTCCACAACTAAAAACTCCACAACTAGAAACTCCACAACTACGAACCTCACAACTTGAAACCCCACAACTAGAAACTCCACAACTTGGGCATTCGCAACTAGAAACTCCACAAATAGAAACTCCACAACTACGAACTCCACAACTAGAAACTTCACAACTAGAAACTCCACAACTTGAAACACCACAACTAGATACTCCGCAACTACAATTTCCACAACTAGAAACTCCACAACTAGAGACTTCATAACTGAGAACTCCACAACTAGAAACTCCACAACTAGAGACTTCATAACTGAGAACTCAACAACTAGCAACTCCACAACTACAGACTCCACAACTACAGACTCCACAACTACACACTCCACAACTAGAAACTCCACAGCTAGAGACTCCACAACTAGAAACTCCACAAATACGAACCCCACAACTACTAATTCCACAACTAGAAGCTCCACAAGTAGAAACTCCACAACTTGAGACTTCGCAACTAGAAACTCCACAACTAGAAACACCACAACTAGAGACTCCACAACTAGAAACTCCACAAATTGAAACACCACGACTAGATACTCCACAACTACAAACTCCACAACTAGAAACTCCACAACAAAAAACTCCGCAACTAGAAACTCCACAACAAAAAACTCCGCAACTTGAAACTCCACAATTAGAAACTCCGCAACTAGAAACTCCACAAATGAAAATTCCACAACCAGAGACTCAACAACTTGAGACTCCACAACTAAAAACTCCACAACTAGAAACTCCACAATTAGAAACTCCACAACTAGAAACCCTGCAAATAGAAACTCCAAAACTAGAAACTCTACAACTAGACACTTCGCAACTAGAAACTCCACAACTAGAGACTCCACTAGAAAACTCCGCAACTAGAAACTCCACAACTACGAACCTCACAACTTGAAACTCCACAACTAGAAACTCCCCAACTAGAAACTCCACAGCTAGAAACTCCACAACTTGAGACTTCGCAACTAGAAACTCGGCAACTAGAAACTCAACAACTAGAAACTCCACAACTAGAAACTCCACAACTAGAAACTCCACAACTTGAAACACCACAACTAGATACTCCACAACTACAAATTCCACAACTAGAAACTCCAAATTTAGAAACTCTGCAACTAGAAGCTCCTCAAATTGAAACACCACAACTAGATACTCCACAACTACAAACTCCACAACTAGAAACTCCACAACTAAAAACTCCGCAACTAGAAACTCCACAACTAGAAACTCCACAACTATAAACTCCACAACTACAAATTCCACATCAAGAAACTCCAAGTTTAGAAACTCCGCAACTAGAAACTCCGCAACTTGAAACTCCACAACTAGAGACTCCATAACTAGGAACTCCACAACTACAAACTCCACAACTAGACACTCCACAACCGGAAACTCCGCAACTAGAAACTCCGCAACTAGAAACTCCACAACTAGAAATTCCACAACCAGAGACTCAACAACTTGAGACTCCACAACTAAAAACTCCACAACTAGAAACTCCACAACTATAAACTCCACAACTAGAAACCCTTCAAATAGAAACTCCAAAACTACAAACTCCACAACCAGACACTTCGCAACTAGAAACTCCACAACTAGAGACTCCACTAGAAAACTCTGCAACTAGAAACTCCACAACTACGAACCTCACAACTTGAAACTCCACAACTAGAAAGTCCACAACTACAAACTCCACAACTAGAAACTCCACAACTTGAAACACCACAACTAGATACTCCACAACTACAAATTCCACAACTAGAAACTCCAAATTTAGAAACTCCGCAACTAGAAACTCCGCAACTAGAAACTCCAAAGCTAGAAACTTCACAACTAGAAACTCCACAACTAAAAACTCCACAACTATAGACTCCACAACTAGAGGCTCCGCAACTAGAAACTCCACAGCTGAAAGGTCCGCAACTAGAAACTCCGCAACTAGAGACTCCGCAACTAGAAACTCCACAACTAGAAACTCCACAACTAGAAACTCCGCAACTAGAAACTCCGCAGCTAGAACGTCCGCAACTAGAAACTCTGCAACTAGAAACTCCACGACTAGAAACTCCACAACTAGAAACTCCACAACTCGAAACTCCACAACTAGAAACTCCACAACTAGAGACTCCACAACTAGAAACTCCATGAATAGAACCTCCAATCTAGAGACTCCACAACTAGAAACTCCACCACTTGATACTCCATAACTAGAAAATCCACAACTACGAACCTCACAACTTGAAACTCCACAACTAGAAACTCCACAACTACAGACTCCACAACTACAAACTTCACAACTAGAAACTCCACAACCAGAAACTCCGCAACTAGAAACTCCACAACTGGAAATTCCACAACCAGAGACTCAACAACTAAAAACTCCACAACTAAAAACTCCACAACTAAAAACTCCACAACTAGAAACTCCACAACTAGAAACTCCGCAACTAGAAACCCAGCAACTAGAAACTCCACAACTAGAATCTCCACACCTATTATTTCCACAACTTGAAACTACACAACTAGAATCTCCGCAACTGGAAACTCCGCAACTACAAAATATACAACTGAAACTCCACAACTGGGAACTCCGCAACTAGAAAATCTACAACTAGAAACTCGAAAACTAAGAACTCCAACTAGAAATTCCACAACTATACACTTCGCAACTAGAAACTCCGCAAATAGACACTCCACAACTAGAAAACTCCGCAACTAGAAACTTCACGACTAGACACTTCACAACTTGAGACTCCGCAACGACAGACTCCGCAACTGGAAACTCTGCAACTAGAAACTGCACAGCTAGAAACTTGAAACTCGAAAGTCTGCAACTAGAAACTCCGCAACTAGAAACTCCACAGCTAGAAACTCCACAACTAGAGACTCCACAACTAGAAACTCCACAACTAGAAACTCCACAACTACAAATTCCACATATAGAAACTCCAAGTTTAGAAACTCCGCAACTAGAAACTCCGCAACTTGAAACTCCACAACTAGAGACTCCATAACTAGGAACTCCACAACTACAAACTCCACAACTAGAAACTCCACAACCGGAAACTCCGCAACTAGAAACTCCGCAACTAGAACTCCACAACTAGAAATTCCACAACCAGAGACTCAACATTTTGAGACTCCACAACTAAAAACTCCACAACTAGAAACTTCGCAACTAGAAACTCCACAACTAGAGACTCCACTAGAAAACTCCGCCACTAGAAACTCCACAACTACGAACCTCACAACTTGAAACTTCACAACTAGAAACTCCGCAACTAGAAACTCCACAGCTAGAAACTCCACAACTTGAGAATTCGCAACTAGATACTCGGCAACTAGAAACTCCACAACTTGAAACACCACAACTAGATACTCCACAACTACAAATTCCACAACTAGAAACTCCAAATTTAGAAACTCCGCAACTAGAAACTCCGCAACTAGAAACTCCAAAGCTAGAAACTCCACAACTAGAAACTCCACAACTAAAAACTCCACAACTATAGACTCCACAACAGGAGGCTCCGCAACTAGAAACTCCACAGCTGCAAACTCCGCAACTAGAAACTCCGCAACTAGAGACTCCGCAACTAGAAACTCCACAACTATAAACTCCACAACTAGAAACTCCGCAACTAGAAACTCCGCCGCTAGAACGTCCGCAACTAGAAACTCTGCACCTAGAAACTCCACGACTAGAAACTCCACAACTAGAAACTCCACAAATCGAAACTCCACAACTAGAGACTCCACAACTAGAGACTCCGCAACTAAAAACTCCACAGCTAGAAACTCCGCAACTAGAATCTCCACAACTATAGAGTCCCCAACTATAAACTCCACAACTTGAAACTCTGCAACTCGAAACTCTGCAACTAGAAAATCCCCAACTAGAAACTACAGAACTAGAATCTCCGCAACTCGAAACTCCGCAACTAGAAAATCCACAACTAGAAACTTGACAATTGGGAACTCAGAAACTAGAAAATCTACAACTAGAAACTCGAAAACTATAAACTCCAACTAGAAACTCCACAACTAGAAACTCCAGCACTAGAAACTCCACAACTAGACACTTTGCAACTAGAAACTCCACAACTCCACACTCCACGACTAGAAAACTCTGCAACTAGAAACTCCACGGCTAGGCACTCCACAACTTGAGACTCCGCAATGACAGACTCCGCAACGAGAAACTCTGCAACTAGAAACTGCACAGCTAGAAACTTGCAACTCGAAACTCTGCTACTAGAAACTCCGCAACTAGAAACTCCACAGCTACAAACTCCACAACTAAAAACTCCACAACTAGAGACTCCACAACTAGAAACTCCATGACTAGAAACTCCAGAATTAGAAACTCCACAGCTAGAAACTCCTCAGCTAGAGACTCCACAACTAGAAACTCCACAAATACGAACCCCAAAATTACGAATTTCGCATCTAGAAACTCCACAACTAGAAACTCCACAACTAGAAACTCCACAACTTGAGATTTCGCAACTAGAAACTCCACAACTAGAAACACCACAACTAGAGACTCCACAACTAAAAACTCCACAACTAGAAACTCCACAACTAGAAACTCCACAACTATAAACTCCACAACTACAAATTCCACATCAAGAAACTCCAAGTTTAGAAACTCCGCAACTAGAAACTCCGCAACTTGAAACTCCACAACTAGAGACTCCATAACTAGGAACTCCACAACTACAAACTCCACAACTAGACACTCCACAACCGGAAACTCCGCAACTAGAAACTCCGCAACTAGAAACTCCACAACTAGAAATTCCACAACCAGAGACTCAACAACTTGAGACTCCACAACTAAAAACTCCACAACTAGAAACTCCACAACTATAAACTCCACAACTAGAAACCCTTCAAATAGAAACTCCAAAACTACAAACTCCACAACCAGACACTTCGCAACTAGAAACTCCACAACTAGAGACTCCACTAGAAAACTCTGCAACTAGAAACTCCACAACTACGAACCTCACAACTTGAAACTCCACAACTAGAAAGTCCACAACTACAAACTCCACAACTAGAAACTCCACAACTTGAAACACCACAACTAGATACTCCACAACTACAAATTCCACAACTAGAAACTCCAAATTTAGAAACTCCGCAACTAGAAACTCCGCAACTAGAAACTCCAAAGCTAGAAACTTCACAACTAGAAACTCCACAACTAAAAACTCCACAACTATAGACTCCACAACTAGAGGCTCCGCAACTAGAAACTCCACAGCTGAAAGGTCCGCAAGTAGAAACTCCGCAACTAGAGACTCCGCAACTAGAAACTCCACAACTAGAAACTCCACAACTAGAAACTCCGCAACTAGAAACTCCGCAGCTAGAACGTCCGCAACTAGAAACTCTGCAACTAGAAACTCCACGACTAGAAACTCCACAACTAGAAACTCCACAACTCGAAACTCCACAACTAGAAACTCCACAACTAGAGACTCCACAACTAGAAACTCCATGAATAGAACCTCCACAACTAGAGACTCCACAACTAGAAACTCCACCACTTGATACTCCATAACTAGAAAATCCACAACTACGAACCTCACAACTTGAAACTCCACAACTAGAAACTCCACAACTACAGACTCCACAACTACAAACTTCACAACTAGAAACTCCACAACCAGAAACTCCGCAACTAGAAACTCCACAACTAGAAATTCCACAACCAGAGACTCAACAACTAAAAACTCCACAACTAAAAACTCCACAACTAAAAACTCCACAACTAGAAACTCCACAACTAGAAACTCCGCAACTAGAAACCCAGCAACTAGAAACTCCACAACTAGAATCTCCACACCTATTATTTCCACAACTTGAAACTACACAACTAGAATCTCCGCAACTGGAAACTCCGCAACTACAAAATATACAACTGAAACTCCACAACTGGGAACTCCGCAACTAGAAAATCTACAACTAGAAACTCGAAAACTAAGAACTCCAACTAGAAATTCCACAACTATACACTTCGCAACTAGAAACTCCGCAAATAGACACTCCACAACTAGAAAACTCCGCAACTAGAAACTTCACGACTAGACACTTCACAACTTGAGACTCCGCAACGACAGACTCCGCAACTGGAAACTCTGCAACTAGAAACTGCACAGCTAGAAACTTGAAACTCGAAAGTCTGCAACTAGAAACTCCGCAACTAGAAACTCCACAGCTAGAAACTCCACAACTAGAGACTCCACAACTAGAAACTCCACAACTAGAAACTCCACAACTACAAATTCCACATATAGAAACTCCAAGTTTAGAAACTCCGCAACTAGAAACTCCGCAACTTGAAACTCCACAACTAGAGACTCCATAACTAGGAACTCCACAACTACAAACTCCACAACTAGAAACTCCACAACCGGAAACTCCGCAACTAGAAACTCCGCAACTAGAACTCCACAACTAGAAATTCCACAACCAGAGACTCAACATTTTGAGACTCCACAACTAAAAACTCCACAACTAGAAACTTCGCAACTAGAAACTCCACAACTAGAGACTCCACTAGAAAACTCCGCCACTAGAAACTCCACAACTACGAACCTCACAACTTGAAACTTCACAACTAGAAACTCCGCAACTAGAAACTCCACAGCTAGAAACTCCACAACTTGAGAATTCGCAACTAGATACTCGGCAACTAGAAACTCCACAACTTGAAACACCACAACTAGATACTCCACAACTACAAATTCCACAACTAGAAACTCCAAATTTAGAAACTCCGCAACTAGAAACTCCGCAACTAGAAACTCCAAAGCTAGAAACTCCACAACTAGAAACTCCACAACTAAAAACTCCACAACTATAGACTCCACAACAGGAGGCTCCGCAACTAGAAACTCCACAGCTGCAAACTCCGCAACTAGAAACTCCGCAACTAGAGACTCCGCAACTAGAAACTCCACAACTATAAACTCCACAACTAGAAACTCCGCAACTAGAAACTCCGCCGCTAGAACGTCCGCAACTAGAAACTCTGCACCTAGAAACTCCACGACTAGAAACTCCACAACTAGAAACTCCACAAATCGAAACTCCACAACTAGAGACTCCACAACTAGAGACTCCGCAACTAAAAACTCCACAGCTAGAAACTCCGCAACTAGAATCTCCACAACTAGAGAGTCCCCAACTATAAACTCCACAACTTGAAACTCTGCAACTCGAAACTCTGCAACTAGAAAATCCCCAACTAGAAACTACAGAACTAGAATCTCCGCAACTCGAAACTCCGCAACTAGAAAATCCACAACTAGAAACTTGACAATTGGGAACTCAGAAACTAGAAAATCTACAACTAGAAACTCGAAAACTAAAAACTCCAACTAGAAACTCCACAACTAGAAACTCCAGCACTAGAAACTCCACAACTAGACACTTTGCAACTAGAAACTCCACAACTCCACACTCCACGACTAGAAAACTCTGCAACTAGAAACTCCACGGCTAGGCACTCCACAACTTGAGACTCCGCAATGACAGACTCCACAACGAGAAACTCTGCAACTAGAAACTGCACAGCTAGAAACTTGCAACTCGAAACTCTGCTACTAGAAACTCCGCAACTAGAAACTCCACAGCTACAAACTCCACAACTAAAAACTCCACAACTAGAGACTCCACAACTAGAAACTCCATGACTAGAAACTCCAGAATTAGAAACTCCACAGCTAGAAACTCCTCAGCTAGAGACTCCACAACTAGAAACTCCACAAATACGAACCCCAAAACTATGAATTTCGCATCTAGAAACTCCACAAATAGAAACTCCACAACTAGAAACTCCACAACTTGAGATTTCGCAACTAGAAACTCCACAACTAGAAACACCACAACTAGAGACTCCACAACTAAAAACTCCACAACTAGAAACTCCACAACTACGAACCTCACAACTTGAAACCCCACAACTAGAAACTCCACAACTTGGGCATTCGCAACTAGAAACTCCACAAATAGAAACTCCACAACTACGAACTCCACAACTAGAAACTTCACAACTAGAAACTCCACAACTTGAAACACCACAACTAGATACTCCGCAACTACAATTTCCAAAACTAGAAACTCTACAACTAGAGACTTCATAACTGAGAACTCCACAACTAGCAACACCACAACTACAGACTCAACAACTACAGACTCCACAACTACACACTCCACAACTAGAAACTCCACAGCTAGAGACTCCACAACTAGAAACTCCACAAATACGAACCCTACAACTACGAATTCCACAACTAGAAACTCCACAACTAGAAACTCCACAACTAGAAACTCCACAACTTGAGACTTCGCAACTAGAAACTCCACAACTAGAAACACCACAACTAGAGACTCCACAACTAGAAACTCCACAAATTGAAACACCACAACTAGATACTCCACAACTACAAACTCCACAACTAGAAACTCCACAACAAAAAACTCCGCAACTAGAAACTCCACAACTAGAAACTCCACAACTAGAGACTCAATATCTTGAAACACCACAACTAGATACTCCACAACTACAAATTCCACATCTAGAAACTCCAAATTTAGAAACTCTGCAACAAGAAACTCCGCAACTTGAAACTCTACAATTAGAAACTCCGCAACTAGAAACTCCACAAATGGAAATTCCACAACCAGAGACTCAACAACTTGAGACTCCACAACTAAAAACTCCACAACTAGAAACTCCACAACTAGAAACTCCACAACTAGAAACCCTGCAAATAGAAACTCCAAAACTAGAAACTCTACAACTAGACACTTCGCAACTAGAAACTCCACAACTAGAGACTCCACTAGAAAACTCCGCAACTAGAAACTCCACAACTATGAACCTCACAACTTGAAACTCCACAACTAGAAACTCCACAACTAGAAACTCCACAGCTAGAAACTCCACAACTTGAGACTTCGCAACTAGAAACTTGGCAACTAGAAACTCCACAACTAGAAACTCCACAACTAGAAACTCCACAACTAGAAACTCCACAACTTGAAACACCACAACTACATACTCCACAACTACAAATTCCACAACTAGAAACTCCAAATTTAGAAACTCCGCAACTAGAAACTCCTCGAATTGAAACACCACAACTAGATACTCCACAACTACAAACTCCACAACTAGAAACTCCACAACTAAAAACTCCGCAACTAGAAACTCCAAAGCTAGAAACTTCACAACTAGAAACTCCACAACTAAAAACTCCACAACTATAGACTCCACAACTAGAGGCTCCGCAACTAGAAACTCCACAGCTGAAAGGTCCGCAACTAGAAACTCCGCAACTAGAGACTCCGCAACTAGAAACTCCACAACTAGAAACTCCACAACTAGAAACTCCGCAACTAGAAACTCCGCAGCTAGAACGTCCGCAACTAGAAACTCTGCAACTAGAAACTCCACGACTAGAAACTCCACAACTAGAAACTCCACAACTCGAAACTCCACAACTAGAAACTCCACAACTAGAGACTCCACAACTAGAAACTCCATGAATAGAACCTCCAATCTAGAGACTCCACAACTAGAAACTCCACCACTTGATACTCCATAACTAGAAAATCCACAACTACGAACCTCACAACTTGAAACTCCACAACTAGAAACTCCACAACTACAGACTCCACAACTACAAACTTCACAACTAGAAACTCCACAACCAGAAACTCCGCAACTAGAAACTCCACAACTGGAAATTCCACAACCAGAGACTCAACAACTAAAAACTCCACAACTAAAAACTCCACAACTAAAAACTCCACAACTAGAAACTCCACAACTAGAAACTCCGCAACTAGAAACCCAGCAACTAGAAACTCCACAACTAGAATCTCCACACCTATTATTTCCACAACTTGAAACTACACAACTAGAATCTCCGCAACTGGAAACTCCGCAACTACAAAATATACAACTGAAACTCCACAACTGGGAACTCCGCAACTAGAAAATCTACAACTAGAAACTCGAAAACTAAGAACTCCAACTAGAAATTCCACAACTATACACTTCGCAACTAGAAACTCCGCAAATAGACACTCCACAACTAGAAAACTCCGCAACTAGAAACTTCACGACTAGACACTTCACAACTTGAGACTCCGCAACGACAGACTCCGCAACTGGAAACTCTGCAACTAGAAACTGCACAGCTAGAAACTTGAAACTCGAAAGTCTGCAACTAGAAACTCCGCAACTAGAAACTCCACAGCTAGAAACTCCACAACTAGAGACTCCACAACTAGAAACTCCACAACTAGAAACTCCACAACTACAAATTCCACATATAGAAACTCCAAGTTTAGAAACTCCGCAACTAGAAACTCCGCAACTTGAAACTCCACAACTAGAGACTCCATAACTAGGAACTCCACAACTACAAACTCCACAACTAGAAACTCCACAACCGGAAACTCCGCAACTAGAAACTCCGCAACTAGAACTCCACAACTAGAAATTCCACAACCAGAGACTCAACATTTTGAGACTCCACAACTAAAAACTCCACAACTAGAAACTTCGCAACTAGAAACTCCACAACTAGAGACTCCACTAGAAAACTCCGCCACTAGAAACTCCACAACTACGAACCTCACAACTTGAAACTTCACAACTAGAAACTCCGCAACTAGAAACTCCACAGCTAGAAACTCCACAACTTGAGAATTCGCAACTAGATACTCGGCAACTAGAAACTCCACAACTTGAAACACCACAACTAGATACTCCACAACTACAAATTCCACAACTAGAAACTCCAAATTTAGAAACTCCGCAACTAGAAACTCCGCAACTAGAAACTCCAAAGCTAGAAACTCCACAACTAGAAACTCCACAACTAAAAACTCCACAACTATAGACTCCACAACAGGAGGCTCCGCAACTAGAAACTCCACAGCTGCAAACTCCGCAACTAGAAACTCCGCAACTAGAGACTCCGCAACTAGAAACTCCACAACTATAAACTCCACAACTAGAAACTCCGCAACTAGAAACTCCGCCGCTAGAACGTCCGCAACTAGAAACTCTGCACCTAGAAACTCCACGACTAGAAACTCCACAACTAGAAACTCCACAAATCGAAACTCCACAACTAGAGACTCCACAACTAGAGACTCCGCAACTAAAAACTCCACAGCTAGAAACTCCGCAACTAGAATCTCCACAACTATAGAGTCCCCAACTATAAACTCCACAACTTGAAACTCTGCAACTCGAAACTCTGCAACTAGAAAATCCCCAACTAGAAACTACAGAACTAGAATCTCCGCAACTCGAAACTCCGCAACTAGAAAATCCACAACTAGAAACTTGACAATTGGGAACTCAGAAACTAGAAAATCTACAACTAGAAACTCGAAAACTATAAACTCCAACTAGAAACTCCACAACTAGAAACTCCAGCACTAGAAACTCCACAACTAGACACTTTGCAACTAGAAACTCCACAACTCCACACTCCACGACTAGAAAACTCTGCAACTAGAAACTCCACGGCTAGGCACTCCACAACTTGAGACTCCGCAATGACAGACTCCGCAACGAGAAACTCTGCAACTAGAAACTGCACAGCTAGAAACTTGCAACTCGAAACTCTGCTACTAGAAACTCCGCAACTAGAAACTCCACAGCTACAAACTCCACAACTAAAAACTCCACAACTAGAGACTCCACAACTAGAAACTCCATGACTAGAAACTCCAGAATTAGAAACTCCACAGCTAGAAACTCCTCAGCTAGAGACTCCACAACTAGAAACTCCACAAATACGAACCCCAAAATTACGAATTTCGCATCTAGAAACTCCACAACTAGAAACTCCACAACTTGAGATTTCGCAACTAGAAACTCCACAACTAGAAACACCACAACTAGAGACTCCACAACTAAAAACTCCACAACTAGAAACTCCACAACTAGAAACTCCACAACTATAAACTCCACAACTACAAATTCCACATCAAGAAACTCCAAGTTTAGAAACTCCGCAACTAGAAACTCCGCAACTTGAAACTCCACAACTAGAGACTCCATAACTAGGAACTCCACAACTACAAACTCCACAACTAGACACTCCACAACCGGAAACTCCGCAACTAGAAACTCCGCAACTAGAAACTCCACAACTAGAAATTCCACAACCAGAGACTCAACAACTTGAGACTCCACAACTAAAAACTCCACAACTAGAAACTCCACAACTATAAACTCCACAACTAGAAACCCTTCAAATAGAAACTCCAAAACTACAAACTCCACAACCAGACACTTCGCAACTAGAAACTCCACAACTAGAGACTCCACTAGAAAACTCTGCAACTAGAAACTCCACAACTACGAACCTCACAACTTGAAACTCCACAACTAGAAAGTCCACAACTACAAACTCCACAACTAGAAACTCCACAACTTGAAACACCACAACTAGATACTCCACAACTACAAATTCCACAACTAGAAACTCCAAATTTAGAAACTCCGCAACTAGAAACTCCGCAACTAGAAACTCCAAAGCTAGAAACTTCACAACTAGAAACTCCACAACTAAAAACTCCACAACTATAGACTCCACAACTAGAGGCTCCGCAACTAGAAACTCCACAGCTGAAAGGTCCGCAACTAGAAACTCCGCAACTAGAGACTCCGCAACTAGAAACTCCACAACTAGAAACTCCACAACTAGAAACTCCGCAACTAGAAACTCCGCAGCTAGAACGTCCGCAACTAGAAACTCTGCAACTAGAAACTCCACGACTAGAAACTCCACAACTAGAAACTCCACAACTCGAAACTCCACAACTAGAAACTCCACAACTAGAGACTCCACAACTAGAAACTCCATGAATAGAACCTCCACAACTAGAGACTCCACAACTAGAAACTCCACCACTTGATACTCCATAACTAGAAAATCCACAACTACGAACCTCACAACTTGAAACTCCACAACTAGAAACTCCACAACTACAGACTCCACAACTACAAACTTCACAACTAGAAACTCCACAACCAGAAACTCCGCAACTAGAAACTCCACAACTAGAAATTCCACAACCAGAGACTCAACAACTAAAAACTCCACAACTAAAAACTCCACAACTAAAAACTCCACAACTAGAAACTCCACAACTAGAAACTCCGCAACTAGAAACCCAGCAACTAGAAACTCCACAACTAGAATCTCCACACCTATTATTTCCACAACTTGAAACTACACAACTAGAATCTCCGCAACTGGAAACTCCGCAACTACAAAATATACAACTGAAACTCCACAACTGGGAACTCCGCAACTAGAAAATCTACAACTAGAAACTCGAAAACTAAGAACTCCAACTAGAAATTCCACAACTATACACTTCGCAACTAGAAACTCCGCAAATAGACACTCCACAACTAGAAAACTCCGCAACTAGAAACTTCACGACTAGACACTTCACAACTTGAGACTCCGCAACGACAGACTCCGCAACTGGAAACTCTGCAACTAGAAACTGCACAGCTAGAAACTTGAAACTCGAAAGTCTGCAACTAGAAACTCCGCAACTAGAAACTCCACAGCTAGAAACTCCACAACTAGAGACTCCACAACTAGAAACTCCACAACTAGAAACTCCACAACTACAAATTCCACATATAGAAACTCCAAGTTTAGAAACTCCGCAACTAGAAACTCCGCAACTTGAAACTCCACAACTAGAGACTCCATAACTAGGAACTCCACAACTACAAACTCCACAACTAGAAACTCCACAACCGGAAACTCCGCAACTAGAAACTCCGCAACTAGAACTCCACAACTAGAAATTCCACAACCAGAGACTCAATATTTTGAGACTCCACAACTAAAAACTCCACAACTAGAAACTTCGCAACTAGAAACTCCACAACTAGAGACTCCACTAGAAAACTCCGCCACTAGAAACTCCACAACTACGAACCTCACAACTTGAAACTTCACAACTAGAAACTCCGCAACTAGAAACTCCACAGCTAGAAACTCCACAACTTGAGAATTCGCAACTAGATACTCGGCAACTAGAAACTCCACAACTTGAAACACCACAACTAGATACTCCACAACTACAAATTCCACAACTAGAAACTCCAAATTTAGAAACTCCGCAACTAGAAACTCCGCAACTAGAAACTCCAAAGCTAGAAACTCCACAACTAGAAACTCCACAACTAAAAACTCCACAACTATAGACTCCACAACAGGAGGCTCCGCAACTAGAAACTCCACAGCTGCAAACTCCGCAACTAGAAACTCCGCAACTAGAGACTCCGCAACTAGAAACTCCACAACTATAAACTCCACAACTAGAAACTCCGCAACTAGAAACTCCGCCGCTAGAACGTCCGCAACTAGAAACTCTGCACCTAGAAACTCCACGACTAGAAACTCCACAACTAGAAACTCCACAAATCGAAACTCCACAACTAGAGACTCCACAACTAGAGACTCCGCAACTAAAAACTCCACAGCTAGAAACTCCGCAACTAGAATCTCCACAACTAGAGAGTCCCCAACTATAAACTCCACAACTTGAAACTCTGCAACTCGAAACTCTGCAACTAGAAAATCCCCAACTAGAAACTACAGAACTAGAATCTCCGCAACTCGAAACTCCGCAACTAGAAAATCCACAACTAGAAACTTGACAATTGGGAACTCAGAAACTAGAAAATCTACAACTAGAAACTCGAAAACTAAAAACTCCAACTAGAAACTCCACAACTAGAAACTCCAGCACTAGAAACTCCACAACTAGACACTTTGCAACTAGAAACTCCACAACTCCACACTCCACGACTAGAAAACTCTGCAACTAGAAACTCCACGGCTAGGCACTCCACAACTTGAGACTCCGCAATGACAGACTCCACAACGAGAAACTCTGCAACTAGAAACTGCACAGCTAGAAACTTGCAACTCGAAACTCTGCTACTAGAAACTCCGCAACTAGAAACTCCACAGCTACAAACTCCACAACTAAAAACTCCACAACTAGAGACTCCACAACTAGAAACTCCATGACTAGAAACTCCAGAATTAGAAACTCCACAGCTAGAAACTCCTCAGCTAGAGACTCCACAACTAGAAACTCCACAAATACGAACCCCAAAACTACGAATTTCGCATCTAGAAACTCCACAAATAGAAACTCCACAACTAGAAACTCCACAACTTGAGATTTCGCAACTAGAAACTCCACAACTAGAAACACCACAACTAGAGACTCCACAACTAAAAACTCCACAACTAGAAACTCCACAACTACGAACCTCACAACTTGAAACCCCACAACTAGAAACTCCACAACTTGGGCATTCGCAACTAGAAACTCCACAAATAGAAACTCCACAACTACGAACTCCACAACTAGAAACTTCACAACTAGAAACTCCACAACTTGAAACACCACAACTAGATACTCCGCAACTACAATTTCCACAACTAGAAACTCCACAACTAGAGACTTCATAACTGAGAACTCCACAACTAGCAACACCACAACTACAGACTCAACAACTACAGACTCCACAACTACACACTCCACAACTAGAAACTCCACAGCTAGAGACTCCACAACTAGAAACTCCACAAATACGAACCCTACAACTACGAATTCCACAACTAGAAACTCCACAACTAGAAACTCCACAACTAGAAACTCCACAACTTGAGACTTCGCAACTAGAAACTCCACAACTAGAAACACCACAACTAGAGACTCCACAACTAGAAACTCCACAAATTGAAACACCACAACTAGATACTCCACAACTACAAACTCCACAACTAGAAACTCCACAACAAAAAACTCCGCAACTAGAAACTCCACAACTAGAAACTCCACAACTAGAGACTCAATATCTTGAAACACCACAACTAGATACTCCACAACTACAAATTCCACATCTAGAAACTCCAAATTTAGAAACTCTGCAACAAGAAACTCCGCAACTTGAAACTCTACAATTAGAAACTCCGCAACTAGAAACTCCACAAATGGAAATTCCACAACCAGAGACTCAACAACTTGAGACTCCACAACTAAAAACTCCACAACTAGAAACTCCACAACTAGAAACTCCACAACTAGAAACCCTGCAAATAGAAACTCCAAAACTAGAAACTCTACAACTAGACACTTCGCAACTAGAAACTCCACAACTAGAGACTCCACTAGAAAACTCCGCAACTAGAAACTCCACAACTATGAACCTCACAACTTGAAACTCCACAACTAGAAACTCCACAACTAGAAACTCCACAGCTAGAAACTCCACAACTTGAGACTTCGCAACTAGAAACTTGGCAACTAGAAACTCCACAACTAGAAACTCCACAACTAGAAACTCCACAACTAGAAACTCCACAACTTGAAACACCACAACTACATACTCCACAACTACAAATTCCACAACTAGAAACTCCAAATTTAGAAACTCCGCAACTAGAAACTCCTCGAATTGAAACACCACAACTAGATACTCCACAACTACAAACTCCACAACTAGAAACTCCACAACTAAAAACTCCGCAACTAGAAACTCCACAACTAGAAACTCCACAACTAGAAACTCCACAACTACAAATTCCACATCAAGAAACTCCAAGTTTAGAAACTCCGCAACTAGAAACTCTGCAACTTGAAACTCCACAACTAGAGACTCCATAACTAGGAACTCCACGACTACAAACTCCACAACTAGAAACTCCACAACCGGAAACTCCGCAACTAGAAACTCCGCAACTAGAAACTCCACAACTAGAAATTCCACAACCAGAGACTCAACAACTTGAGACTCCACAACTAAAAACTCCACAACTAGAAACTCCACAACTAGAAACTCCACAACTAGAAACCCTTCAAATAGAAACTCCAAAACTACAAACTCCACAACCAGACACTTCGCAACTAGAAACTCCACAACTAGAGACTCCACTAGAAAACTCCGCAACTAGAAACTCCACAACTACGAACCTCACAACTTGAAACTCCACAACTAGAAACTCCGCAACTAGAAACTCCACAGCTAGAAACTCCACAACTTGAGAATTCGCAACTAGATACTCGGCAACTAGAAACTCAACAACTAGAAAGTTCACAACTACAAACTCCACAACTAGAAACTCCACAACTTGAAACACCACAACTAGATACTCCACAACTACAAATTCCACAACTAGAAACTCCAAATTTCGAAACTCCGCAACTAGAAACTCCGCAACTAGAACACTCCAAAGCTAGAAACTCCACAACTAGAAACTCCACAACTAAAAACTCCGCAACTAGAAACTCCGCAACTAGAGACTCCGCAACTAGAAACTCCACAGCTGAAAGCTCCGCAACTAGAAACTCCGCAACTAGAGACTCCGCAACTAGAAACTCCACAACTAGAAACTCCACAACTAGAAACTCCGCAACTAGAAACTCCGCAGCTAGAACGTCCGCAACTAGAATCTCCACAACTAGAGAGTCCCAAGCTATAAACTCCACAACTTGAAACTCTGCAACTCGAAACTCTGCAACTAGAAAATCCCCAACTAGAAACTACACAACTAGAATCTCCGCAACTCGAAACTCCGCAACCAGAAAATCCACAACTAGAAACTTGACAATTGGGAACTCCGCAACTAGAAAATCTACAACTAGAAACTCGAAAACTAAAAACTCCAACTAGAAACTCCACAACTAGAGACTCTACAACTAGAAACTCCATGACTAGAACCTCCACAACTAGAGACTCCACAACTAGAAACTACACAACTTGATACTCCATAACTAGAAAATCCACAACTACGAACCTCACAACTTGAAACTCCACAACTAGAAACTCCACAACTTGAGATTTCGCAACTAGAAACTCCACAACTAGAAACACCACAACTAGAGACTCCACAACTAGAAACTCCACAACTAGAAACTCCACAACTACGAACCTCACAACTAGAAACCCCACAACTAGAAACTCCACAACTTCGGCATTCGCAACTAGAAACTCCACAAATAGAAACTCCACAACTACGAACTCCACAACTAGAAACTTCACAACTAGAAACTCCACAACTTGAAACACCACAACTAGATACTCCGCAACTACAATTTCCACAACTAGAAACTCCACAACTAAAGACTCCATAACTAGAAACTCCCCAACTAGAAACTCCACAACTAGAGACTTCATAACTGAGAACTCCACAACTAGCAACTCCACAACTACAGACTCCACAACTACAGACTCCACAACTACACACTCCACAACTAGAACCTCCACAGCTAGAGACTCCACAACTAGAAACTCCACAAATACGAACCCCACAACTACTAATTCCACAACTAGAAGCTCCACAAGTAGAAACTCCACAACTTGAGACTTTGCAACTAGAAACTCCACAAATTGAAACACCACTACTAGATACTCCACAACTACAAACTCCACAACTAGAAACTCCACAACAAAAAACTCCGCAACTAGAAACTCCACAACAAAAAACTCCGCAACTTGAAACTCCACAATTAGAAACTCCGCAACTAGAAACTCCACAAATGAAAATTCCACAACCAGAGACTCAACAACTTGAGACTCCACAACTAAAAACTCCACAACTAGAAACTCCACAACTAGAAACTCCACAACTCGAAACTCCACAACTAGAGACTCCACAACTAGAGACTCCGCAACTAAAAACTCCACAGCTAGAAACTCCGCAACTAGAATCTCCACAACTAGAGAGTCCCCAGCTATAAACTCCACAACTTGAAACTCTGCAACTCGAAACTCTGCAACTAGAAAATCCCCAACTAGAAACTACACAACTAGAATCTCCGCAACTCGAAACTCCGCAACTAGAAAATCCACAACTAGAAACTTGACAATTGGGCACTCCGCAACTAGAAAATCTACAACTAGAAACTCGAAAACTAAAAACTCGAACTAGAAACTCCACAACTAGAGACTCCACAACTAGAAACTCCATGACTAGAACCTCCACAACTAGAGACTCCACAACTAGAAACTACACAACTTGATACTCCATAACTAGAAAATCCACAACTACGAACCTCACAACTTGAAACTCCACAACTAGAAACTCCACAACTACAGACTCCACAACTACAAACTTCACAACTAGAAACTCCACAACCAGAAACTCCGCAACTAGAAACTCCACAACTAGAAATTCCACAACCAGAGACTCAACAACTAGAGACTCCACAACTAAAAACTCCAGCACTTGAAACTCCACAACTAGAAACTCCACAACTAGAAACTCCGCAACTAGAAACCCAGCAACTAGAAACTCCACAACTAGAATCTCCACACCTATTATTTCCACAACTTGAAACTACACAACTAGAATCTCAGCAACTGGAAACTCCGCAACTACAAAATATACAACTGAAACTTCACAACTGGGGACTCCGCAACTAGAAAATCTACAACTAGAAACTCGATAACTAAGAACTCCAACTAGAAACTCCACAACTAGAAACTCCACGACTAGAAACTCCACAACTAGAAACTCCACAACTAGACACTTCGCAACTAGAAACTCCGCAAATAGACACTCCACAACTAGAAAACTTCGCAACTAGAAACTCCACTACTAGACACTTCACAACTTGAGACTCCGCAATGACAGACTCCGCAACTAGAAACTCTGCAACTAGAAACTGCACAGCTAGAAACTTGAAACTCGAAAGTCTGCAACTAGAAACTCCGCAACTACAATTTCCACAACTAGAAACTCCACAACTAGAAACTCCACAACTAGAGACTTCATAACTGAGAACTCCACAACTAGCAACTCCACAACTACAGACTCCACGACTAGAAACTCCACAACTAGAAACTCCACAACTCGAAACTCCACAACTAGAGACTCCACAACTAGAGGCTCCGCAACTAAAAACTCCACAGCTAGAAACTCCGCAACTAGAATCTCCACAACTAGAGAGTCCCCAGCTATAAACTCCACAACTTGAAACTCTGCAACTCGAATTTCTGCAACTAGAAAATCCCCAACTAGAAACTACACAACTAGAATCTCCGCAACTCGAAACTCCGCAACCAGAAAATCCACAACTAGAAACTTGACAATTGGGAACTCCGCAACTAGAAAATCTACAACTAGAAACTCGAAAACTAAAAACTCCAACTAGAAACTCCACAACTAGAGACTCCACAACTTGAGACTCCACAACTAAAAACTCCACAACTAGAAACTCAACAACTAGAAACTCCACAACTAGAAACCCTGCAAATAGAAACTCCAAAACTAGAAACTCTACAACTAGACACTTCGCAACTAGAAACTCCACAACTAGAGACTCAATATCTTGAAACACCACAACTAGATACTCCACAACTACAAATTCCACATCTAGAAACTCCAAATTTAGAAACTCTGCAACAAGAAACTCCGCAACTTGAAACTCTACAATTAGAAACTCCGCAACTAGAAACTCCACAAATGGAAATTCCACAACCAGACTCAACAACTTGAGACTCCACAACTAAAACTCCACAACTAGAAACTCCACAACTAGAAACTCCACAACTAGAAACCCTGCAAATAGAAACTCCAAAACTAGAAACTCTACAACTAGACACTTCGCAACTAGAAACTCCACAACTAGAGACTCCACTAGAAAACTCCGCAACTAGAAACTCCACAACTACGAACCTCACAACTTGAAACTCCACAACTAGAAACTCCACAACTAGAAACTCCACAGCTAGAAACTCCACAACTTGAGACTTCGCAACTAGAAACTTGGCAACTAGAAACTCCACAACTAGAAACTCCACAACTAGAAACTCCACAACTAGAAACTCCACAACTTGAAACACCACAACTACATACTCCACAACTACAAATTCCACAACTAGAAACTCCAAATTTAGAAACTCCGCAACTAGAAACTCCTCGAATTGAAACACCACAACTAGATACTCCACAACTACAAACTCCACAACTAGAAACTCCACAACTAAAAACTCCGCAACTAGAAACTCCACAACTAGAAACTCCACAACTAGAAACTCCACAACTACAAATTCCACATCAAGAAACTCCAAGTTTAGAAACTCCGCAACTAGAAACTCTGCAACTTGAAACTCCACAACTAGAGACTCCATAACTAGGAACTCCACGACTACAAACTCCACAACTAGAAACTCCACAACCGGAAACTCCGCAACTAGAAACTCCGCAACTAGAAACTCCACAACTAGAAATTCCACAACCAGAGACTCAACAACTTGAGACTCCACAACTAAAAACTCCACAACTAGAAACTCCACAACTAGAAACTCCACAACTAGAAACCCTTCAAATAGAAACTCCAAAACTACAAACTCCACAACCAGACACTTCGCAACTAGAAACTCCACAACTAGAGACTCCACTAGAAAACTCCGCAACTAGAAACTCCACAACTACGAACCTCACAACTTGAAACTCCACAACTAGAAACTCCGCAACTAGAAACTCCACAGCTAGAAACTCCACAACTTGAGAATTCGCAACTAGATACTCGGCAACTAGAAACTCAACAACTAGAAAGTTCACAACTACAAACTCCACAACTAGAAACTCCACAACTTGAAACACCACAACTAGATACTCCACAACTACAAATTCCACAACTAGAAACTCCAAATTTCGAAACTCCGCAACTAGAAACTCCGCAACTAGAACACTCCAAAGCTAGAAACTCCACAACTAGAAACTCCACAACTAAAAACTCCACAACTATAGACTGCACAACTAGAGGCTCCGCAACTAGAAACTCCACAGCTGAAAGCTCCGCAACTAGAAACTCCGCAACTAGAGACTCCGCAACTAGAAACTCCACAACTAGAAACTCCACAACTAGAAACTCCGCAACTAGAAACTCCGCAGCTAGAACGTCCGCAACTAGAATCTCCACAACTAGAGAGTCCCCAGCTATAAACTCCACAACTTGAAACTCTGCAACTCGAAACTCTGCAACTAGAAAATCCCCAACTAGAAACTACACAACTAGAATCTCCGCAACTCGAAACTCCGCAACCAGAAAATCCACAACTAGAAACTTGACAATTGGGAACTCCGCAACTAGAAAATCTACAACTAGAAACTCGAAAACTAAAAACTCCAACTAGAAACTCCACAACTAGAGACTCTACAACTAGAAACTCCATGACTAGAACCTCCACAACTAGAGACTCCACAACTAGAAACTACACAACTTGATACTCCATAACTAGAAAATCCACAACTACGAACCTCACAACTTGAAACTCCACAACTTGAGATTTCGCAACTAGAAACTCCACAACTAGAAACACCACAACTAGAGACTCCACAACTAGAAACTCCACAACTAGAAACTCCACAACTACGAACCTCACAACTAGAAACCCCACAACTAGAAACTCCACAACTTCGGCATTCGCAACTAGAAACTCCACAAATAGAAACTCCACAACTACGAACTCCACAACTAGAAACTTCACAACTAGAAACTCCACAACTTGAAACACCACAACTAGATACTCCGCAACTACAATTTCCACAACTAGAAACTCCACAACTAAAGACTCCATAACTAGAAACTCCCCAACTAGAAACTCCACAACTAGAGACTTCATAACTGAGAACTCCACAACTAGCAACTCCACAACTACAGACTCCACAACTACAGACTCCACAACTACACACTCCACAACTAGAACCTCCACAGCTAGAGACTCCACAACTAGAAACTCCACAAATACGAACCCCACAACTACTAATTCCACAACTAGAAGCTCCACAAGTAGAAACTCCACAACTTGAGACTTCGCAACTAGAAACTCCACAAATTGAAACACCACTACTAGATACTCCACAACTACAAACTCCACAACTAGAAACTCCACAACAAAAAACTCCGCAACTAGAAACTCCACAACAAAAAACTCCGCAACTTGAAACTCCACAATTAGAAACTCCGCAACTAGAAACTCCACAAATGAAAATTCCACAACCAGAGACTCAACAACTTGAAACTCCACAACTAAAAACTCCACAACTAGAAACTCCACAACTAGAAACTCCACAACTCGAAACTCCACAACTAGAGACTCCACAACTAGAGACTCCGCAACTAAAAACTCCACAGCTAGAAACTCCGCAACTAGAATCTCCACAACTAGAGAGTCCCCAGCTATAAACTCCACAACTTGAAACTCTGCAACTCGAAACTCTGCAACTAGAAAATCCCCAACTAGAAACTACACAACTAGAATCTCCGCAACTCGAAACTCCGCAACTAGAAAATCCACAACTAGAAACTTGACAATTGGGCACTCCGCAACTAGAAAATCTACAACTAGAAACTCGAAAACTAAAAACTCGAACTAGAAACTCCACAACTAGAGACTCCACAACTAGAAACTCCATGACTAGAACCTCCACAACTAGAGACTCCACAACTAGAAACTACACAACTTGATACTCCATAACTAGAAAATCCACAACTACGAACCTCACAACTTGAAACTCCACAACTAGAAACTCCACAACTACAGACTCCACAACTACAAACTTCACAACTAGAAACTCCACAACCAGAAACTCCGCAACTAGAAACTCCACAACTAGAAATTCCACAACCAGAGACTCAACAACTAGAGACTCCACAACTAAAAACTCCAGCACTTGAAACTCCACAACTAGAAACTCCACAACTAGAAACTCCGCAACTAGAAACCCAGCAACTAGAAACTCCACAACTAGAATCTCCACACCTATTATTTCCACAACATGAAACTACACAACTAGAATCTCAGCAACTGGAAACTCCGCAACTACAAAATATACAACTGAAACTTCACAACTGGGGACTCCGCAACTAGAAAATCTACAACTAGAAACTCGATAATTAAGAACTCCAACTAGAAACTCCACAACTAGAAACTCCACGACTAGAAACTCCACAACTAGAAACTCCACAACTAGACACTTCGCAACTAGAAACTCCGCAAATAGACACTCCACAACTAGAAAACTCCGCAACTAGAAACTCCACTACTAGACACTTCACAACTTGAGACTCCGCAATGACAGACTCCGCAACTAGAAACTCTGCAACTAGAAACTGCACAGCTAGAAACTTGAAACTCGGAAGTCTGCAACTAGAAACTCCGCAACTACAATTTCCACAACTAGAAACTCCACAACTAGAAACTCCACAACTAGAGACTTCATAACTGAGAACTCCACAACTAGCAACTCCACAACTACAGACTCCACGACTAGAAACTCCACAACTAGAAACTCCACAACTCGAAACTCCACAACTAGAGACTCCACAACTAGAGACTCCGCAACTAAAAACTCCACAGCTAGAAACTCCGCAACTAGAATCTCCACAACTAGAGAGTCCCCAGCTATAAACTCCACAACTTGAAACTCTGCAACTCGAATTTCTGCAACTAGAAAATCCCCAACTAGAAACTACACAACTAGAATCTCCGCAACTCGAAACTCCGCAACCAGAAAATCCACAACTAGAAACTTGACAATTGGGAACTCCGCAACTAGAAAATCTACAACTAGAAACTCGAAAACTAAAAACTCCAACTAGAAACTCCACAACTAGAGACTCCACAACTTGAGACTCCACAACTAAAAACTCCACAACTAGAAACTCAACAACTAGAAACTCCACAACTAGAAACCCTGCAAATAGAAACTCCAAAACTAGAAACTCTACAACTAGACACTTCGCAACTAGAAACTCCACAACTAGAGACTCCACTAGAAAACTCCGCAACTAGAAACTCCACAACTACGAACCTCACAACTTGAAACTCCAGAATTAGAAACTCCCCAACTAGAAACTCCACAGCTAGAAACTCCACAACTTGAGACTTCGCAACTAGAAACTCGGCAACTAGAAACTCAACAACTAGAAACTCCACAACTAGAAACTCCACAACTAGAAACTCCACAACTTGAAACACCACAACTAGATACTCCACAACTACAAATTCCACAACTAGAAACTCCAAATTTTGAAACTCCGCAACTAGAAACTCCTCAAATTGAAACACCACAACTAGATACTCCACAACTACAAACTCCACAACTAGAAACTCCACAACTAAAAACTCCGCAACTAGAAACTCCACAACTAGAAACTCCACAACTATAAACTCCACAACTACAAATTCCACATCAAGAAACTCCAAGTTTAGAAACTCCGCAACTAGAAACTCCGCAACTTGAAACTCCACAACTAGAGACTCCATAACTAGGAACTCCACAACTACAAACTCCACAACTAGAAACTCCACAACCGGAAACTCCGCAACTAGAAACTCCGCAACTAGAAACTCCACAACTAGAAATTCCACAACCAGAGACTCAACAACTTGAGACTCCACAACTAAAAACTCCACAACTAGAAACTCCACAACTATAAACTCCACAACTAGAAACCCTTCAAATAGAAACTCCAAAACTACAAACTCCACAGCCAGACACTTCACAACTAGAAACTCCACAACTAGAGACTCCACTAGAAAACTCCGCAACTAGAAACTCCACAACTACGAACCTCACAACTTGAAACTCCACAACTAGAAAGTCCACAACTACAAACTCCACAACTAGAAACTCCACAACTTGAAACACCACAACTAGATACTCCACAACTACAAATTCCACAACTAGAAACTCCAAATTTAGAAACTCCGCAACTAGAAACTCCGCAACTAGAAACTCCAAAGCTAGAAACTTCACAACTAGAAACTCCACAACTAAAAACTCCACAACTATAGACTCCACAACTAGAGGCTCCGCAACTAGAAACTCCACAGCTGAAAGCTCCGCAACTAGAGACTCCGCAACTAGAAACTCCACAACTAGAAACTCCACAACTAGAAACTCCGCAACTAGAAACTCCGCAGCTAGAACGTCCGCAACTAGAAACTCTGCAACTAGAAACTCCACGACTAGAAACTCCACAACTAGAAACTCCACAACTCGAAACTCCACAACTAGAGACTTCACAACTAGAGACTCCGCAACTAAAAACTCCACAGCTAGAAACTCCGCAACTAGAATCTCCACAACTAGAGAGTCCCCAGCTATAAACTCCACAACTTGAAACTCTGCAACTCGAAACTCTGCAACTAGAAAATCCCCAACTAGAAACTACACAACTAGAATCTCCGCAACTCGAAACTCCGCAACTAGAAAATCCACAACTAGAAAGTTGACAATTGGGAACTCCGCAACTAGAAAATCTACAACTAGAAACTCGAAAACTAAAAACTCGAACTAGAAACTCCACAACTAGAGACTCCACAACTAGAAACTCCTTGACTAGAACCTCCACAACTAGAGACTCCACAACTAGAAACTACACAACTTGATACTCCATAACTAGAAAATCCACAACTACGAACCTCACAACTTGAAACTCCACAACTAGAAACTCCACAACTAGACTCCACAACTACAAACTTCACAACTAGAAACTCCACAACCAGAAACTCCGCAACTAGAAACTCCACAACTAGAAATTCCACAACCAGAGACTCAACAACTAGAGACTCCACAACTAAAAACTCCAGCACTTGAAACTCCACAACTAGAAACTCCACAACTAGAAACTCCGCAACTAGAAACCCAGCAACTAGAAACTCCACAACTAGAATCTCCACACCTATTATTTCCACAACTTGAAACTACACAACTAGAATCTCAGCAACTGGAAACTCCGCAACTACAAAATATACAACTGAAACTCCACAACTGGGGACTCCGCAACTAGAAAATCTACAACTAGAAACTCGATAACTAAGAACTCCAACTAGAAACTCCACAACTAGAAACTCCACAACTAGAAACTCCACAACTAGAAACTCCACAACTAGACACTTCGCAACTAGAAACTCCGCAAATAGACACTCCACAACTAGAAAACTCCGCAACTAGAAACTCCACGACTAGACACTTCACAACTTGAGACTCCGCAATGACAGACTCCGCAACTAGAAACTCTGCAACTAGAAACTGCACAGCTAGAAACTTGAAACTCGAAAGTCTGCAACTAGAAACTCCGCAACTACAATTTCCACAACTAGAAACTCCACAACTAGAAACTCCACAACTAGAGACTTCATAACTGAGAACTCCACAACTAGCAACTCCACAACTACAGACTCCACAACTACACACTCCACAACTAGAAACTCCACAGCTAGAGACTCCACAACTAGAAACTCCACAAATACGAACCCCACAACTACGAATTCCGCAGCTAGAAACTCCACAACTAGAAACTCCACAACTAGAAACTCCACAACTTGAGATTTCGCAACTAGAAACTCCACAACTAGAAACACCACAACTAGAGACTCCACAACTAGAAACTCCACAACTAGAAACTCCACAACTACGAACCTCACAACTAGAAACCCCACAACTAGAAACTCCACAACTTGGGCATTCGCAACTAGAAACTCCACAAATAGAAACTCCACAACTACGAACTCCACAACTAGAAACTTCACAACTAGAAACTCCACAACTTGAAACACCACAACTAGATACTCCGCAACTACAATTTCCACAACTAGAAACTCCACAACTAAAGACTCCATAACTAGAAACTCCCCAACTAGAAACTCCACAACTAGAGACTTCATAACTGAGAACTCCACAACTAGCAACTCCACAACTACAGACTCCACAACTACAGACTCCACAACTACACACTCCACAACTAGAACCTCCACAGCTAGAGACTCCACAACTAGAAACTCCACAAATACGAACCCCACAACTACTAATTCCACAACTAGAAGCTCCACAAGTAGAAACTCCACAACTTGAGACTTCGCAACTAGAAACTCCACAAATTGAAACACCACTACTAGATACTCCACAACTACAAACTCCACAACTAGAAACTCCACAACAAAAAACTCTGCAACTAGAAACTCCACAACAAGAAACTCCGCAACTTGAAACTCCACAATTAGAAACTCCGCAACTAGAAACTCCACAAATGAAAATTCCACAACCAGAGACTCAACAACTTGAGACTCCACAACTAAAAACTCCACAACTAGAAACTCCACAACTAGAAACTCCACAACTAGAAACCCTGCAAATAGAAACTCCAAAACTAGAAACTCTACAACTAGACACTTCGCAACTAGAAACTCCACAACTAGAGACTCCACTAGAAAACTCCGCAACTAGAAACTCCACAACTACGAACCTCACAACTTGAAACTCCACAACTAGAAACTCCCCAACTAGAAACTCCACAGCTAGAAACTCCACAACTTGAGACTTCGCAACTAGAAACTCGGCAACTAGAAACTCAACAACTAGAAACTCCACAACTAGAAACTCCACAACTAGAAACTCCACAACTTGAAACACCACAACTAGATACTCCACAACTACAAACTCCACAACTAGAAACTCCACAACTAAAAACTCCGCAACTAGAAACTCCACAACTAGAAACTCCACAACTATAAACTCCACAACTACAAATTCCACATCAAGAAACTCCAAGTTTAGAAACTCCGCAACTAGAAACTCCGCAACTTGAAACTCCACAACTAGAGACTCCATAACTAGGAACTCCACAACTACAAACTCCACAACTAGAAACTCCACAACCGGAAACTGCGCAACTAGAAACTCCGCAACTAGAAACTCCACAACTAGAAATTCCACAACCAGAGACTCAACAACTTGAGACTCCACAACTAAAAACTCCACAACTAGAAACTCCACAACTATAAACTCCACAACTAGAAACCCTTCAAATAGAAACTCCAAAACTACAAACTCCACAACCAGACACTTCGCAACTAGAAACTCCACAACTAGAGACTCCACTAGAAAACTCCGCAACTAGAAACTCCACAACTACGAACCTCACAACTTGAAACTCCACAACTAGAAAGTCCACAACTACAAACTCCACAACTAGAAACTCCACAACTTGAAACACCACAACTAGATACTCCACAACTACAAATTCCACAACTAGAAACTCCAAATTTAGAAACTCCGCAACTAGAAACTCCGCAACTAGAAACTCCAAAGCTAGAAACTTCACAACTAGAAACTCCACAACTAAAAACTCCACAACTATAGACTCCACAACTAGAGGCTCCGCAACTAGAAACTCCACAGCTGAAAGCTCCGCAACTAGAGACTCCGCAACTAGAAACTCCACAACTAGAAACTCCACAACTAGAAACTCCGCAACTAGAAACTCCGCAGCTAGAACGTCCGCAACTAGAAACTCTGCAACTAGAAACTCCACGACTAGAAACTCCACAACTAGAAACTCCACAACTCGAAACTCCACAACAGAGACTCCACAACTAGAGACTCCGCAACTAAAAACTCCACAGCTAGAAACTCCGCAACTAGAATCTCCACAACTAGAGAGTCCCCAGCTATGAACTCCACAACTTGAAACTCTGCAACTCGAAACTCTGCAACTAGAAAATCGCCAACTAGAAACTACACAACTAGAATCTCCGCAACTCGAAACTCCGCAACTAGAAAATCCACAACTAGAAACTTGACAATTGGGAACTCCGCAACTAGAAAATCTACAACTAGAAACTCGAAAACTAAAAACTCGAACTAGGAACTCCACAACTAGAGACTCCACAACTAGAAACTCCATGACTAGAACCTCCACAACTAGAGACTCCACAACTAGAAACTACACAACTTGATACTCCATAACTAGAAACTCCATGACTAGAACCTCCACAACTAGAGACTCCACAACTAGAAACTACACAACTTGATACTCCATAACTAGAAAATCCACAACTACGAACCTCACAACTTGAAACTCCACAACTAGAAACTCCACAACTACAGACTCCACAACTACAAACTTCACAACTAGAAACTCCACAACCAGAAACTCCGCAACTAGAAACTCCACAACTAGAAATTCCACAACCAGACACTCAACAACTAGAGACTCCACAACTAAAAACTCCAGCACTTGAAACTCCACAACTAGAAACTCCACAACTAGAAACTCCGCAACTAGAAACCCAGCAACTAGAAACTCCACAACTAGAATCTCCACACCTATTATTTCCACAACTTGAAACTACACAACTAGAATCTCAGCAACTGGAAACTCCGCAACTACAAAATATACAACTGAAACTCCACAACTGGGGACTCCGCAACTAGAAAATCTACAACTAGAAACTCGATAACTGAGAACTCCAACTAGAAACTCCACAACTAGAAACTCCACAACTAGAAACTCCACAACTAGAAACTCCACAACTAGACACTTCCCAACTAGAAACTCCGCAAATAGACACTCCACAACTAGAAAACTCCGCAACAAGAAACTCCACGACTAGACACTTCACAACTTGAGACTCCGCAATGACAGACTCCGCAACTAGAAACTCTGCAACTAGAAACTGCACAGCTAGAAACTTGAAACTCGAAAGTCTGCAACTAGAAACTCCGCAACTACAATTTCCACAACTAGAAACTCCACAACTAGAAACTCCACAACTAGAGACTTCATAACATAGAACTCCACAACCAGCAACTCCACAACTACAGACTCCACAACTTCACACTCCACAACTAGAAACTCCACAGCTAGAGACTCCACAACTAGAAACTCCACAACTTGAGATTTCGCAACTAGAAACTCCACAACTAGAAACACCACAACTAGAGACTCCACAACTAGAAACTCCACAACTAGAAACTTCACAACTACGAACCTCACAACTAGAAACCCCACAACTAGAAACTCCACAACTTGGGACTTCGCAACTAGAAACTCCACAAATAGAAACTCCACAACTACGAACTCCACAACTTGAAACTTCACAACTAGAAACTCCACAACTTGAAACACCACAACTAGATACTCCGCAACTACAATTTTCACAACTAGAAACTCCACAACTAGAGACTCCATAACTAGAAACACCCCAACTAGAAACTCCACAACTAGAGACTTCATAACTGGAACTCCACAACTAGCAACTCCACAACTACAGACTCCACAACTACAGACTCCACAACTACACACTCCACAACTAGAAACTTCACAGCTAGAGACTCCACAACTAGAAACTCCACAAATACGAACCCCACAACTACGAATTCCACAACTAGAAACTCCACAACTAGAAACTCCACAACTAGAAACTCCACAACTTGAGACTTCGCAACTAGAAACTCCACATCTAGAAACACCACAACTAGATACTCCACAACTACAAACTCCACAACTAGAAACTCCACAACAAAAAACTCCGCAACTAGAAACTCCACAACTAGAAACTCCACAACTAGAGACTCCATATCTTGGAACTCCGCAACTAGATACTCCACAACTACAAATTCCACATCTAGAAACTCCAAGTTTAGAAACTCCGCAACTAGAAACTCCGCAACTTGAAACTCCACAACAAGAGACTCCATAACTAGGAACTCCACAATTACAAACTCCACAACTAGAAACTCCACAACCGGAAACTCCGCAACTAGAAACTCCGCAACTAGAAACTCCACAACTAGAAATTCCACAACTAAAAACTCCACAACTAGAAACTCCACAACTAGAAACCCTGCAAATAGAAACTCCAAAACTACAAACTCCACAGCTAGACACTTCGCAACTAGAAACTCCACAACTAGAGACTCCACTAGAAAACTCCGCAACTAGAAACTCCACAACTACGAACCTCACAACTTGAAACTCCACAACTAGAAACTCCGCAACTAGAAACTCCACAGCTAGAAACTCCACAACTTGAGACTTCGCAACTAGAAACTCGGCAACTAGAAACTCAACAACTAGAAACTCCACAACTAGAAACTCCACAACTAGAAACTCCACAACTAGAAACTCCACAACTAGAAACTCCACAACTAGACACTTCGCAACTAGAAACTCCGCAAATAGACACTCCACAACTAGAAAACTCCGCAACTAGAAACTTCACGACTAGACACTTCACAACTTGAGACTCCGCAACGACAGACTCCGCAACTAGAAACTATGCAACTAGAAACTGCACAGCTAGAAACTTGAAACTCGAAAGTCTGCAACTAGAAACTCCGCAACTACAATTTCCACAACTAGAAACTCCACAACTAGAAACTCCACAACTAGAGACTTCATAACTGAGAACTCCACAACTAGCAACTCCACAACTACAGACTCTACAACTACACACTCCACAACTAGAAACTCTACAGCTAGAGACTCCACAACTAGAAACTCCACAAATACGAACCCCACAACTACGAATTCCGCAACTAGAAACTCTACAACTAGAAACTCCACGACTAGAAACTCCACAACTTGAGATTTCGCAACTAGAAACTCCACAACTAGAAACTCCACAACTACGAACCTCACAACTAGAAACCCCACAACTAGAAACCCCACAACTTGGGACTTCGCAACTAGAAACTCCACAAATAGAAACTCCACAACTACGAACTCCACAACTAGAAACTTCACAACTAAAAACTCCACAACTTGAAACACCACAACTAGATACTCCGCAACTACAATTTCCACAACTAGAAACTCCACAACTAGAGACTCCATAACTAGAAACTCCCCAACTAGAAACTCCAGAACTAGAGACTTCATAACTGAGAACTCCACAACTAGCAACTCCACAACTACAGACTCCACAACTACAGACTCCACAACTACACACTCCACAACTAGAAACTCCACAGCTAGAGACTCCACAACTAGAAACTCCACAAATACGAACCCCACAACTACGAATTCCACAACTAGAAACTCCACAACTAGAAACTCCACAACTAGAAACTCCACAACTTGAGACTTCGCAACTAGAAACTCCACAACTAGAAACACCACAACTAGAGACTCCACAACTAGAAACTCCACAAATTGAAACACCACAACTAGATACTCCACAACTACAAACTCCACAACTAGAAACTCCACAACAAAAAACTCCGCAACTAGAAACTCCAACACTAGAGACTCAATATCATGAAACACCACAACTAGATACTCCACAACTACAAATTCCACATCTAGAAACTCTAAATTTAGAAACTCTGCAACTAGAAACTCCGCAACTTGAAACTCCACAATTAGAAACTCCGCAACTAGAAACTCCACAAATGGAAATTCCACAACCAGAGACTCAACAACTTGAGACTCCACAACTAAGAACTCCACAACTAGAAACTCCACAACTAGAAACCCTGCAAATAGAAACTCCAAAACTAGAAACTCTACAACTAGACACTTCGCAACTAGAATCTCCACAACTAGAGACTCCATTAGAAAACTCCGCAACTAGAAACTCCACAACTACGAATCTCACAACTTGAAACTCCACAACTAGAAACTCCACAGCTAGAAACTCCACAACTTGAAACACCACAACTAGATACTCCACAACTACAAATTCCACAACTAGAAACTCCAAATTTAGAAACTCCGCAACTAGAAACTCCTCAAATTGAAACACCACAACTAGATACTCCACAACTACAAACTCCACAACTAGAAACTCCACAACTAGAAACTCCACAACTACAAATTCCACATCTAGAAACTCCAAGTTTAGAAACTCCGCAACTAGAAACTCCGCAACTTGAAACTCCACAACTAGAGACTCCATAACTAGGAACTCCACAACTAAAAACTCCACAACTAGAAACTCCACAACTATAAACTCCGCAACTAGAAACCCTGCAAATAGAAACTCCAAAACTACAAACTCCACAACCAGACACTTCGCAACTAGAAACTCCACAACTAGAGACTCCACTAGAAAACTCCGCAACTAGAAACTCCACAACTAGGAACCTCACAACTTGAAACTCCACAACTAGGAACTCCGCAACTAGAAACTCCACAGCTAGAAACTCCACAACTTGAGAATTCGCAACTAGATACTCGGCAACTAGAAACTCAACAACTAGAAAGTCCACAACTACAAACTCCACAACTAGAAACTCCACAACTTGAAACACCACAACTAGATACTCCAAAACTACAAATTCCACAACTAGAAACTCCAAATTTAGAAACTCCGCAACTAGAAACTCCGCAACTAGAAACTCGGCAACTAGAAACTCCAAAGCTAGAAACTCCACAACTAGAAACTCCACAACTAAAAACTCCACAACTATAGACTCCACAACTAGAGGCTCCGCAACTAGAAACTCCACAGCTGAAAGCTCCGCAACTAGAAACTCCGCAACTAGAGAATCCGCAACTAGAAACTCCACAACTAGAAACTCCACAACTAGAAATTCCGCAACTAGAAACTCCGCAGCTAGAACGTCCGCAACTAGAAACTCTGCAACTAGAAACTCCACAACTAGAGACTCCACAACTAGAGACTCCGCAACTAAAAACTCCACAGCTAGAAACTCCGCAACTAGAATCTCCACAACTAGAGAGTCCCCAGCTATAAACTCCACAACTTGAAACTCTGCAACTCGAAACTCTGCAACTACAATTTCCACAACTAAAAACTCCACAACTAGAGACTCCATAACTAGAAACTCCCCAACTAGAAACTCCACAACTTGAGACTTCGCAACTAGAAACTCCACAACTAGAAACACCACAACTAGAAACTCCGCAACTAGAAACTCCGCAGCTAGAACGTCCGCAACTAGAAACTCTGCAACTAGAAACTCCACAACTAGAGACTCCACAACTAGAGACTCCGCAACTAAAAACTCCACAGCTAGAAACTCCGCAACTAGAATCTCCACAACTAGAGAGTCCCCAGCTATAAACTCCACAACTTGAAACTCTGCAACTCGGAACTCTGCAACTACAATTTCCACAACTAAAAACTCCACAACTAGAGACTCCATAACTAGAAACTCCCCAACTAGAAACTCCACAACTTGAGACTTCGCAACTAGAAACTCCACAACTAGAAACACCACAACTAGAAACTCCACAACTAGAAACTCCACAAATTGAAACACCACAACTAGATACTCCACAACTACAAACTCCACAACTAGAAACTCCACAACAAAAAACTCCGCAACTAGAAACTCCACAACTAGAAACTCTACAACTAGAGACTCAATATCTTGAAACACCACAACTAGATACTCCACAACTACAAATTCCACATCTAGAAACTCCAAATTTAGAAACTCTGCAACTAGAAACTCCGCAACTTGAAACTCCACAATTAGAAACTCCGCAACTAGAAACTCCACAAATGGAAATTCCACAACCAGAGACTCAACAACTTGAGACTCCACAACTAAAAACTCCACAACTAGAAACTCCACAACTAGAAACTCCACAACTAGAAACCCTGGAAATAGAAACTCCAAAACTAGAAACTCTACAACTAGACACTTCGCAACTATAAACTCCACAACTAGAGACTCCACTAGAAAACTCCGCAACTAGAAACTCCACAACTACGAACCTCACAACTTGAAACTCCACAACTAGAAACTCCACAACTAGAAACTCCACAGCTAGAAACTCCACAACTTGAGACTTCGCAACTAGAAACTCGGCAACTAGAAGCTCAACAACTAGAAACTCCACAACTAGAAACTCCACAACTAGAAACTCCACAACTTGAAACACCACAACTAGATACTCCACAACTACAAATTCCACAACTAGAAACTCCAAATTTAGAAACTCCGCAACTAGAAACTCCTCAAATTGAAACACCACAACTAGATACTCCGCAACTACAAACTCCACAACTAGAAACTCCACAACTAAAAACTCCGCAACTAGAAACTCCACAACTAGAAACTCCACAACTAGAAACTCCACAACTTGAAACACCACAACTAGATACTCCGCAACTACAATTTCCACAACTAGAAACTCCACAACTAGAAACTCCGTAACTACAAACTCCCCAACTAGAAACTCCACAACTAGAGACTTCATAACTGAGAACTCAACAACTAGCAACTCCACAACTACAGACTCCACAACTACACACTCCACAACTAGAAACTCCACAGCTAGAGACTCCACAACTAGAAACTCCACAAATACGAACCCCACAACTACGAACCCTACAACTAGAAACTCCACAACTAGAAACTCCACAACTAGAAACTCCACAACTAGAAACTCCACAACTTCAGACTTCGCAACTGGAAACTCCACAACTAGAAACACCACAACTAGAGACTCCACAACTAGAAACTCTAACACTAGAAACTCCACAACCACGAACCTCACAACTAGAAACTCCAACAGTAGAAACTGCACAACTTGCGACTTCGCAACTAGAAACTCCACAAATACAAACTCCACAACTACGAACCTCACAACTAGAAACTCCACAACTAGAAACTCCGCTACTAGAAACTCTACAGCTAGGAACTCCACAACTTGAGACTTCGCAACTAGAAACTCGGCAACTAGAAACTCCACAACTAGAAACTCCAGTACTAGAAACTCAACAAATTGAAACACCACAACTAGATACTCCACAACTACAAATTCCACATCTAGAAACTCCAAATTTAGAAACTCCGCAACTAGAAACTCCGCAACTTGAAACTCCACAACTAGAGACTACATAACTAGGAACTCCACAACTACAAACTCCACAACTAGAAACTCCACAACCGGAAACTCCACAACTAGAAACTCCGCAACTAGAAACTCCACAACTAGAAATTCCACAACCAGAGACTCAACAACTTGAGACTCCACAACTAAAAACTCCACAACTAGAAACTCCACAACTAGAAACTCCACAACTAGAAACCCTGCAAATAGAAACTTCAAAACTAGAAACTCCACAACTAGACACTCCACAGCTAGAAACTCCGCAACGAGGAACTCCGCAACTAGAAACTCCACAACTACAGACTCCACAACTACAAACTTCACAACTAGAAACTCCAAAACTAGAAACTCCACAACTAGACACTCCACAGCTAGAAACTCCGCAACTAGAAACTCCGCAACTAGAAACTACACAACTACAGACTCCACAACTACAAACTTCACAACTAGAAACTCCACAACCAGAAACTCTGCAACTAGAAACTCCACAACTAGAAATTCCACAACCAGAGACTCAACAACTAGAGACTCCACAACTAAAAACTCCGCAACTAGAAACTCCACAACTAGAAACTCCGCAACTAGAAACCCAGCAACTAGAAACTCCACAACTAGAAACTTCACACATATAAATTCCACAACTTGAAACTCCACAACTAGAAACTCAACAACTAGAAACTACACACCTAGAAACTCCGCAACTAGAAACTCCACAACTAGAAACTCCACAACTAGAAACTATGCAACTAGAAACTCCACATCTAGAGACTCCAATACTAGGAACTCTAAACTAGAAACTCCAAAACTACAAACTCCACAACTACAAACTCCAAATTTAGAAACTCCGCAACTAGAAACTCCGCAACTTGAAACTCCACAACTACAGACTTAACTGGGAACTCCACAACTAAAAACTCCACAACTACAAACTCCACAACTAGAAACTCCACAACTAGAAATTCCACAACCAGAGACTCAACAACTTCAGACTCCACAACTAAAAACTCCATAACTAGAAACTCCACAACCAAAAACTCCACAACTAGAGACTCCATAACTAGGAACTCCACAACTAGATACTCCACAGCTACAGACTCCACAACTACAGACTCCACAACTAGAAACTCCACACCTAGAGGCTCCACAACTAGAAACTCCACAAATACGAACCCCACAAATACGAACTCCGCAACTAGAAGCTCCATAACTAGCAACTCCGCAACTAGAAACTCCACAACTTGAGACTTCGCAACTAGAAACTCCACAACTAGAAACACCACAACTAGAGACTCCACAACTACAAACTCCACAACTGGAAGCTCCACAACTACGAACCTCACAACTAGAAACTCCAGCACTAGAAACTCCACAACTTGGGACTTCGCAACTAGAAACTTCACAACTTGAAACACCACAACTAGATACTTCACAACTACAAATTCCACAACTAGAAACTCCAAATTTAGAAACTCCGCAACTAGAAACTCCTCAAATTGAAACACCACAACTAGATACTCCACAACTACAAACTCCACAACTAGAAACTCCACAACTAGAAACTCCACAACTACAAATTCCACATCTAGAAACTCCAAGTTTAGAAACTCCGCAACTAGAAGCTCCATAACTAGAAACTCCGCAACTAGAAACTCCACAACTTGAGACTTCGCAACTAGAAACTCCACAACTAGAAACACCACAACTAGAGACTCCACAACTACAAACTCCACAACTACAAACTCCACAACTAGAAACTCCACAACTACGAACCTCACAACTAGAAACTCCAACACTAGAAACTCCACAACTTGGGACTTCGCAAATAGAAACTCCTCAACTTGAGACTTCGCAACTAGAAACTCGGCAACTAGAAACTCCCCAACTAGAAACTCCACAACTAGAAACTCCACAAATTGAAACACCACAACTAGATACTCCACAACTACAAATTCCACATCTAGAAACTCCAAATTAAGAAACTCCGCAACTAGAAACCCAGCAACTAGAAACTCCACAACTAGAATCTCCACAAGTATTATTTCCACAACTTGAAACTACACAACTAGAATCTCCGCAACTGGAAACTCCGCAACTACAAAATATACAACTCAAACTTCCACAACTGGGGACTCTGCAACTAGAAAATCTACAACTAGAAACTCGAAAACTAAGAACTCCAACTAGAAACTCCACAACTAGAAACTCCACAACTAGAAACTCCACAACTAGACACTTCGCAACTAGAAACTCCGCAAATAGACACTCCACAACTACAAAACTCCGCAACTAGAAACTCCACGACTAGACACTTCACAACTTTAGACTCCGCAATGAGAGACTCCGCAACTAGAAACTCTGCAACTAGAAACTGCACAGCTAGAAACTTGAAACTCGAAAGTCTGCAACTAAAAACTCTGCAACTAGAAACTCCACAGCTAGAAACTCCACAACTAGAGACTCCACAACTAGAAACTTCATAACTAGAAACTCCACAATTAGGAACTCCACAGCTAGAAACTCCACAACTTGAGACTTTGCAACTAGAACTCGGCAACTAGAAACTCAACAACTAGAAACTCCACATCTAGAAACTTCACAACTAGAAACTCCACAACTTGAAACACCACAACTAGATACTCCGCAACTACAATTTCCACAACTAGAAACTCCACAACTACACACTACACAACTAAAAACTCCACAACTAGAAACTCCGCAACTAGCGACTCCACAACTCGAGACTTCGCAACTGAAAACTTCACAACTAGAAACACCACAACTAGTGACTCCACAACTAGAAACTCCACAACTAGAAACTCCACAACTACGAACCTCACAACTAGAAACTCCACAAATAGAAACTCCACAACTTGGGACTTCGCAACTAGAAACTCCACAAAAAGAAACTCCACAACTACGAACCTCACAACTAGAAACTCCACAACTAGAAACTCCGCAACTAGAAACTCCACAGCTAGAAACTCCACAACTTGAGACTTCGCAACTAGAAACTCGGCAACTAGAAACTCCACAACTAGAAACTTCACAACTAGAAACTCCACAAATTGAAACACCACAACTAGATACTCCACAACTACAAGCTCCACAACTAGAAACTCCACATATAAAAACTCCGCAACTAGAAACTCCACAACTGGAAACTCCACAACTAGAGACTCCATATCTTGAAACACCACAACTAGATACTCCACAACTACGAATTCCACATCTAGAAACTGCAAATTTAGAAACTCCGCAACTAGAAACTCCGCAACTTGAAACTCCACAACTAGAGACTCCATAACTAGGAACTCCACAACTACAAACTCCACAACAAGAAACTCCACAACCGGAAACTCCACAACTAGAAACTCCGCAACTATAAACTCCACAACTAGAAATTCCACAACCAGAGACTCAACAACTTGAGACTCAACAACTTGAGACTCCACAACTAAAAACTCCACAACTAGAAACTCCACAACTAGAAACCCTGCAAATAGAAACTCCAAAACTAAAAACTCCACAACTAGACACTTCGCAACTAGAAACTCCAGAACTAGAGACTCCACTAGAAAACTCCGCAACTAGAAACTCCACAACTACGAACCTCACAACTTGAAACTCAACAACTAGAAACTCCGCAACTAGTAACTCCACAGCTAGAAACTCCACAACTTGAGACTTCGCAACTAGAAACTCGGCAACTAGAAACTCCACAACTAGAAACTCCACAACTAGAAACTCCACAACTTGAAACACCACAACTAGATACTCCAGAACTACAAATTCCACAACTAGATACTCCAAATTTAGAAACTCCGCAACTAGAAACTCCGCAACTAGAAACTCCACAGCTAGAAACTCCACAACTAGAAACTCCACCACTAGAAACTCCACAACTAGAGACTCCACATCTAGAGGCTCCGCAACTAGAAACTCCACAGCTAGAAACTCCGCAACTAGAAACTCCGCAACTAGAAGCTCCGCAACTAGAAACTCCACAACTAGAAACTCCACAACTAGAAACTCCGCAACTAGAAACTCCACAACTAGAACGTCCGCAACTAGAAACTCTGCAACTAGAAACTCCACGACTAGAAGCACCACAACTAGAAACTCCACAACTAGAAACTCCACAACTAGAGACTCCACAACTAGAAAATCCCCAACTAGAAACTACACAACTAGAATCTCCGCAACTCGAAACTCCGCAACTACAAAATCCACAACTAGAAACTTGACAACTGGGAACTCCGCAACTAGAAAATCTACAACTAGAAACTCGAAAACTAAAAACTCCAACTAGAAACTCCACAACTAGAAACTCCACTACTAGAAACTCCACAACTAGACACTTTGCAACCAGAAACTCCACAACTAGACACTCCACAACTAGAAAACTCCGCAACTAGAAACTTCACAGCTAGACACTCCACAACTTGAGACTCCGCAACGACAGACTCCGCAAAGAGAAACTCTGCAACTAGAAACTGCACAGCTAGAAACTTGCAACTCGAAACTCTGCTACTAGAAACTCCGCAACTAGAAACTCCACAGCTACAAACTCCACAACTAGAAACTCCACAACTAGAGACTCCACAACTAGAAACTCCATGACTAGAAACTCCAGAATTAGAAACTCCACAGCTAGAAACTCCACAACTTGAGACTTTGCAACTAGAAACTCGGCAACTAGAAACTGAACAAATAGAAACTCCACAACTAGAAATTTCACAACTAGAAACTCCACAACTTGAAATACCACAACTAGATAATCCGCAACTACAATTTCCACAACTTGAAACTCCACAACTAGAAACTCCATAACTAGAAACTCCGCAACCAGAAACTCCACAACTAGAGACTCCATAACTAGGAACTCCACAACTAGAAACTCCACAGCTACAGACTCCACAACTACAGACTCCACAACTAGAAACTCCACAGCTAGAGACTCCACAACTAGAAACTCCACAAATACGAACCCACAAATACGAACCCCGCAACTAGAAGCTCCATAACTAGAAACTCCGCAACTAGAAACTCCGCAACTTGAGACTTCGCAACTAGAAACTCCACAACTAGAAACACCACAACTAGAGACTCCACAACTACAAACTCCACAACTAGAAACTCCACAACTACGAACCTCACAACTAGAAACTCCAACACTAGAAACTCAACAACTTGGGACTTTGCAACTAGAAACTCCACAACTTGAGACTTCGCAACTAGAAACTCGGCAACTAGAAACTCCCCAACTAGAAACTCCACAACTAGAAACTCCACAAATTGAAACACCACAACTAGATACTCCACAACTACAAATTCCACAACTAGAAACTCCACAACTAAAAACTCCGCAACTAGAAACTCCGCAACTAGAAACTCCACAACTAGAGACTCCATAACTTGAAACACCACAACTAGATACTTCACAACTACAAATTCCACATCTAGAAACTCCAAATTAAGAAACTCCGCAACTAGAAACTCCACAACTTGAAACTCCACAACTAGAGACTCCATAACTAGGAACTCCACAACTAGAAACTCCACAACTACAGACTCCACAACTACAAACTCCACAACTAGAAACTCCACAACCGGAAACTCCGCAACTAGAAATTCCGCAACTAGAAACTCCACAACTAGAAATTCCACAACCAGAGACTCAACAACTTGAGACTCCACAACTAAAAACTCCACAGCTAGAAACTCCACATCTAGAAACTCCGCAACTAGAAACCCAGCAACTATAAACTCCACAACAAGAAACTCCACAACTAGAAACTCCACAACTTGAAACACCACAACTAGATACTCCACAACTACAAATTCCACAACTAGACACTCCAAATTTAGAAACTCCGCAACTAGAAACTCCGCAACTTGAAACAATGCAACTAGAAACTCCACAGCTAGAGACTCCATAACTAGGAACTCCACAACTACAAACTCCAAATTTAGAAACTCCACAACTACAAACTCCAAATTTAGAAACTCCACAACTACGAACCTCACAACTAGAAACTCCACAAATAGAAACTCCACAACTTGGGACTTCGCAACTAGAAACTCCACAAATAGAAACTCCACAACTACGAACCTCACAACTAGAAACTCCACAACTAGAAACTCCGCAACTAGAAACTCCACAGCTAGAAACTCCACAACTTGAGACTTCGCAACTAGAAACTCGGCAACTAGAAACTCCACAACTGGAAACTCCACAACTAGAGACTTCATATCTTGAAACACCACAACTAGATACTCCACAACTACAAATTCCACATCTAGGAACTGCAAATTTAGAAACTCCGCCACTTGAAACTCCACAACTAGAGACTCCGTAACTAGGAACTCCACAACTACAAACTCCACAACAAGAAGCTCCACAACCGGAAACTCCACCACAACTACGAACTCCACAACTAGAAACTCCGCAAATAAAAACTCCACAACTAGAAATTCCACAACCAGAGACTCAACAACTTGAGACTCCACAAATAAAAACTCCACAACTAGAAACTCCACAACTAGACACTTCTCAACTAGAAACTCCACAACTAGAGACTCCACTAGAAAACTCCATAACTAGAAACTCCGCAACCAGAAACTCCACAACTAGAGACTCCATAACTAGGAACTCCACAACTAGAAACTCCACAGCTACAGACTCCACAACTACAGACTCCACAACTAGAAACTCCACAGCTAGAGACTCCAAAACTAGAAACTCCACAAATACGAACCCCACAAATACGAACACCGGAACTAGAAGCTCCATAACTAGAAACTCCGCAACTAGAAACTCCGCAACTTGAGACTTCGCAACTAGAAACTCCACAACTAGAAACACCACAACTAGAGACTCCACAACTACAAACTCCACAACTAGAAACTCCACAACTACGAACCTCACAACTAGAAACTCCAACACTAGAAACTCCACAACTTGGGACTTCGCAACTAGAAACTCCCTAACTAGAAACTCCTCAACTAGAAACTCCACAAATTGAAATACCACAACTAGATACTCCACAACTACAAATTCCACAACTAGAAACTCCACAACTAAAAACTCCGCAAATAGAAACTCCGCAACTAGAAACTCCACAACTAGACACTCCATAACTTGAAACACCACAACTAGATACTTCACAACTACAAATTCCACATCTAGAAACTCCAAATTAAGAAACTCCGCAACTAGAAACTCCGCAACTTGAAACTCCACAACTAGAGACTCCACAACTAGGAACTCCACAACCGGAAACTCCGCAACTAGAAACTCCGCAACTAGAAACTCCACAACTAGAAATTCCACAACCAGAGACTCAACAACTTGAGACTCCACAACTAAAAACTCCACAGCTAGAAACTCCACAACCAGAAACTCCGCAACTATAAACCCAGCAACTAGAAACTCCACAACAAGAAACTCCACAACTAGAAACTCCACAAATTGGAACACCACAACTAGATACTCCACAACTACAAATTCCACAACTAGAAACTCCAAATTTAGAAACTCCGCAACTAGAAACTCCGCAACTTGAAACTCCACAACTACAACCTCCATAACTAGGAACTCCACAACTAGAAACTCCACAACTACAGACTCCACAACTACAAACTTCACAACTAGAAACTCCACAACCAGAAACTCCGCAACTAGAAACTCCACAACTAGAAATTCCACAACCAGAGACTCAACAACTAGAGACTCCACAACTAAAAACTCCACAACTAGAAACTCCACAACTAGAAACTCCACAACTAGAAACTCCGCAAACAGAAACCCAGCAACTAGAAACTCCACAACTAGAAACTCCACACCTATAAATTCCGCAACTTGAAACTCCACAACTAGAAACTCAACAACTAGAAACTCCACACCTAGAAACTCCACAACTAGAAACTCCACAACTAGAAACTCCACAACTAGAAACTATGCAACTAGAAACTCCACAGCTAGAGACTCCATTACTAGGAACTCCACAACTAGAAACTCCAAAACTACAAACTCCACAACTACAAACTCCAAATTTAGAAACTCCATAACTAGAAACTCCGCAACTTGAAACTCCACAACTGGAGACTCCATAACTAGGAACTCCACAACTAAAAACTCCACAACTACAAACTCCACAACTAGAAACTCCGCAAATAGAAACTCCACAACTAGAAATTCCACAACCAGAGACTCAACAACTTGAGACTCCACAAATAAAAACTCCACAACTAGAAACTCCACAACTAGACAATTCGCAACTAGAAACTCCACAACTAGAGACTCCACTAGAAAATTCCGCAACTAGAAACTCCACAACTACGAACCTCACAACTTAAAACTCCACAACTAGAAACTCCGCAACTAGAAACTCCACAGCTAGAAACTCCACAACTAGAAACTCCACAACTAAAAACTCCGCAACTAGAAACTCCGCAACTAGAAACTCCACAACTAGAGACTCCATAACTTGAAACACCACAACTAGATACTCCACAACTACAAATTCCACATCTAGAAACTCCAAATTAAGAAACTCCGCAACTAGAAACTCCGCAACTTGAAACTCCACAACTAGAGACTCCATAACTAGGTACTCCACAACTAGAAACTCCACAACTACAGACTCCACAACTACAAACTCCACAACTAGAAACTCCACAAAAGGAAACTCCGCAACTAGAAACTCCGCAACTAGAAACTCCACAACTAGAAATTCCACAACCAGAGACTCAGCAACTTGAGACTCCACAACTAAAAACTCCACAGCTAGAAACTCCACAACTAGAAACTCCGCAACTATAAACCCAGCAACTAAAAACTCCACAACAAGAAACTCCACAACTAGAAACTCCACAACTTGGAACACCACAACTACAAATTCCACAACTAGAAACTCCAAATTTTGAAACTCCGCAACTAGAAACTCCGCAACTTGAAACTCCACAACTACAACCTCCATAACTAGAAACTCCACAACTACAGACTCCACAACTACAAACTTCACAACTAGAAACTCCACAACTAGAGACTCCGCAACTAAAAACTCCACAACTAGAAATTCCACAACCAGAGACTCAACAACTAGAGACTCCACAACTAAAAACTCCAGCACTAGAAACTCCACAACTAGAAACTCCACAACTAGAAGCTCCGCAACTAGAAACCCAGAAACTAGAAACTCCACAACTAGAATCTCCACAACTATTATTTCCACAACTTGAAACTACACAACTAGAATCTCCGCAACTAGAAACTCCGCAACTACAAAATATACAACTCAAACTTCCAGAACTGGGGACTCCGCAACTAGAAAATCTACAACTAGAAACTCGAAAACTAAGAACTCCAACTAGAAACTCCACAACTAGAAACTCCACAACTAGAAACTCCACAACTATACACTTCGCAACTAGAAACTCCGCAAATAGACACACCACAACTAGAAAACTCCGCAACTAGAAACTCCACAACTAGACACTTCACAACTTGAGACTCCGCAACGACAGACTCCGCAACTAGAAACTCTGCAACTAGAAACTGCACAGCTAGAAACTTGAAACTCGAAAGTCTGCAACTAGAAACTCTGCAACTAGAAACTCCACAGCTAGAAACTCCACAACTAGAGACTCCACAACTAGAAACTCCATAACTAGAAACTCCACAATTAGGAACTCCACAGCTAGAAACTCCACAACTTGAGACTTCGCAACTAGAAACTCGGCAACTAGAAACTCAACAACTAGAAACTCCACATCTAGAAACTTCACAACTAGAAACTCCACAACTTGAAACACCACAACTAGATACTCCGCAACTACAATTTCCACAACTAGAAACTCCACAACTACAAACTCCACAACTAGCAACTCGACAACTTGAGACTTTGCAACTGAAAACTCCACAACTAGAAACACCACAACTAGTGACTCCACAACTAGAAACTCCACAAATAGAAACTCCACAACTTGGGACTTCGCAACTAGAAACTCCGCAACTAGAAACTCCACAACTAGAAACTCCACAACTTGAGACTTCGCAACTAGAAACTTGGCAACTAGAAACTCCACAACTAGAAACTTCACAACTAGAAACTCCACAAATTGAAACACCACAACTAGATACTCCACAACTACAAACTCCACAACTAGAAACTCCACATATAAAAACTCCGCAACTAGAAAATCCACAACTGGAAACTCCACAACTAGAGACTCCATATCTTGAAACACCACAACTAGATACTCCACAACTACAAATTCCACATCTAGAAACTGCAAATTTAGAAACTCCGCAACTAGAAACTCCGCAACTTGAAACTCCACAACTAGAGACTCCATAACTAGGAACTCCACAACTACAAACTCTACAACAAGAAACTCCACAACCGGAAACTCCACAACTAGAAACTCCGCAACTAGAAACACCACAACTAGAAATTCCACAACCAGAGACTCAACAACTTGAGACTCAACAACTTGAGACTCCACAACTAAAAACTCCACAACTAGAAACTACACAACTAGAAACTCCACAACTAGAAACCCTGCAAATAGAAACTCCAAAACTAGAAACTCCACAACTAGACACTTCGCAACTAGAAACTCCGCAACTAGAGACTCCACTAGAAAACTCCGCAACTAGAAACTCCACAACTACGAACCTCACAACTTGAAAATCAACAACTAGAAACTCCGCAACTAGTAACTCCACAGCTAGAAACTCCACAACTTGAGACTTCGCAACTAGAAACTCGGCAACTAGAAACTCAACAACTAGAAACTCCACAACTAGAAACTCCACAACTAGAAACTCCACAACTTGAAACACCACAACTAGATACTCCACAACTACAAATTCCACAACTAGAAACTCCAAATTTAGAAACTCCGCAACTAGAAACTCTGCAACTAGAAACTCCACAGCTAGAAACTCCACAACTAGAAACTCCACCACTAGAAACTCCACAACTAGAGACTCCACAACTAGAGGCTCCGCAACTAGAAACTCCACAGCTAGAAACTCCGCAACTAGAAACTCCGCAACTAGAAACTCCACAACTAGAAACTCCACAACTAGAAACTCCGCAACTAGAAACTCCACAGCTAGAACGTCCGCAACTAGAAACTCTGCAACTAGAAACTCCACGACTAGAAGCTCCACAACTAGAAACTCCACAACTAGAAACTCCACAACTAGAGACTCCACAACTAGAAAATCCCCAACTAGAAACTACACAACTAGAATCTCCGCAACTCGAAACTCCGCAACTCGAAACTCCGCAACTACAAAATCCACAACTAGAAACTTGACAACTGGCAACTCCGCAACTAGAAAATCTACAACTAGAAACTCAAAAACTAAAAACTCCCACTAGAAACTCCACAACTAGAAACTCCACTACTAGAAACTCCACAACTAGACACTTTGCAACCAGAAACTCCACAACTAGACACTCCACAACTAGAAAACTCCGCAACTAGAAACTTCACAGCTAGACACTCCACAACTTGAGACTCCGCAACGACAGACTCCGCAAGGAGAAACTCTGCAACTAGAAACTGCACAGCTAGAAACTTGCAACTCGAAACTCTGCTACTAGAAACTCCTCAACTAGAAACTCCACAAATTGAAATACCACAACTAGATACTCCACAACTACAAATTCCACAACTAGAAACTCCACAACTAAAAACTCCGCAACTAGAAACTCCGCAACTAGAAACTCCACAACTAGACACTCCATAACTTGAAACACCACAACTAGATACTTCACAACTACAAATTCCACATCTAGAAACTCCAAATTAAGAAACTCCGCAACTAGAAACTCCGCAACTTGAAACTCCACAACTAGAGACTCCATAACTAGGAACTCCACAACTAGAAACTCCACAACTACAGACTCCACAACTACAAACTTCACAACTAGAAACTCCACAACCGGAAACTCCGCAACTAGAAACTCCGCAACTAGAAACTCCACAACTAGAAATTCCACAACCAGAGACTCAACAACTTGAGACTCCACAACTAAAAACTCCACAGCTAGAAACTCCACAACCAGAAACTCCGCAACTATAAACCCAGCAACTAGAAACTCCACAACAAGAAACTCCACAACTAGAAACTCCACAAATTGGAACACCACAACTAGATACTCCACAACTACAAATTCCACAACTAGAAACTCCAAATTTAGAAACTCCGCAACCAGAAACTCCGCAACTTGAAACTCCACAACTACAACCTCCCTAACTAGGAACTCCACAACTAGAAACTCCACAACTACAGACTCCACAACTACAAACTTCACAACTAGAAACTCCACAACCGGAAACTCCGCAACTAGAAACTCCACAACTAGAAATTCCACAACCAGAGACTCAACAACTAGAGACTCCACAACTAAAAACTCCACAACTAGAAACTCCACAACTAGAAACTCCACAACTAGAAACTCCGCAAACAGAAACCCAGCAACTAGAAACTCCACAACTAGAAACTCCACACCTATAAATTCCGCAACTTGAAACTCCACAACTAGAAACTCAACAACTAGAAACTCCACACCTAGAAACTCCACAACTAGAAACTCCACAACTAGAAACTCCACAACTAGAAACTCCACAGCTAGAGACTCCATTACTAGGAACTCCACAGCTAGAAACTCCAAAACTACAAACTCCACAACTACAAACTCCAAATTTAGAAACTCCATAACTAGAAACTCCGCAACTTGAAACTCCATACCTGGAGACTCCATCACTAGGAACTCCACAACTAAAAACTCCACAACTACAAACTCCACAACTAGAAACTCCGCAAATAGAAACTCCACAACTAGAAATTCCACAACCAGAGACTCAACAACTTGAGACTCCACAAATAAAAACTCCACAACTAGAAACTCCACAACTAGACAATTCGCAACTAGAAACTCCACAACTAGAGACTCCACTAGAAAATTCCGCAACTAGAAACTCCACAACTACGAACCTCACAACTTGAAACTCCACAACTAGAAACTCCGCAACTAGAAACTCCACAGCTAGAAACTCCACAACTAGAAACTCCACAACTAAAAACTCCGCAACTAGAAACTCCGCAACTAGAAACTCCACAACTAGAGACTCCATAACTTGAAACACCACAACTAGATACTCCACAACTACAAATTCCACATCTAGAAACTCCAAATTAAGAAACTCCGCAACTAGAAACTCCGCAACTTGAAACTCCACAACTAGAGACTCCATAACTAGGTACTCCACAACTAGAAACTCCACAACTACAGACTGCACAACTACAAACTCCACAACCAGAGACTCAACAACTTGAGACTCCACAACTAAAAACTCCACAGCTAGAAACTCCACAACAAGAAACTCCGCAACTATAAACCCAGAAACTAAAAACTCCACAACAAGAAACTCCACAACTAGAAACTCCACAACTTGGAACACCACAACTACAAATTCCACAACTAGAAACTCCAAATTTTGAAACTCCATAACTAGAAACTCCGCAACTTGAAACTCCACAACTAGAAATTCCACAACCAGAGACTCAACAACTTGAGACTCCACAACTAAAAACTCCACAGCTAGAAACTCCACAACAAGAAACTCCGCAACTATAAACCCAGAAACTAAAAACTCCACAACAAGAAACTCCACAACTAGAAACTCCACAACTTGGAACACCACAACTACAAATTCCACAACTAGAAACTCCAAATTTTGAAACTCCGTAACTAGAAACTCCGCAACTTGAAACTCCACAACTACAACCTCCATAACTAGAAACTCCACAACTACAGACTCCACAACTACAAACTTCACAACTAGAAACTCCACAACTAGAGACTCCGCAACTAAAAACTCCACAACTAGAAATTCCTAAACCAGAGACTCAACAACTAGAGACTCCACAACTAAAAACTCCAGCACTAGAAACTCCACAACTAGAAACTCTACAACTAGAAGCTCCGCAACTAGAAACCCAGCAACTAGAAACTCCACAACTAGAATCTCCACAACTATTATTTCCACAACTTGAAACTACACAACTAGAATCTCCGCAACTAGAAACTCCGCAACTACAAAATATACAACTCAAACTTCCACAACTGGGGACTCCGCAACTAGAAAATCTACAACTAGAAACTCGAAAACTAAGAACTCCAACTAGAAACTCCACAACTAGAAACTCCACAACTAGAAACTCCACAACTAGACACTTCGCAACTAGAAACTCCGCAAATAGACACACCACAACTAGAAAACTCCGCAACTAGAAACTCCACAACTAGACACTTCACAACTTGAGACTCCGCAACGACAGACTCCGCAACTAGAAACTCTGCAACTAGAAACTGCACAGCTAGAAACTTGAAACTCGAAAGTCTGCAACTAGAAACTCTGCAACTAGAAACTCCACAGCTAGAAACTCCACAACTAGAGACTCCACAACTAGAAACTCCATAACTAGAAACTACACAATTAGGAACTCCACAGCTAGAAACTCCACAACTTGAGACTTCGCAACTAGAAACTCGGCAACTAGAAACTCAACAACTAGAAACTCCACATCTAGAAACTTCACAACTAGAAACTCCACAACTTGAAACACCACAACTAGATACTCCGCAACTACAATTTCCACAACTAGAAACTCCACAACTACACACTCCACAACTAGAAACTCCACAACTAGCAACTCCACAACTTGAGACTTCGCAACTGAAAACTCCACAACTAGAAACACCACAACTAGTGACTCCACAACTAGAAACTCCACAACTAGAAACTCCACAACTACGAACCTCACAACTAGAAACTCCACAAATAGAAACTCCACAACTTGGGACTTCGCAACTAGAAACTCCACAAATAGAAACTCCACAACTACGAACCTCACAACTAGAAACTCCGCAACTAGAAACTCCACAACTAGAAACTCCACAACTTGAGACTTCGCAACTAGAAACTTGGCAACTAGAAACTCCACAGCTAGAAACTTCACAACTAGAAACTCCACAAATTGAAACACCACAACTAGATACTCCACAACTACAAACTCCACAACTAGAAACTCCACATATAAAAACTCCGCAACTAGAAAATCCACAACTGGAAACTCCACAACTAGAGACTCCATATCTTGAAATACCACAACTAGATACTCCACAACTACAAATTCCACATCTAGAAACTGCAAATTTAGAAACTCCGCAACTAGAAACTCCGCAACTTGAAACTCCACAACTAGAGACTCCATAACTAGGAACTCCACAACTACAAACTCTACAACAAGAAACTCCACAACCGGAAACTCCACAACTAGAAACTCCGCAACTAGAAACACCACAACTAGAAATTCCACAACCAGAGACTCAACAACTTGAGACTCAACAACTTGAGACTCCACAACTAAAAACTCCACAACTAGAAACTACACAACTAGAAACTCCACAACTAGAAACCCTGCAAATAGAAACTCCAAAACTAGAAACTCCACAACTAGACACTTCGCAACTAGAAACTCCACAACTAGAGACTCCACAACTAGAAAATCCCCAACTAGAAACTACACAACTAGAATCTCCGCAACTCGAAACTCCGCAACTCGAAACTCCGCAACTACAAAATCCACAACTAGAAACTTGACAACTGGCAACTCCGCAACTAGAAAATCTACAACTAGAAACTCAAAAACTAAAAACTCCCACTAGAAACTCCACAACTAGAAACTCCACTACTAGAAACTCCACAACTAGACACTTTGCAACCAGAAACTCCACAACTAGACACTCCACAACTAGAAAACTCCGCAACTAGAAACTTCACAGCTAGACACTCCACAACTTGAGACTCCGCAACGACAGACTCCGCAACGAGAAACTCTGCAACTAGAAACTGCACAGCTAGAAACTTGCAACTCGAAACTCTGCTACTAGAAACTCCTCAACTAGAAACTCCACAAATTGAAATACCACAACTAGATACTCCACAACTACAAATTCCACAACTAGAAACTCCACAACTAAAATCTCCGCAACTAGAAACTCCGCAACTAGAAACTCCACAACTAGACACTCCATAACTTGAAACACCACAACTAGATACTTCACAACTACAAATTCCACAACTAGAAACTCCAAATTAAGAAACTCCGCAACTAGAAACTCCGCAACTTGAAACTCCACAACTAGAGACTCCATAACTAGGAACTCCACAACTAGAAACTCCACAACTACAGACTCCACAACTACAAACTTCACAACTAGAAACTCCACAACCGGAAACTCCGCAACTAGAAACTCCGCAACTAGAAACTCCACAACTAGAAATTCCACAACCAGAGACTCAACAACTTGAGACTCCACAACTAAAAACTCCACAGCTAGAAACTCCACAACCAGAAACTCCGCAACTATAAACCCAGCAACTAGAAACTCCACAACAAGAAACTCCACAACTAGAAACTCCACAAATTGGAACACCACAACTAGATACTCCACAACTACAAATTCCACAACTAGAAACTCCAAATTTAGAAACTCCGCAACCAGAAACTCCGCAACTTGAAACTCCACAACTACAACCTCCATAACTAGGAACTCCACAACTAGAAACTCCACAACTACAGACTCCACAACTACGAACTTCACAACTAGAAACTCCACAACCAGAAACTCCGCAACTAGAAACTCCACAACTAGAAATTCCACAACCAGAGACTCAACAACTAGAGACTCCACAACTAAAAACTCCACAACTAGAAACTCCACAACTAGAAACTCCACAACTAGAAACTCCGCAAACAGAAACCCAGCAACTAGAAACTCCACAACTAGAAACTCCACACCTATAAATTCCGCAACTTGAAACTCCACAACTAGAAACTCAACAACTAGAAACTCCACAACTAGAAACTCCACAACTAGAAACTCCACAACTAGAAACTATGCAACTAGAAACTCCACAGCTAGAGACTCCATTACTAGGAACTCCACAACTAGAAACTCCAAAACTACAAACTCCACAACTACAAACTCCAAATTTAGAAACTCCATAACTAGAAACTCCGCAACTTGAAACTCCACAACTGGAGACTCCATAACTAGGAACTCCACAACTAAAAACTCCACAACTACAAACTCCACAACCAGAAACTCCGCAAATAGAAACTCCACAACTAGAAATTCCACAACCAGAGACTCAACAACTTGAGACTCCACAAATAAAAACTCCACAACTAGAAACTCCACAACTAGACAATTCGCAACTAGAAACTCCACAACTAGAGACTCCACTAGAAAATTCCGCAACTAGAAACTCCACAACTTGAAACTCCACAACTAGAAACTCCACAACTAGAAACTCCGCAACTAGAAACTCCACAGCTAGATACTCCACAACTAGAAACTCCACAACTAAAAACTCCGCAACCAGAAACTCCGCAACTAGAAACTCCACAACTAGAGACTCCATAACTTGAAACACCACAACTAGATACTCCACAACTACAAATTCCACATCTAGAAACTCCAAATTAAGAAACTCCGCAACTAGAAACTCCGCAACTTGAAACTCCACAACTAGAGACTCCATAACTAGGTACTCCACAACTAGAAACTCCACAACTACAGACTGCACAACTACAAACTCCACAACTAGAAACTCCACAACCGGAAACTCCGCAACTAGAAACTCCGCAACTAGAAACTCCACAACTAGAAATTCCACAACCAGAGACTCAACTACTTGAGACTCCACAACTAAAAACTCCACAGCTAGAAACTCCACAACAAGAAACTCCGCAACTATAAACCCAGAAACTAAAAACTCCACAACAAGAAACTCCACAACTAGAAACTCCACAACTTGGAACACCACAACTACAAATTCCACAACTAGAAACTCCAAATTTTGAAACTCCGTAACTAGAAACTCCGCAACTTGAAACTCCACAACTACAACCTCCATAACTAGAAACTTCACAACTACAGACTCCACAACTACAAACTTCACAACTAGAAACTCCACAACTAGAGACTCCGCAACTAAAAACTCCACAACTAGAAATTCCACAACCAGAGACTCAACAACTAGAGACTCCACAACTAAGAACTCCAGCACTAGAAACTCCACAACTAGAAACTCTACAACTAGAAGCTCCGCAACTAGAAACCCAGCAACTAGAAACTCCACAACTAGAATCTCCACAACTATTATTTCCACAACTTGAAACTACACAACTAGAATCTCCGCAACTAGAAACTCCGCAACTACAAAATATACAACTCAAACTTCCACAACTGGGGACTCCGCAACTAGAAAATCTACAACTAGAAACTCGAAAACTAAGAACTCCAACTAGAAACTCCACAACTAGAAACTCCACAACTAGAAACTCCACAACTAGACACTTCGCAACTAGAAACTCCGCAAATAGACACACCACAACTAGAAAACTCCGCAACTAGAAACTCTGCAACTAGAAACTGCACAGCTAGAAACTTGAAACTCGAAAGTCTGCAACTAGAAACTCTGCAACTAGAAACTCCACAGCTAGAAACTCCACAACTAGAGACTCCACAACTAGAAACTCCATAACTAGAAACTACACAATTAGGAACTCCACAGCTAGAAACTCCACAACTTGAGACTTCGCAACTAGAAACTCGGCAACTAGAAACTCAACAACTAGAAACTCCACATCTAGAAACTTCACAACTAGAAACTCCACAACTTGAAACACCACAACTAGATACTCCGCAACTACAATTTCCACAACTAGAAACTCCACAACTACACACTCCACAACTAGAAACTCCACAACTAGCAACTCCACAACTTGAGACTTCGCAACTGAAAACTCCACAACTAGAAACACCACAACTAGTGACTCCACAACTAGAAACTCCACAACTAGAAACTCCACAACTACGAACCTCACAACTAGAAACTCCACAAATAGAAACTCCACAACTTGGGACTTCGCAACTAGAAACTCCACACATAGAAACTCCACAACTACGAACCTCACAACTAGAAACTCCGCAACTAGAAACTCCACAACTAGAAACTCCACAACTTGAGACTTCGCAACTAGAAACTTGGCAACTAGAAACTCCACAACTAGAAACTTCACAACTAGAAACTCCACAAATTGAAACACCACAACTAGATACTCCACAACTACAAACTCCACAACTAGAAACTCCACATATAAAAACTCCGCAACTAGAAAATCCACAACTGGAAACTCCACAACTAGAGACTCCATATCTTGAAACACCACAACTAGATACTCCACAACTACAAATTCCACATCTAGAAACTTCAAATTTAGAAACTCCGCAACTAGAAACTCCGCAACTTGAAACTCCACAACTAGAGACTCCATAACTAGGAACTCCACAACTACAAACTCTACAACAAGAAACTCCACAACCGGAAACTCCACAACTAGAAACTCCGCAACTAGAAACACCACAACTAGAAATTCCACAACCAGAGACTCAACAACTTGAGACTCAACAACTTGAGACTCCACAACTAAAAACTCCACAACTAGAAACTACACAACTAGAAACTCCACAACTAGAAACCCTGCAAATAGAAACTCCAAAACTAGAAACTCCACAACTAGACACTTCGCAACTAGAAACTCCGCAACTAGAGACTCCACTAGAAAACTCCGCAACTAGAAACTCCACAACTACGAACCTCACAACTTGAAAATCAACAACTAGAAACTCCGCAACTAGTAACTCCACAGCTAGAAACTCCACAACTTGAGACTTCGCAACTAGAAACTCGGCAACTAGAAACTCAACAACTAGAAACTCCACAACTAGAAACTCCACAACTAGAAACTCCACAACTTGAAACACCACAACTAGATACTCCACAACTACAAATTCCACAACTAGAAACTCCAAATTCAGAAACTCCGCAACTAGAAACTCTGCAACTAGAAACTCCACAGCTAGAAACTCCACAACTAGAAACTCCACCACTAGAAACTTCACAACTAGAGACTCCACAACTAGAGGCTCCGCAACTAGAAACTCCACAGCTAGAAACTCCGCAACTAGAAACTCCGCAACTAGAAGCTCCGCAACTAGAAACTCCACAACTAGAAACTCCACAACTAGAAACTCCGCAACTAGAAACTCCACAGCTAGAACGTCCGCAACTAGAAACTCTGCAACTGGAAACTCCACGACTAGAAGCTCCACAACTAGAAACTCCACAACTAGAAACTCCACAACTAGAGACTCCACAACTAGAAAATCCCCAACTAGAAACTACACAACTAGAATCTCCGCAACTCGAAACTCCGCAACTCGAAACTCCGCAACTACAAAATCCACAACTAGAAACTTGACAACTGGCAACTCCGCAACTAGAAAATCTACAACTAGAAACTCAAAAACTAAAAACTCCCACTAGAAACTCCACAACTAGAAACTCCACTACTAGAAACTCCACAACTAGACACTTTGCAACCAGAAACTCAACAACTAGAGACTCCACAACTAGAAAACTCCGCAACTAGAAACTTCACAGCTAGACACTCCACAACTTGAGACTCCGCAACGACAGACTCCGCAACGAGAAACTCTGCAACTAGAAACTGCACAGCTAGAAACTTGCAACTCGAAACTCTGCTACTAGAAACTCCTCAACTAGAAACTCCACAAATTGAAATACCACAACTAGATACTCCACAACTACAAATTCCACAACTAGAAACTCCACAACTAAAAACTCCGCAACTAGAAACTCCGCAACTAGAAACTCCACAACTAGACACTCCATAACTTGAAACACCACAACTAGATACTTCACAACTACAAATTCCACATCTAGAAACTCCAAATTAAGAAACTCCGCAACTAGAAACTCCGCAACTTGAAACTCCACAACTAGAGACTCCATAACTAGGAACTCCACAACCAGAGACTCAACAACTTGAGACTCCACAACTAAAAACTCCACAGCTAGAAACTCCACAACCAGAAACTCCGCAACTATAAACCCAGCAACTAGAAACTCCACAACAAGAAACTCCACAACTAGAAACTCCACAAATTGGAACACCACAACTAGATACTCCACAACTACAAATTCCACAACTAGAAACTCCAAATTTAGAAACTCCGCAACCAGAAACTCCGCAACTTGAAACTCCACAACTACAACCTCCATAACTAGGAACTCCACAACTAGAAACTCCACAACTACAGACTCCACAACTACAAACTTCACAACTAGAAACTCCACAACCAGAAACTCCGCAACTAGAAACTCCACAACTAGAAATTCCACAACCAGAGACTCAACAACTAGAGACTCCACAACTAAAAACTCCACAACTAGAAACTCCACAACTAGAAACTCCACAACTAGAAACTCCACAACTACAGACTCCACAACTACAAACTTCACAACTAGAAACTCCACAACCAGAAACTCCGCAACTAGAAACTCCACAACTAGAAATTCCACAACCAGAGACTCAACAACTAGAGACTCCACAACTCGAAACTCAACAACTAGAAACTCCACACCTAGAAACTCCACAACTAGAAACTCCACAACTAGAAACTCCACAACTAGAAACTATGCAACTAGAAACTCCACAGCTAGAGACTCCATTACTAGGAACTCCACAACTAGAAACTCCAAAACTACAAACTCCACAACTACAAACTCCAAATTTAGAAACTCCATAACTAGAAACTCCGCAACTTGAAACTCCACAACTGGAGACTCCATAACTAGGAACTCCACAACTAAAAACTCCACAACTACAAACTCCACAACTAGAAACTCCGCAAATAGAAACTCCACAACTAGAAATTCCACAACCAGAGACTCAACAACTTGAGACTCCACAAATAAAAACTCCACAACTAGAAACTCCACAACTAGACAATTCGCAACTAGAAACTCCACAACTAGAGACTCCACTAGAAAATTCCGCAACTAGAAACTCCACAACTACGAACCTCACAACTTGAAACTCCACAACTAGAAACTCCGCAACTAGAAACTCCACAGCTAGAAACTCCACAACTAGAAACTCCACAACTAAAAACTCCGCAACTAGAAACTCCGCAACTAGAAACTCCACAACTAGAGACTCCATAACTTGAAACACCACAACTAGATACTCCACAACTACAAATTTCACATCTAGAAACTCCAAATTAAGAAACTCCGCAACTAGAAACTCCGCAACTTGAAACTCCACAACTAGAGACTCCATAACTAGAGACTCAACAACTTGAGACTCCACAACTAAAAACTCCACAGCTAGAAACTCCACAACTAGAAACTCCGCAACTATAAACCCAGAAACTAAAAACTCCACAACAAGAAACTCCACAACTAGAAACTCCACAACTTGGAACACCACAACTACAAATTCCACAACTAGAAACTCCAAATTTTGAAACTCCGTAACTAGAAACTCCGCAACTTGAAACTCCACAACTACAACCTCCATAACTAGAAACTCCACAACTACAGACTCCACAACTACAAACTTCACAACTAGAAACTCCACAACTAGAGACTCCGCAACTAAAAACTCCACAACTAGAAATTCCACAACCAGAGACTCAACAACTAGAGACTCCACAACTAAAAACTCCAGCACTAGAAACTCCACAACTGGAAACTCTACAACTAGAAGCTCCGCAACTAGAAACCCAGCAACTAGAAACTCCACAACTAGAATCTCCACAACTATTATTTCCACAACTTGAAACTACACAACTAGAATCTCCGCAACTAGAAACTCCGCAACTACAAAATATACAACTCAAACTTCCACAACTGGGGACTCCGCAACTAGAAAATCTACAACTAGAAACTCGAAAACTAAGAACTCCAACTAGAAACTCCACAACTAGAAACTCCACAACTAGAAACTCCACAACTAGACACTTCGCAACTAGAAACTCCGCAAATAGACACACCACAACTAGAAAACTCCGCAACTAGAAACTCCACAACTAGACACTTCACAACTTGAGACTCCGCAACGACAGACTCCGCAACTAGAAACTCTGCAACTAGAAACTGCACAGCTAGAAACTTGAAACTCGAAAGTCTGCAACTAGAAACTCTGCAACTAGAAACTCCACAGCTAGAAACTCCACAACTAGAGACTCCACAACTAGAAACTCCATAACTAGAAACTACACAATTAGGAACTCCACAGATAGAAACTCCACAACTTGAGACTTCGCAACTAGAAACTCGGCAACTAGAAACTCAACAACTAGAAACTCCACATCTAGAAACTTCACAACTAGAAACTCCACAACTTGAAACACCACAACTAGATACTCCACAACTACAATTTCCACAACTAGAAACTCCACAACTACACACTCCACAACTAGAAACTCCACAACTAGCAACTCCACAACTTGAGACTTCGCAACTGAAAACTCCACAACTAGAAACACCACAACTAGTGACTCCACAACTAGAAACTCCACAACTAGAAACTCCACAACTACGAACCTCACAACTAGAAACTCCACAAATAGAAACTCCACAACTTGGGACTTCGCAACTAGAAACTCCACAAATAGAAACTCCACAACTACGAACCTCACAACTAGAAACTCCGCAACTAGAAACTCCACAACTAGAAACTCCACAACTTGAGACTTCGCAACTAGAAACTTCACAACTAGAAACTCCACAAATTGAAACACCACAACTAGATACTCCACAACTACAAACTCCACAACTAGAAACTCCACATATAAAAACTCCGCAACTAGAAAATCCACAACTGGAAACTCCACAACTAGAGACTCCATATCTTGAAACACCACAACTAGATACTCCACAACTACAAATTCCACATCTAGAAACTGCAAATTTAGAAACTCCGCAACTAGAAACTCCACAACCGGAAACTCCACAACTAGAAACTCCGCAACTAGAAACACCACAACTAGAAATTCCACAACCAGAGACTCAACAACTTGAGACTCAACAACTTGAGACTCCACAACTAAAAACTCCACAACTAGAAACTACACAACTAGAAACTCCACAACTAGAAACCCTGCAAATAGAAACTCCAAAACTAGAAACTCCACAACTAGACACTTCGCAACTAGAAACTCCGCAACTAGAGACTCCACTAGAAAACTCCGCAACTAGAAACTCCACAACTACGAACCTCACAACTTGAAAATCAACAACTAGAAACTCCGCAACTAGTAACTCCACAGCTAGAAACACCACAACTTGAGACTTCGCAACTAGAAACTCGGCAACTAGAAACTCAACAACTAGAAACTCCACAACTAGAAACTCCACAACTAGAAACTCCACAACTAGAAACTCCACAACTTGAAACACCACAACTAGATACTCCACAACTACAAATTCCACAACTAGAAACTCCAAATTTAGAAACTCCGCAACTAGAAACTCTGCAACTAGAAACTCCACAGCTAGAAACTCCACAACTAGAAACTCCACCACTAGAAACTCCACAACTAGAGACTCCACAACTAGAGGCTCCGCAACTAGAAACTCCACAGCTAGAAACTCCGCAACTAGAAACTCCGCAACTAGAAACTCCACAACTAGAAACTCCACAACTAGAAACTCCGCAACTAGAAACTCCACAGCTAGAACGTCCGCAACTAGAAACTCTGCAACTAGAAACTCCACGACTAGAAGCTCCACAACTAGAAACTCCACAACTAGAAACTCCACAACTAGAGACTCCACAACTAGAAAATCCCCCACTAGAAACTCCACAACTAGAAACTCCACTACTAGAAACTCCACAACTAGACACTTTGCAACCAGAAACTCCACAACTAGACACTCCACAACTAGAAAACTCCGCAACTAGAAACTTCACAGCTAGACACTCCACAACTTGAGACTCCGCAACGACAGACTCCGCAACGAGAAACTCTGCAACTAGAAACTGCACAGCTAGAAACTTGCAACTCGAAACTCTGCTACTAGAAACTCCGCAACTAGAAACTCCACAGCTACAAACTCCACAACTAGAAACTCCACAACTAGAGATTCCACAACTAGAAACTCCATGACTAGAAACTCCAGAATTAGAAACTCCACAGCTAGAAACTTCACAACTTGAGACTTTGCAACTAGAAACTCGGCAACTAGAAACTGAACAAATAGAAACTCCACAACTAGAAATTTCACAACTAGAAACTCCACAACTTGAAATACCACAACTAGATACTCCGCAACTACAATTTCCACAACTTGAAACTCCACAACTAGAAACTCCATAACTAGAAACTCCGCAACCAGAAACTCCACAACTAGAGACTCCATAACTAGGAACTCCACAACTAGAAACTCCACAGCTACAGACTCCACAACTACAGACTCCACAACTAGAAACTCCACAGCTAGAGACTCCACAACTAGAAACTCCACAAATACGAACCCCGCAACTAGAAGCTCCATAACTAGAAACTCCGCAACTAGAAACTCCGCAACTTGAGACTTCGCAACTAGAAACTCCACAACTAGAAACACCACAACTAGAGACTCCACAACTACAAACTCCACAACTAGAAACTCCAAAACTACGAACCTCACAACTAGAAACTCCAACACTAGAAACTCAACAACTTGGGACTTTGCAACTAGAAACTCCACAACTTGAGACTTCGCAACTAGAAACTCGGCAACTAGAAACTCCCCAACTAGAAGCTCCACAACTAGAAACTCCACAAATTGAAACACCACAACTAGATACTCCACAACTACAAATTCCACAACTAGAAACTCCACAACTAAAAACTCCGCAACTAGAAACTCCGCAACTAGAAACTCCACAACTAGAGACTCCATAACTTGAAACACCAGAACTAGATACTTCACAACTACAAATTCCACATCTAGAAACTCCAAATTAAGAAACTCCGCAACTAGAAACTCCGCAACTTGAAACTCCACAACTAGAGACTCCATAACTAGGAACTCCACAACTAGAAACTCCACAACTACAGACTCCACAACTACAAACTCCACAACTAGAAACTCCACAACCGGAAACTCCGCAACTAGAAACTCCGCAACTAGAAACTCCACAGCTAGAAACTCCACAACTAGAAACTCCACCACTAGAAACTCCACAACTAGAGACTCCACAACTAGAGGCTCCGCAACTAGAAACTCCACAGCTAGAAACTCCGCAACTAGAAACTCCGCAACTAGAAGCTCCGCAACTAGAAACTCCACAACTAGAAACTCCGCAACTAGAAACTCCGCAACTAGAAACTCCACAGCTAGAACGTCCGCAACTAGAAACTCTGCAACTAGAAACTCCACGACTAGAAGCTCCACAACTAGAAACTCAACAACTAGAAACTCCACAACTAGAGACTCCACAACTAGAAAATCCCCAACTAGAAACAAAACAACTAGAATCTCCGCAACTCGAAACTCCGCAACTACAAAATCCACAACTAGAAACTTGACAACTGGCAACTCCGCAACTAGAAAATCTACAACTAGAAACTCAAAAACTAAAAACTCCCACTAGAAACTCCACAACTAGAAACTCCACTACTAGAAACTCCACAACTAGACACTTTGCAACCAGAAACTCCACAACTAGACACTCCACAACTAGAAAACTCCGCAACTAGAAACTTCACAGCTAGACACTCCACAACTTGAGACTCCGCAACGACAGACTCCGCAACGAGAAACTCTGCAACTAGAAACTGCACAGCTAGAAACTTGCAACTCGAAACTCTGCTACTAGAAACTCCGCAACTAGAAACTCCACAGCTACAAACTCCACAACTAGAAACTCCACAACTAGAGACTCCACAACTAGAAACTCCATGACTAGAAACTCCACAGCTACAAACTCCACAACTTGAGACTTTGCAACAAGAAACTCGGCAACTAGAAACTGAACAAATAGAAACTCCACAACTAGAAATTTCACAACTAGAAACTCCACAACTTGAAATACCACAACTAGATACTCCGCAACTACAATTTCCACAACTTGAAACTCCACAACTAGAAACTCCATAACTAGAAACTCCGCAACCAGAAACTCCACAACTAGAGACTCCATAACTAGGAACTCCACAACTAGAAACTCCACAGCTACAGACTCCACAACTACAGACTCCACAACTAGAAACTCCACAGCTAGAGACTCCACAACTAGAAACTCCACAAATACGAACCCCACAAATACGAACCCCGCAACTAGAAGCTCCATAACTAGAAACTCCGCAACTAGAAACTCCGCAACTTGAGACTTCGCAACTAGAAACTCCACAACTAGAAACACCACAACTAGAGACTCCACAACTACAAACTCCACAACTAGAAACTCCAAAACTACGAACCTCACAACTAGAAACTCCAACACTAGAAACTCAACAACTTGGGACTTTGCAACTAGAAACTCCACAACTTGAGACTTCGCAACTAGAAACTCGGCAACTAGAAACTCCCCAACTAGAAACTCCCCAACTAGAAACTCCACAACTAGAAACTCCACAAATTGAAACACCACAACTAGATACTCCACAACTACAAATTCCACAACTAGAAACTCCACAACTAAAAACTCCGCAACTAGAAACTCCGCAACTAGAAACTCCACAACTAGAGACTCCATAACTTGAAACACCAGAACTAGATACTTCACAACTACAAATTCCACATCTAGAAACTCCAAATTAAGAAACTCCGCAACTAGAAACTCCGCAACTTGAAACTCCACAACTAGAGACTCCATAACTAGGAACTCCACAACTAGAAACTCCACAACTACAGACTCCACAACTACAAACTCCCCAACTAGAATATCCACAACCGGAAACTCCGCAACTAGAAACTCCGCAACTAGAAACTCCACAACTAGAAATTCCACAACCAGAGACTCAACAACTTGAGACTCCACAACTAAAAACTCCACAGCTAGAAACTCCACATCTAGAAACTCCGCAACTAGAAACCCAGCAACTATAAACTCCACAACAAGAAACTCCACAACTAGAAACTCCACAACTTGAAACACCACAACTAGATACTCCACAACTACAAATTCCACAACTAGACACTCCAAATTTAGAAACTCCGCAACTAGAAACTCCGCAACTTGAAACAATGCAACTAGAAACTCCACAGCTAGAGACTCCATAACTAGGAACTCCACAACTACAAACCCCAAATTTAGAAACTCCACAACTACAAACTCCAAATTTAGAAACTCCACAACTACGAACCTCACAACTAGAAACTCCACAAATAGAAACTCCACAACTTGGGACTTCGCAACTAGAAACTCCACAAATAGAAACTCCACAACTACGAACCTCACAACTAGAAACTCCACAACTAGAAACTCCGCAACTAGAAACTCCACAGCTAGAAACTCCACAACTTGAGACTTCGCAACTAGAAACTCGGCAACTAGAAACTCCACAACTAGAAACTTCACAACTAGAAACTCCACAAATTGAAACACCACAACTAGATACTCCACAACTACAAACTCCACAACTAGAAACTCGATATATAAAAACTCCGCAACTAGAAACTCCACAACTGGAAACACCACAACTAGAGACTTCATATCTTGAAACACCACAACGAGATACTCCAGAACTACAAATTCCACATCTAGAAACTGCAAATTTAGAAACTCCGCAACTAGAAACTCCGCCACTTGAAACTCCACAACTAGAGACTCCGTAACTAGGAACTCCACAACTACAAACTCCACAACAAGAAACTCCACAACCGGAAACTCCACCACAACTAAAACTCCACAACTAGAAACTCCACAACTAGAAATTCCACAACCAGAGACTCAACAACTTGAGACTCCACAAATAAAAACTCCACAACTAGAAACTCCACAACTAGACACTTCGCAACTAGAAACTCCACAACTAGAGACTCCACTAGAAAACTCCGCATCTAGAAACTCCACAACTTGAAACTCCACAACTAGAAACTCCGCAACTAGAAACTCCACAGCTAGAAACTCCACAACTTGAGACTTCGCAACTAGAATCTCGGCAACTAGAAACTCAACAACTAGAAACTCCACAACTAAAAACTCCACAACTAGAAACACCACAACTAGATACTCCACAACTACGAATTCCACAACTAGAAACTCCAAATTTAGAAACTCCGCAACTAGAAACTCCGCAAGTTGAAACTCTACAACTAGAGACTCCATAACTAGGAACTCCACAACTAGAAACTCCACAACCAGAAACTCCGCAACTAGAAACTCCACAACTAGAAATTCCACAACCAGAGACTAAACAACTAGAGACTCCCTAACTAAAAACTCCACAACTAGAAACTCCACAACTAGAAACTTCACAACTAGAAACTCCGCAACTAGAAACCAAGCAACTAGGAACTACACACCTATAAATTCCACAACTTGAAACTCCACAACTAGAAACTTAACAACTAGAGACTCCACACCTAGAAACTCCGCAACTAGAGACTCCGCAACTAGAAACTCCACAGCTAGAAACTCCACAACTAGAAGCTCCGCAACTAGAAACTCCACAGCTAGAACGTCCGCAACTAGAAACTCTGCAACTAGAAACTCCACGACTAGAAACTCCACAACTAGAAACTCCAAAACTAGAAACTCCACAACTAGAAACTCCACAACTAGAGACTCCACAACTAGAGACTCCGCAACTAAAAACTCCACAGCTAGAAACTCCGCAACTAGAAACTCCGCAACTAGAATCTCCACAACTAGAGAGTCCACAGCTATAAACTCCACAACTTGAAACTCTGCAACTCGAAACTCTGCAACTAGAAAATCCCCAACTAGAAACTACACAACTAGAATCTCCGCAACTCAAAACTCCGCAACTACAAAATCCACAACTAGAAACTTGACAATTGGGAACTCCGCAACTAGAAAATCTACAACTAGAAACTTGAAAACTAAAAACTCCAACTAGAAACTCCACAACTAGAAACTCCACAACTAGAAACTCCACAACTAGACACTTTGCAACCAGAAACTCCACAACTAGACACTCCACAACTAGAAAACTCCGCAACTAGAAACTTCACAGCTAGACACTCCACAACTTGAGACTCCGCAACGACAGACTCCGCAACGAGAAACTCTGCAACTAGAAACTGCACAGCTAGAAACTTGCAACTCGAAACTCTGCTACTAGAAACTCCGCAACTAGAAACTCCACAGCTACAAACTCCACAACTAGAAACTCCACAACTAGAGACTCCACAACTAGAAACTCCATGACTAGAAACTCCACAGCTAGAAACTCCACAACTTGAGACTTTGCAACTAGAAACTCGGCAACTAGAAACTGAACAAATAGAAACTCCACAACTAGAAATTTCACAACTAGAAACTCCACAACTTGAAATACCACAACTAGATACTCCGCAACTACAATTTCCACAACTTGAAACTCCACAACTAGAAACTCCATAACTAGAAACTCCGCAACCAGAAACTCCACAACTAGAGACTCCATAACTAGGAACTCCACAACTAGAAACTCCACAGCTACAGACTCCACAACTACAGACTCCACAACTAGAAACTCCACAGCTAGAGACTCCACAACTAGAAACTCCACAAATACGAACCCCACAAATACGAACCCCGCAACTAGAAGCTCCATAACTAGAAACTCCGCAACTAGAAACTCCGCAACTTGAGACTTCGCAACTAGAAACTCCACAACTAGAAACACCACAACTAGAGACTCCACAACTACAAACTCCACAACTAGAAACTCCAAAACTACGAACCTCACCACTAGAAACTCCAACACTAGAAACTCAACAACTTGGGACTTTGCAACTAGAAACTCCACAACTTGAGACTTCGCAACTAGAAACTCGGCAACTAGAAACTCCCCAACTAGAAACTCCACAACTAGAAACTCCACAAATTGAAACACCACAACTAGATACTCCACAACTACAAATTCCACAACTAGAAACTCCACAACTAAAAACTCCGCAACTAGAAACTCCGCAACTAGAAACTCCACAACTAGAGACTCCATAACTTGAAACACCAGAACTAGATACTTCACAACTACAAATTCCACATCTAGAAACTCCAAATTAGGAAACTCCGCAACTAGAAACTCCGCAACTTGAAACTCCACAACTAGAGACTCCATAACTAGGAACTCCACAACTAGAAACTCCACAACTACAGACTCCACAACTACAAACTCCCCAACTAGAATATCCACATCCGGAAACTCCGCAACTAGAAACTCCGCAACTAGAAACTCCACAACTAGAAATTCCACAACCAGAGACTCAACAACTTGAGACTCCACAACTAAAAACTCCACAGCTAGAAACTCCACATCTAGAAACTCCGCAACTAGAAACCCAGCAACTATAAACTCCACAACAAGAAACTCCACAACTAGAAACTCCACAACTTGAAACACCACAACTAGATACTCCACAACTACAAATTCCACAACTAGACACTCCAAATTTAGAAACTCCGCAACTAGAAACTCCGCAACTTGAAACAATGCAACTAGAAACTCCACAGCTAGAGACTCCATAACTAGGAACTCCACAACTACAAACTCCAAATTTAGAAACTCCACAACTACAAACTCCAAATTTAGAAACTCCACAACTACGAACCTCACAACTAGAAACTCCACAAATAGAAACTCCACAACTTGGGACTTCGCAACTAGAAACTCCACAAATAGAAACTCCACAACTACGAACCTCACAACTAGAAACTCCACAACTAGAAACTCCGCAACTAGAAACTCCACAGCTAGAAACTCCACAACTTGAGACTTCGCAACTAGAAACTCGGCAACTAGAAACTCCACAACTAGAAACTTCACAACTAGAAACTCCACAAATTGAAACACCACAACTAGATACTCCACAACTACAAACTCCACAACTAGAAACTCGATATATAAAAACTCCGCAACTAGAAACTCCACAACTGAAAACTCCACAACTAGAGACTTCATATCTTGAAACACCACAACTAGATACTCCACAACTACAAATTCCACATCTAGAAACTGCAAATTTAGAAACTCCGCAACTAGAAACTCCGCCACTTGAAACTCCACAACTAGAGACTCCGTAACTAGGAACTCCACAACTACAAACTCCACAACAAGAAACTCCACAACCGGAAACTCCACCACAACTACAAACTCCACAACTAGAAACTCCGCAAATAGAAACTCCACAACTAGAAATTCCACAACCAGAGACTCAACAACCGGAAACTCCGCAACTAGAAACTCCGCAACTAGAAACTCCACAACTAGAAATTCCACAACCAGAGACTCGACAACTTGAGACTCCACAACTAAAAACTCCACAGCTAGAAACTCCACAACTAGAAACTCCACAACTAAAAACTCCACAACTAGAAACACCACAACTAGATACTCCACAACTACGAATTCCACAACTAGAAACTCCAAATTTAGAAACTCCGCAACTAGAAACTCCGCAAGTTGAAACTCTACAACTAGAGACTCCATAACTAGGAACTCCACAACTAGAAACTCCACAACCAGAAACTCCGCAACTAGAAACTCCACAACTAGAAATTCCACAACCAGAGACTAAACAACTAGAGACTCCCTAACTAAAAACTCCACAACTAGAAACTCCACAACTAGAAACTTCACAACTAGAAACTCCGCAACTAGAAACCAAGCAACTAGGAACTACACACCTATAAATTCCACAACTTGAAACTCCACAACTAGAAACTCAACAACTAGAGACTCCACACCTAGAAACTCCGCAACTAGAGACTCCGCAACTAGAAACTCCACAGCTAGAAACTCCACAACTAGAAGCTCCGCAACTATAAACTCCACAGCTAGAACGTCCGCAACTAGAAACTCTGCAACTAGAAACTCCACGACTAGAAACTCCACAACTAGAAATTCCTAAACTAGAAACTCCACAACTAGAAACTCCACAACTAGAGACTCCACAACTAGAGACTCCGCAACTAAAAACTCCACAGCTAGAAACTCCGCAACTAGAAACTCCGCAACTAGAATCTCCACAACTAGAGAGTCCACAGCTATAATCTCCACAACTTGAAACTCTGCAACTCGAAACTCTGCAACTAGAAAATCCCCAACTAGAAACTACACAACTAGAATCTCCGCAACTCAAAACTCCGCAACTACAAAATCCACAACTAGAAACTTGACAATTGGGAACTCCGCAACTAGAAAATCTACAACTAGAAACTTGAAAACTAAAAACTCCAACTAGAAACTCCACAACTAGAAACACCACAACTAGAAACTCCACAACTAGACACTTTGCAACTAGAAACTCCACAACTAGACACTCCACAACTAGAAAACTCCGCAACTAGAAACTCCACGGCTAGACACTCCACAACTTGAGACTCCGCAATGACAGACTCCGCAACGAGAAACTCTGCAACTAGAAACTGCACAGCTAGAAACTTGCAACTCGAAACTCTGCTACTAGAAACTCCGCAACTAGAAACTCCACAGCTACAAACTCCACAATTAGAAACTCCACAACTAGAGACTCCACAACTAGAAACTCCATGACTAGAAACTCCAGAATTAGAAACTCCACAGCTAGAAACTCCACAACTTGAGACTTTGCAACTAGAAACTCGGCAACTAGAAACTTAACAAACAGAAACTCCACAACTAGAAACTTCTCAACTAGAAACTCCACAACTTGAAACACCACAACTAGATACCCCGCAACTACAAATTCCACAACTAGAAACTCAACAACTAGAAACTCCATAGCTAGAATCTCCGCAACTAGAAACTCCACAACTAGAGACTCCATAACTAGGAACTCCACAACTAGAAACTCCACAGCTACAGACTCCACAACTACAGACTCCACAACTACAAACTCCACAGCTAGAGACTCCACAACTAGAAACTCCACAAATACGAACCCCACAAATACGAACCCCGCAACTAGAAGCTCCATAACTAGAAACTCCGCAACTAGAAACTCCACAACTAGAAACTCCACAACTAGAGGCTCCGCAACTAGAAACTTCACAGCTAGAAACTCTGCAACTAGAAACTCCGCAACTAGAGACTCCGCAACTAGAAACTCCACAGCTAGAAACTCCACAACTAGAAGCTCCGCAACTAGAAACTCCAGAGCTAGAACGTCCGCAACTAGAAACTCTGCAACTAGAAACTCCACGACTAGAAACTCCACAACTAGAAACTCCAAAACTAGAAACTCCACAACTAGAAACTCCACAACTAGAGACTCCACAACTAGAGACTCCGCAACTAAAAACTCCACAGCTAGAAACTCCGCAACTAGAAACTCCGCAACTAGAATCTCCACAACTAGAGAGTCCACAGCTATAAACTCCACAACTTGAAACTCTGCAACTCGAAACTCTGCAACTAGAAAATCCCCAACTAGAAACTACACAACTAGAATCTCCGCAACTCAAAACTCCGCAACTACAAAATCCACAACTAGAAACTTGACAATTGGGAACTCCGCAACTAGAAAATCTACAACTAGAAACTTGAAAACTAAAAACTCCAACTAGAAACTCCACAACTAGAAACTCCACAACTAGAAACTCCACAACTAGACACTTTGCAACTAGAAACTCCACAACTAGACACTCCACAACTAGAAAACTCCGCAACTAGAAACTCCACGGCTAGACACTCCACAACTTGAGGCTCCGCAATGACAGACTCCGCAACGAGAAACTCTGCAACTAGAAACTGCACAGCTAGAAACTTGCAACTCGAAACTCTGCTACTAGAAACTCCGCAACTAGAAACTCCACAGCTACAAACTCCACAATTAGAAACTCCACAACTAGAGACTCCACAACTAGAAACTCCATGACTAGAAACTCCAGAATTAGAAACTCCACAGCTAGAAACTCCACAACTTGAGACTTTGCAACTAGAAACTCGGCAACTAGAAACTTAACAAACAGAAACTCCACAACTAGAAACTTCTCAACTAGAAACTCCACAACTTGAAACACCACAACTAGATACCCCGCAACTACAAATTCCACAACTAGAAACTCCACAACTAGAAACTCCATAACTAGAATCTCCGCAACTAGAAACTCCACAACTAGAGACTCCATAACTAGGAACTCCACAACTAGAAACTCCACAGCTACAGACTCCACAACTACAGACTCCACAACTACAAACTCCACAGCTAGAGACTCCACAACTAGAAACTCCACAAATACGAACCCCACAAATACGAACCCCGCAACTAGAAGCTCCATAACTAGAAACTCCGCAACTAGAAACTCCGCCACTTGAGACTTCGCAACTAGAAACTCCACAACTAGAAACACCACAACTAGAGACTCCACAACTACAAACTCCACAACTAGAAACTCCACAACTACGAACCTCACAACTAGAAACTCCAACACTAGAAACTCAACAACTTGGGACTTTGCAACTAGAAACTCCACAACTTGAGACTTCGCAACTAGAAACTCGGCAACTAGAAACTCCCCAACTAGAAACTCCCCAACTAGAAACTCCGCAAATTGAAACACCACAACTAGATACTCCACAACTACAAATTCCACAACTAGAAACTCCACAACTAAAAACTCCGCAACTAGAAACTCCGCAACTAGAAACTCCACAACTAGAGACTCCATAACTTGAAACACCACAACTAGATACTTCACAACTACAAATTCCACATCTAGAAACTCTAAATTAAGAAACTCCGCAACTAGAAACTCCGCAACTTGAAACTCCACAACTAGAGACTCCATAACTAGGAACTCCACAACTAGAAACTCCACAACTACAGACTCCACAACTAAAAACTCCACAACTAGAAACTCTACAACCGGAAACTCCGCAACTAGAAACTCCGCAACTAGAAACTCCACAACTAGAAATTCCACAACCAGAGACTCAACAACTTGAGACTCCACAACTAAAAACTCCACAGCTAGAAACTCCAACTAGAAACTCCGCAACTAGAAACCCAGCAACTATAAACTCCACAACAAGAAACTCCACAACTAGAAACTCCGCAACTTGAAACTATGCAACTAGAAACTCCACAGCTAGAGACTCCATAACTAGGAACTCCACAACTACAAACTCCAAATTTAGAAACTCCACAACTACAAACTCCAAATTTAGAAACTCCACAACTACGAACCTCACAACTAGAAACTCCACAAATAGAAACTCCACAACTTGGGACTTCGCAACTAGAAACTCCACAAATAGAAACTCCACAACTACGAACCTCACAACTAGAAACTCCACAACTAGAAACTCCGCAACTAGAAACTCCACAGCTAGAAACTCCACAACTTGAGACTTCGCAACTAGAAACTCGGCAACTAGAAACTCCACAACTAGAAACTTCACAACTAGAACCTCCACAAATTGAAACACCACAACTAGATACTCCACAACTAGAAACTCGATATATAAAAACTCCGCAACTAGAAACTCCACAACTGGAAACTCCACAACTAGAGACTTCATATCTTGAAACACCACAACTAGAAGCTCCACAACTACAAATTCCACATCTAGAAACTGCAAATTTAGAAACTCCGCAACTAGAAACTCCGCCACTTGAAACTCCACAACTAGAGACTCCATAACTAGGAACTCCACAACTACAAACTCCACAACAAGAAACTCCACAACCGGAAACGCCACCACAACTACAAACTCCACAACTAGAAACTCCGCAAATAGAAACTCCACAACTAGAAATTCCACAACCAGAGACTCAACAACTTGAGACTCCACAAATAAAAACTCCACAACTAGAAACTCCACAACTAGACACTTCGCAACTAGAAACTCCACAACTAGAGACTCCACTAGAAAACTCCGCATCTAGAAACTCCACAACTTGAAACTCCACAACTAGAAACTCCGCAACTAGAAACTCCACAGCTAGAAACTCCACAACTTGAGACTTCGCAACTAGAAACTCGGCAACTAGAAACTCAACAACTAGAAACTCCACAACTAAAAACTCCACAACTAGAAACACCACAACTAGATACTCCACAACTACGAATTTCACAACTAGAAACTCCAAATTTAGAAACTCCGCAACTAGAAACTCCGCAAGTTGAAACTCTACAACTAGAGACTCCATAACTAGGAACTCCACAACTAGAAACTCCACAACCAGAAACTCCGCAACTAGAAACTCCACAACTAGAAATTCCACAACCAGAGACTAAACAACTAGAGACTCCCTAACTAAAAACTCCACAACTAGAAACTCCACAACTAGAAACTTCACAACTAGAAACTCCGCAACTAGAAACCAAGCAACTAGGAACTACACACCTATAAATTCCACAACTTGAAACTCCATAACTAGAAACTCAACAACTAGAGACTCCACACCTAGAAACTCTGCAACTAGAAACTCCACAACTAGAAACTTCATAACTAGAAACTATGCAACTAGAAACTATGCAACTAGAAACTCCACAGCTAAAACGTCCGCAACTAGAAACTCTGCAACTAGAAACTCCACAGCTAGAAACTCCACAACTAGAAACTCCACAACTAGAAACTCCACAACTAGAGGCTCCGCAACTAGAAACTTCACAGCTAGAAACTCTGCAACTAGAATTTCCGCAACTAGAGACTCCGCAACTAGAAACTCCACAGCTAGAAACTCCACAACTAGAAGCTCCGCAACTAGAAACTCCACAGCTAGAACGTCCGCAACTAGAAACTCTGCAACTAGAAACTCCACGACTAGAAACTCCACAACTAGAAACCCCAAAACTAGAAACTCCACAACTAGAAACTCCACAACTAGAGACTCCACAACTAGAGACTCCGCAACTAAAAACTCCACAGCTAGAAACTCCGCAACTAGAAACTCCGCAACTAGAATCTCCACAACTAGAGAGTCCACAGCTATAAACTCCACAACTTGAAACTCTGCAACTCGAAACTCTGCAACTAGAAAATCCCCAACTAGAAACTACACAACTAGAATCTCCGCAACTCAAAACTCCGCAACTACAAAATCCACAACTAGAAACTTGACAATTGGGAACTCCACAACTAGAAACTCCACAACTACAGACTCCACAACTAAAAACTCCACAACTAGATACTCCACAGCTACAAACTCCACAATTAGAAACTCCACAACTAGAGACTCCACAACTAGAAACTCCATGACTAGAAACTCCAGAATTAGAAACTCCACAGCTAGAAACTCCACAACTTGAGACTTTGCAACTAGAAACTCGGCAACTAGAAACTTAACAAACAGAAACTCCACAACTAGAAACTTCACAACTAGAAACTCCACAACTTGAAACACCACAACTAGATACCCCGCAACTACAAATTCCACAACTAGAAACTCCATAACTAGAATCTCCGCAACTAGAAACTCCACAACTAGAGACTCCATAACTAGGAACTCCACAACTAGAAACTCCACAGCTACAGACTCCACAACTACAGACTCCACAACTACAAACTCCACAGCTAGAGACTCCACAACTACAAACTCCACAAATACGAACCCCACAAATACGAACCCCGCAACTAGAAGCTCCATAACTAAAAACTCCGCAACTAGAAACTCCACAACTTGAGACTTCGCAACTAGAAACTCCACAACTAGAAACACCACAACTAGAGACTCCACAACTACAAACTCCACAACTAGAAACTCCACAACTACGAACCTCACCACTAGAAACTCCAACACTAGAAACCCCACAACTTGGGACTTCGCAACTAGAAACTCCACAACTTGAGACTTCGCAACTAGAAACTCGGCAACTAGAAACTCCCCAACTAGAAACTCCACAACTAGAAACTCCACAAATTGAAACACCACAACTAGATACTCCACAACTACTAATTCCACAACTAGAAACTCCACAACTAAAAAATCCGCAACTAGAAACTCCGCAACTAGAAACTCCACAACTAGAGACTCCATAACTTGAAACACCACAACTAGATACTCCACAACTACAGATTCCCCATCTAGAAATTCCAAATTTAGAAACTCCGTAACTAGAAACTCCACAACTTGAAACTCCACAACTAGAGACTCCATAACTAGGAATTCCACAACTAGAAACTCCACAACTACAGACTCCACAACTACAAACTCCACAACTAGAAAATCCACAACCGGAAACTCCGCAACTAGAAACTCCGCAACTAGAAACTCCACAACTAGAAATTATACAACCAGAGACTCGACAACTTGACACTCCACAACTAAAAACTCCACAGCTAGAAACTCCACATCTAGAAACTCCGCAACTAGAAACCCAGCAACTATAAACTCCACAACAAGAAACTCCACAACTAGAAACTCCACAACTTGAAACACCACAACTAGATACTCCACAACTACAAATTCCACAACTGGACACTCCAAATTTAGAAACTCCGCAACTAGAAACTCCGCAACTTGAAACTATGCAACTAGAAACTCCACAGCTAGAGACTCCATAACTAGGAACTCCACAACTACAAACTCCAAATTTAGAAACTCCACAACTACAAACTCCAAATTTAGAAACTCCACAACTAGAAACTCCGCAACTTGAAACTCCACAACTAGAGACTCCATAACTAGGAACTCCACAACTAAAAACTCCACAACTACAAACTCGACAACTAGAAACTTCGCAAATAGAGACTCCACAACTAGAAATTCCACAACCAGAGACTCAACAACTTGAGACTCCACAAATAAAAACTCCACAACTAGAAACTCCACAACTAGACACTTCGCAACTAGAAACTCCACAACTAGAGACTCCACTAGAAAACTCCGCAACTAGAAACTCCACAACTACGAACCTCACAACTTGAAACTCCACAACTAGAAACTCCACAACTAGAAACTCCACAGCTAGAAACTCCACAACTTGAGACTTCGCAACTAGAAACTCGGCAACTAGAAACTCAACAACTAGAAACTCCACAACTAAAAACTCCACAACTAGAAACACCACAACTCGATACTCCACAACTACAAATTCCACAACTAGAAACTCCAAACTTAGAAACTCCGCAACTAGAAACTCCGCAAATTGAAACTCCACAACTAGAGACTCCATAACTAGGAACTCCACAACTAGAAACTCCACAACCAGAAACTCCGCAACTAGAAACTCCACAACTAGAAATTCCACAACCAGAGACTCAACAACTAGAGACTCCCCAACTACAAACTCCACAACTAGAAACTCCACAACTAGAAACTTCACAACTAGAAACTCCGCAACTAGAAACCAAGCAACTAGAAACTCCACAACTAGGAACTACACACCTATAAATTCCACAACTTGAAACTCCACAACTAGAAACTCAACAACTAGAGACTCCACACCTAGAAACTCTGCAACTAGAAACTCCACAACTAGAAACTTAATAACTAGAAACTATGCAACTAGAAACTCTGCAACTAGAAACTCCACAGCTAGAACGTCCGCAACTAGAAACTCTGCAACTAGAAACTCCGCAACTAGAAACTCCACAGCTAGAAACTCCACAACTAGAAACTCCACAACTAGAAACTCCACAACTAGAGACTCCACAACTAGACGCTCCGCAACTAGAAACTTCACAGCTAGAAACTCTGCAACTAGAAACTCCGCAACTAGAGACTCCGCAACTAGAAACTCCACAACCAGAGACTAAACAACTAGAGACTCCCTAACTAAAAACTCCACAACTAGAAACTCCACAACTAGAAACTTCACAACTAGAAACTCCGCAACTAGAAACCAAGCAACTAGGAACTACACACCTATAAATTCCACAACTTGAAACTCCACAACTAGAAACTCCACAACTACAGACTCCACAACGACAAACTCCACAACGACAAACTCCACAACTAGAAACTCCACAACCGGGCACTCGGCAACTAGAAACTCCGCAACTAGAAACTCCACAACTAGAAATTCCACAACCAGAGACTCAACAACTTGAGACTCCACAACTAAAAACTCCACAGCTAGAAACTCCACAACTAGAAACTCCGCAACTATAAACCCAGCAACTAGAAACTCCACAACAAGAAACTCCACAACTAGAAACTCCACAACTTGGAACACCACAACTAGATACTCCACAATTACAAATTCCACAACTAGAAACTCCTAATTTAGAAACTCCGCAACTAGAAACTCCGCAACTTGAAACTCCACAAGTACAACCTCCATAACTAGGAACTCCACAACTAGAAACTCCACAACTACAGACTCCACAACTACAAACTTCACAACTACAAACTCCACAACCAGAAACTCCGCAACTAGAAACTCCACAACTAGAAATTCCACAACCAGAGACTCAACAACTAGAGACTCCACAACTAAAAACTCCACAACTTGAAACTCCACAACTAGAAACTCCACAACTAGAAACTCCGACTATAAACTCCACACCTATAAATTCCACAACTTGAAACTCCACAACTAGAAACTCAACAACTAGAAACTCCACACCTAGAAACTCCACAACTAGAAACTCCACCACTAGAAACTCCACAACTAGAAACTATGCAACTAGAAACTCCACAGCTAGAGACTTCATAACTAGGAACTCCACAACTAGAAACTCCAAAACTAAAAACTCCACAACTACAAACTCCAAATTTAGAAACTCCACAACTAGAAACTCTGCAACTTGAAACTCCACAACTAGAAACTCCGCATTTTGAAACTCCACAACTAGAGACTCCATAACTAGGAACTCCACGACTAAAAACTCCACAACTACAAACTTCACAACTAGAAACTCCGCAAATAGAAACTCCACAACTAGAAATTCCACAAAAAGAGACTCAACAACTTGAGACTCCACAAATAAAACTCCACAACTAGAAACTCCACAACTAGACAATTCGCAACTAGAAACTCCACAACTAGAGACTCCACTAGAAAATTCCGCAACTAGAAACTCCACAACTACGAACCTCACAACTTGAAACTCCACAACTAGTAACTCCGTAACTAGAAACTCCACAGCTAGAAACTCCACAACTTGAGACTTCGCAACTAGAAACTCGGCAACTAGAAACTCAACAACTAGAAACTCCACAACTAAAAACTCCACAACTAGAAACACCACAACTCGATACTCCACAACTACAAATTCCACAACTCCACAACTACAAATTCCACAACTAGAAACTCCAAATTTAGAAACTCCGCAACTAGAAACTCCGCAAATTGAAACTCTACAACTAGAAACTCCGTAACTAGGAACTCCACAACTAGAAACTCCGCAACCAGAAACTCCACAACTAGAGACTCCATAACTAGGAACTCCACAACTAGAAACTCCACAGCTACCGACTCCACAACTACAGACTCCACAACTAGAAACTCCACAGCTAGAGACTCCACAACTAGAAAATCCACAAATACGAACCCCACAAATACGAACCCCGCCACTAGAAGCTCCATAACTAGAAACTCCGCAACTAGAAACTCCACAACTTGAGACTTCGCAACTAGAAACTCCACAACTAGAAACACCACAACTAGAGACTCCACAACTAGAAACTCCACAACTACGAACCTCACAACTAGAAACTCCAGTACTAGAAACTCCACAACTTGGAACTTCGCAACTAGACACTCCACAACTTGAGACTTCGCAACTAGAAACTAGGCAACTAGAAACTCCACAACTACAAACTCCACAAATTGAAACACCACAACTAGATACTCCACAACTACAAATTCCACAGCTAGAAACTCCACAACTAAAAACTCCACAACTAGAAACTTCGCAACTAGAAACTCCACAACTAGAGACTCCATAACTTGAAACACCACAACTAGATACTCCACAACTACAAATTCCACATCTAGAAACTCCAAATTAAGAAACTCCGCAACTAGAAACTCCGCAACTTGAAACTCCACAACTAGAGACTCCATAACTAGGAACTCCACAACTAGAAACTCCACAACTACAGACTCCACAACTACAAACTCCACAACTAGAAACTCCACAACCTGAAACTCCACAACTAGAAACTCCACAACTATAAATTCCACAACCAGAGACTCAACAACTTGAGACTCCACAACTAAAAACTCCACAGCTAGAAACTCCACAACTAGAAACTCCGCAACTATAAACCCAGCAACTAGAAACTCCACAACAAAAAACTCCATAACTAGAAACTCCACAACTTGGAACACCACAACTAGATACCTCACAACTACAAATTCCACAACTAGAAACTCCAAATTTAGAAACTCTGCAACTAGAAACTCCGCAACTTGAAACTCCACAACTACAACCTCCATAACAAGGAACTCCACAACTAGAAACTCCACAACTACAGACTCCACAACTACAAACTTCACAACTAGAAACTCCAACCCCAGAAACTCCGCAACTAGAAACTCCACAACTAGAAATTCCACAACCAGAGACTCAACAACTAGAGACTCCACAACTAAAAACTCCACAACTAGAAACTCCACAACTAGAAACTCCGCAACTAGAAACCCAGCAACTAGAAACTCCACAACTAGAAACTCCACACCTATAAATTCCACAACTTGAAACTCCACAACTAGAAACTCAACAACTAGAAACTCCACAACTAGAAACTCCACAACTAGAAACTCCACAACTAGAAACTCCACAACTAGAAACTATGCAACTAGAAACTCCACAGCTAGAGACTTCATAACTAGGAACTCCACAACTAGAAACTCCAAAACTAAAAACTCCACAACTACAAACTCCAAATTTAGAAACTCCACAACTAGAAACTCTGCAACTTGAAACTCCACAACTAGAGACTCCATAACTAGGAACTCCACAACTAAAAACTCCACAACTACAAACTCCACAACTAGAAACTCCGCAAATAGAAACTCCACAACTAGAAATTCCACAACCAGAGACTCAACAACTTGAGACTCCAGAAAATAAACTCCACAACTAGAAACTCCACAACTAGACACTTCGCAACTAGAAACTCCACAACTAGAGACTCCACTAGGAAACTCCGCAACTAGAAACTCCACAACTTGAAACTCCACAACTAGAAACTCCGCAACTAGAAACTCCACAGCTAGAAACTCCACAACTTGAGACTTCGCAACTAGAAACTCGGCAACTAGAAACTCAACAACTAGAAACTCCACAACTTGAGACTTCGCAACTAGAAACTCGGCAACTAGAAACTCAACAACTAGAAACTCCACAACTAAAAACTCCACAACTAGAAACACCACAACTCGATACTCCACAACTACAAATTCCACAACTAGAAACTCCAAACTTAGAAACTCCGCAACTAGAAACTCCGCAAATTGAAACTCCACAACTAGAGACTCCATAACTAGGAACTCCACAACTAGAAACTCCACAACCAGAAACTCCGCAACTAGAAACTCCACAACTAGAAATTCCACAACCAGAGACTCAACAACTAGAGACTCCCCAACTACAAACTCCACAACTAGAAACTCCACAACTAGAAACTTCACAACTAGAAACTCCGCAACTAGAAACCAAGCAACTAGAAACTCCACAACTAGGAACTACACACCTATAAATTCCACAACTTGAAACTCCACAACTAGAAACTCAACAACTAGAGACTCCACACCTAGAAACTCTGCAACTAGAAACTCCACAACTAGAAACTTAATAACTAGAAACTATGCAACTAGAAACTCTGCAACTAGAAACTCCACAGCTAGAACGTCCGCAACTAGAAACTCTGCAACTAGAAACTCCGCAACTAGAAACTCCACAGCTAGAAACTCCACAACTAGAAACTCCACAACTAGAAACTCCACAACTAGAGACTCCACAACTAGACGCTCCGCAACTAGAAACTTCACAGCTAGAAACTCTGCAACTAGAAACTCCGCAACTAGAGACTCCGCAACTAGAAACTCCACAACCAGAGACTAAACAACTAGAGACTCCCTAACTAAAAACTCCACAACTAGAAACTCCACAACTAGAAACTTCACAACTAGAAACTCCGCAACTAGAAACCAAGCAACTAGGAACTACACACCTATAAATTCCACAACTTGAAACTCCACAACTAGAAACTCCACAACTACAGACTCCACAACGACAAACTCCACAACGACAAACTCCACAACTAGAAACTCCACAACCGGAAACTCGGCAACTAGAAACTCCGCAACTAGAAACTCCACAACTAGAAATTCCACAACCAGAGACTCAACAACTACAAATTCCACAACTAGAAACTCCAAATTTAGAAACTCCGCAACTAGAAACTCCGCAACTTGAAACTCCACAACTACAACCTCCATAACAAGGAACTCCACAACTAGAAACTCCACAACTACAGACTCCACAACTACAAACTTCACAACTAGAAACTCCAACCCCAGAAACTCCGCAACTAGAAACTCCACAACTAGAAATTCCACAACCAGAGACTCAACAACTAGAAACTCCACAACTAGAAACTCCGCAACTAGAAACCCAGCAACTAGAAACTCCACAACTAGAAACTCCACACCTATAAATTCCACAACTTGAAACTCCACAACTAGAAACTCAACAACTAGAAACTCCACACCTAGAAACTCCACAACTAGAAACTCCACAACTAGAAACTCCACAACTAGAAACTATGCAACTAGAAACTCCAAAGCTAGAGACTTCATAACTAGGAACTACACAACTAGAAACTCCAAAACTACAAATTCCACAACTACAAACTCCAAATTTAGAAACTCCACAACTAGAAACTCTGCAACTTGAAACTCCACAACTAGAGACTCCATAACTAGGAACTCCACAACTAAAAACTCCACAACTACAAACTCCACAACTAGAAACTCCGCAAATAGAAACTCCACAACTAGAAATTCCACAACCAGAGACTCAACAACTTGAGACTCCACAAATAAAAACTCCACAACTAGAAACTCCACAACTAGACACTTCGCAACTAGAAACTCCACAACTAGAGACTCCACTAGGAAACTCCGCAACTAGAAACTCCACAACTTGAAACTCCACAACTAGAAACTCCGCAACTAGAAACTCCACAGCTAGAAACTCCACAACTTGAGACTTCGCAACTAGAAACTCGGCAACTAGAAACTCAACAACTAGAAACTCCACAACTAAAAACTCCACAACTAGAAACACCACAACTAGATACTCCACAACTATGAATTACACAACTAGAAACTCCAAATTTAGAAACTCCGCAACTAGAAACTCCGCAACTTGAAACTCTACAACTAGAGACTCCATAACTAGGAACTCCACAACTAGAAACTCCACAACCAGAAACTCCGCAACTAGAAACTCCACAACTAGAAATTCCACAACCAGAGACTAAACAACTAGAGACTCCCTAACTAAAAACTCCACAACTAGAAACTTCACAACTAGAAACTCCGCAACTAGAAACCAAGCAACTAGGAACTACACACCTATAAATTCCACAACTTGAAACTCCACAACTAGAAACTCAACAACTAGAGACTCCACACCTAGAAACTCTGCAACTAGAAACTCCACAACTAGAAACTTCATAACTAGAAACTATGCAACTAGAAACTATGCAACTAGAAACTCCATAGCTAGAACGTCCGCAACTAGAAACTCTGCAACTAGAAACTCCGCAACTAGAAACTCCACAGCTAGAAACTCCACAACTAGAAACTCCACAACTAGAAACTCCACAACTAGAGGCTCCGCAACTAGAAACTTCACAGCTATAAACTCTGCAACTAGAAACTCCGCAACTAGAGACTCCGCAACTAGAAACTCCACAGCTAGAAACTCCACAACTAGAAGCTCCGCAACTAGAAACTCCACAGCTAGAACGTTCGCAACTAGAAACTCTGCAACTAGAAACTCCACGACTAGAAACTCCACAACTAGAAGCTCCACAACTAGAAACTCCACAACTAGAAACTCCACAACTAGAGACTCCACAACTAGAGACTCCGCAACTAAAAACTCCACAGCTAGAAACTCCGCAACTAGAAACTCCGCAACTAGAATCTCCACATCTAGAGAGTCCACAGCTATAAACTCCACAACTTGAAACTCTGCAACTAGAAAATCCCCAACTAGAAACTACACAACTAGAATCTCCGCAACTCAAAACTCCGCAACTACAAAATCCACAACTAGAAACTTGACAATTGGGAACTCCGCAACTAGAAAATCTACAACTAGAAACTTGAAAACTAAAAACTCCAACTAGAAACTCCACAACTAGAAACTCCACAACTAGAAACTCCACAACTAGAGACTCCATAACTAGGAACTCCACAACTAGAAACTCCACAGCTACAGACTCCACAACTACAGACTCCACAACTACAAACTCCACAGCTAGAGACTCCACAACTAGAAACTCCACAAATACGAACCCCACAAATACGAACCCCGCAACTAGAAGCTCCATAACTAGAAACTCCGCAACTAGAAACTCCGCCACTTGAGACTTCGCAACTAGAAACTCCACAACTAGAAACACCACAACTAGAGACTCCACAACTACAAACTCCACAACTAGAAACTCCACAACTACGAACCTCACAACTAGAAACTCCAACACTAGAAACTCAACAACTTGGGACTTTGCAACTAGAAACTCCACAACTTGAGACTTCGCAACTAGAAACTCGGCAACTAGAAACTCCCCAACTAGAAACTCCCCAACTAGAAACTCCGCAAATTGAAACACCACAACTAGATACTCCACAACTACAAATTCCACAACTAGAAACTCCACAACTAAAAACTCCGCAACTAGAAACTCCGCAACTAGAAACTCCACAACTAGAGACTCCATAACTTGAAACACCACAACTAGATACTTCACAACTACAAATTCCACATCTAGAAACTCTAAATTAAGAAACTCCGCAACTAGAAACTCCGCAACTTGAAACTCCACAACTAGAGACTCCATAACTAGGAACTCCACAACTAGAAACTCCACAACTACAGACTCCACAACTAAAAACTCCACAACTAGAAACTCCACAACCGGAAACTCCGCAACTAGAAACTCCGCAACTAGAAACTCCACAACTAGAAATTCCACAACCAGAGACTCAACAACTTGAGACTCCACAACTAAAAACTCCACAGCTAGAAACTCCAACTAGAAACTCCGCAACTAGAAACCCAGCAACTATAAACTCCACAACAAGAAACTCCACAACTAGAAACTCCGCAACTTGAAACTATGCAACTAGAAACTCCACAGCTAGAGACTCCATAACTAGGAACTCCACAACTACAAACTCCAAATTTAGAAACTCCACAACTACAAACTCCAAATTTAGAAACTCCACAACTACGAACCTCACAACTAGAAACTCCACAAATAGAAACTCCACAACTTGGGACTTCGCAACTAGAAACTCCACAAATAGAAACTCCACAACTACGAACCTCACAACTAGAAACTCCACAACTAGAAACTCCGCAACTAGAAACTCCACAGCTAGAAACTCCACAACTTGAGACTTCGCAACTAGAAACTCGGCAACTAGAAACTCCACAACTAGAAACTTCACAACTAGAACCTCCACAAATTGAAACACCACAACTAGATACTCCACAACTAGAAACTCGATATATAAAAACTCCGCAACTAGAAACTCCACAACTGGAAACTCCACAACTAGAGACTTCATATCTTGAAACACCACAACTAGAAGCTCCACAACTACAAATTCCACATCTAGAAACTGCAAATTTAGAAACTCCGCAACTAGAAACTCCGCCACTTGAAACTCCACAACTAGAGACTCCATAAATAGGAACTCCACAACTACAAACTCCACAACAAGAAACTCCACAACCGGAAACGCCACCACAACTACAAACTCCACAACTAGAAACTCCGCAAATAGAAACTCCACAACTAGAAATTCCACAACCAGAGACTCAACAACTTGAGACTCCACAAATAAAAACTCCACAACTAGAAACTCCACAACTAGACACTTCGCAACTAGAAACTCCACAACTAGAGACTCCACTAGAAAACTCCGCATCTAGAAACTCCACAACTTGAAACTCCACAACTAGAAACTCCGCAACTAGAAACTCCACAGCTAGAAACTCCACAACTTGAGACTTCGCAACTAGAAACTCGGCAACTAGAAACTCAACAACTAGAAACTCCACAACTAAAAACTCCACAACTAGAAACACCACAACTAGATACTCCACAACTACGAATTTCACAACTAGAAACTCCAAATTTAGAAACTCCGCAACTAGAAACTCCGCAAGTTGAAACTCTACAACTAGAGACTCCATAACTAGGAACTCCACAACTAGAAACTCCACAACCAGAAACTCCGCAACTAGAAACTCCACAACTAGAAATTCCACAACCAGAGACTAAACAACTAGAGACTCCCTAACTAAAAACTCCACAACTAGAAACTCCACAACTAGAAACTTCACAACTAGAAACTCCGCAACTAGAAACCAAGCAACTAGGAACTACACACCTATAAATTCCACAACTTGAAACTCCATAACTAGAAACTCAACAACTAGAGACTCCACACCTAGAAACTCTGCAACTAGAAACTCCACAACTAGAAACTTCATAACTAGAAACTATGCAACTAGAAACTATGCAACTAGAAACTCCACAGCTAAAACGTCCGCAACTAGAAACTCTGCAACTAGAAACTCCACAGCTAGAAACTCCACAACTAGAAACTCCACAACTAGAAACTCCACAACTAGAGGCTCCGCAACTAGAAACTTCACAGCTAGAAACTCTGCAACTAGAATTTCCGCAACTAGAGACTCCGCAACTAGAAACTCCACAGCTAGAAACTCCACAACTAGAAGCTCCGCAACTAGAAACTCCACAGCTAGAACGTCCGCAACTAGAAACTCTGCAACTAGAAACTCCACGACTAGAAACTCCACAACTAGAAACCCCAAAACTAGAAACTCCACAACTAGAAACTCCACAACTAGAGACTCCACAACTAGAGACTCCGCAACTAAAAACTCCACAGCTAGAAACTCCGCAACTAGAAACTCCGCAACTAGAATCTCCACAACTAGAGAGTCCACAGCTATAAACTCCACAACTTGAAACTCTGCAACTCGAAACTCTGCAACTAGAAAATCCCCAACTAGAAACTACACAACTAGAATCTCCGCAACTCAAAACTCCGCAACTACAAAATCCACAACTAGAAACTTGACAATTGGGAACTCCACAACTAGAAACTCCACAACTACAGACTCCACAACTAAAAACTCCACAACTAGATACTCCACAGCTACAAACTCCACAATTAGAAACTCCACAACTAGAGACTCCACAACTAGAAACTCCATGACTAGAAACTCCAGAATTAGAAACTCCACAGCTAGAAACTCCACAACTTGAGACTTTGCAACTAGAAACTCGGCAACTAGAAACTTAACAAACAGAAACTCCACAACTAGAAACTTCACAACTAGAAACTCCACAACTTGAAACACCACAACTAGATACCCCGCAACTACAAATTCCACAACTAGAAACTCCATAACTAGAATCTCCGCAACTAGAAACTCCACAACTAGAGACTCCATAACTAGGAACTCCACAACTAGAAACTCCACAGCTACAGACTCCACAACTACAGACTCCACAACTACAAACTCCACAGCTAGAGACTCCACAACTACAAACTCCACAAATACGAACCCCACAAATACGAACCCCGCAACTAGAAGCTCCATAACTAAAAACTCCGCAACTAGAAACTCCACAACTTGAGACTTCGCAACTAGAAACTCCACAACTAGAAACACCACAACTAGAGACTCCACAACTACAAACTCCACAACTAGAAACTCCACAACTACGAACCTCACCACTAGAAACTCCAACACTAGAAACCCCACAACTTGGGACTTCGCAACTAGAAACTCCACAACTTGAGACTTCGCAACTAGAAACTCGGCAACTAGAAACTCCCCAACTAGAAACTCCACAACTAGAAACTCCACAAATTGAAACACCACAACTAGATACTCCACAACTACTAATTCCACAACTAGAAACTCCACAACTAAAAAATCCGCAACTAGAAACTCCGCAACTAGAAACTCCACAACTAGAGACTCCATAACTTGAAACACCACAACTAGATACTCCACAACTACAAATTCCCCATCTAGAAATTCCAAATTTAGAAACTCCGTAACTAGAAACTCCACAACTTGAAACTCCACAACTAGAGACTCCATAACTAGGAATTCCACAACTAGAAACTCCACAACTACAGACTCCACAACTACAAACTCCACAACTAGAAAATCCACAACCGGAAACTCCGCAACTAGAAACTCCGCAACTAGAAACTCCACAACTAGAAATTATACAACCAGAGACTCGACAACTTGACACTCCACAACTAAAAACTCCACAGCTAGAAACTCCACATCTAGAAACTCCGCAACTAGAAACCCAGCAACTATAAACTCCACAACAAGAAACTCCACAACTAGAAACTCCACAACTTGAAACACCACAACTAGATACTCCACAACTACAAATTCCACAACTGGACACTCCAAATTTAGAAACTCCGCAACTAGAAACTCCGCAACTTGAAACTATGCAACTAGAAACTCCACAGCTAGAGACTCCATAACTAGGAACTCCACAACTACAAACTCCAAATTTAGAAACTCCACAACTACAAACTCCAAATTTAGAAACTCCACAACTAGAAACTCCGCAACTTGAAACTCCACAACTAGAGACTCCATAACTAGGAACTCCACAACTAAAAACTCCACAACTACAAACTCGACAACTAGAAACTTCGCAAATAGAGACTCCACAACTAGAAATTCCACAACCAGAGACTCAACAACTTGAGACTCCACAAATAAAAACTCCACAACTAGAAACTCCACAACTAGACACTTCGCAACTAGAAACTCCACAACTAGAGACTCCACTAGAAAACTCCGCAACTAGAAACTCCACAACTACGAACCTCACAACTTGAAACTCCACAACTAGAAACTCCACAACTAGAAACTCCACAGCTAGAAACTCCACAACTTGAGACTTCGCAACTAGAAACTCGGCAACTAGAAACTCAACAACTAGAAACTCCACAACTAAAAACTCCACAACTAGAAACACCACAACTCGATACTCCACAACTACAAATTCCACAACTAGAAACTCCAAACTTAGAAACTCCGCAACTAGAAACTCCGCAAATTGAAACTCCACAACTAGAGACTCCATAACTAGGAACTCCACAACTAGAAACTCCACAACCAGAAACTCCGCAACTAGAAACTCCACAACTAGAAATTCCACAACCAGAGACTCAACAACTAGAGACTCCCCAACTACAAACTCCACAACTAGAAACTCCACAACTAGAAACTTCACAACTAGAAACTCCGCAACTAGAAACCAAGCAACTAGAAACTCCACAACTAGGAACTACACACCTATAAATTCCACAACTTGAAACTCCACAACTAGAAACTCAACAACTAGAGACTCCACACCTAGAAACTCTGCAACTAGAAACTCCACAACTAGAAACTTAATAACTAGAAACTATGCAACTAGAAACTCTGCAACTAGAAACTCCACAGCTAGAACGTCCGCAACTAGAAACTCTGCAACTAGAAACTCCGCAACTAGAAACTCCACAGCTAGAAACTCCACAACTAGAAACTCCACAACTAGAAACTCCACAACTAGAGACTCCACAACTAGACGCTCCGCAACTAGAAACTTCACAGCTAGAAACTCTGCAACTAGAAACTCCGCAACTAGAGACTCCGCAACTAGAAACTCCACAACCAGAGACTAAACAACTAGAGACTCCCTAACTAAAAACTCCACAACTAGAAACTCCACAACTAGAAACTTCACAACTAGAAACTCCGCAACTAGAAACCAAGCAACTAGGAACTACACACCTATAAATTCCACAACTTGAAACTCCACAACTAGAAACTCCACAACTACAGACTCCACAACGACAAACTCCACAACGACAAACTCCACAACTAGAAACTCCACAACCGGGCACTCGGCAACTAGAAACTCCGCAACTAGAAACTCCACAACTAGAAATTCCACAACCAGAGACTCAACAACTTGAGACTCCACAACTAAAAACTCCACAGCTAGAAACTCCACAACTAGAAACTCCGCAACTATAAACCCAGCAACTAGAAACTCCACAACAAGAAACTCCACAACTAGAAACTCCACAACTTGGAACACCACAACTAGATACTCCACAATTACAAATTCCACAACTAGAAACTCCTAATTTAGAAACTCCGCAACTAGAAACTCCGCAACTTGAAACTCCACAAGTACAACCTCCATAACTAGGAACTCCACAACTAGAAACTCCACAACTACAGACTCCACAACTACAAACTTCACAACTACAAACTCCACAACCAGAAACTCCGCAACTAGAAACTCCACAACTAGAAATTCCACAACCAGAGACTCAACAACTAGAGACTCCACAACTAAAAACTCCACAACTTGAAACTCCACAACTAGAAACTCCACAACTAGAAACTCCGACTATAAACTCCACACCTATAAATTCCACAACTTGAAACTCCACAACTAGAAACTCAACAACTAGAAACTCCACACCTAGAAACTCCACAACTAGAAACTCCACCACTAGAAACTCCACAACTAGAAACTATGCAACTAGAAACTCCACAGCTAGAGACTTCATAACTAGGAACTCCACAACTAGAAACTCCAAAACTAAAAACTCCACAACTACAAACTCCAAATTTAGAAACTCCACAACTAGAAACTCTGCAACTTGAAACTCCACAACTAGAAACTCCGCATTTTGAAACTCCACAACTAGAGACTCCATAACTAGGAACTCCACGACTAAAAACTCCACAACTACAAACTTCACAACTAGAAACTCCGCAAATAGAAACTCCACAACTAGAAATTCCACAAAAAGAGACTCAACAACTTGAGACTCCACAAATAAAACTCCACAACTAGAAACTCCACAACTAGACAATTCGCAACTAGAAACTCCACAACTAGAGACTCCACTAGAAAATTCCGCAACTAGAAACTCCACAACTACGAACCTCACAACTTGAAACTCCACAACTAGTAACTCCGTAACTAGAAACTCCACAGCTAGAAACTCCACAACTTGAGACTTCGCAACTAGAAACTCGGCAACTAGAAACTCAACAACTAGAAACTCCACAACTAAAAACTCCACAACTAGAAACACCACAACTCGATACTCCACAACTACAAATTCCACAACTCCACAACTACAAATTCCACAACTAGAAACTCCAAATTTAGAAACTCCGCAACTAGAAACTCCGCAAATTGAAACTCTACAACTAGAAACTCCGTAACTAGGAACTCCACAACTAGAAACTCCGCAACCAGAAACTCCACAACTAGAGACTCCATAACTAGGAACTCCACAACTAGAAACTCCACAGCTACCGACTCCACAACTACAGACTCCACAACTAGAAACTCCACAGCTAGAGACTCCACAACTAGAAAATCCACAAATACGAACCCCACAAATACGAACCCCGCCACTAGAAGCTCCATAACTAGAAACTCCGCAACTAGAAACTCCACAACTTGAGACTTCGCAACTAGAAACTCCACAACTAGAAACACCACAACTAGAGACTCCACAACTAGAAACTCCACAACTACGAACCTCACAACTAGAAACTCCAGTACTAGAAACTCCACAACTTGGAACTTCGCAACTAGACACTCCACAACTTGAGACTTCGCAACTAGAAACTAGGCAACTAGAAACTCCACAACTACAAACTCCACAAATTGAAACACCACAACTAGATACTCCACAACTACAAATTCCACAGCTAGAAACTCCACAACTAAAAACTCCACAACTAGAAACTTCGCAACTAGAAACTCCACAACTAGAGACTCCATAACTTGAAACACCACAACTAGATACTCCACAACTACAAATTCCACATCTAGAAACTCCAAATTAAGAAACTCCGCAACTAGAAACTCCGCAACTTGAAACTCCACAACTAGAGACTCCATAACTAGGAACTCCACAACTAGAAACTCCACAACTACAGACTCCACAACTACAAACTCCACAACTAGAAACTCCACAACCTGAAACTCCACAACTAGAAACTCCACAACTATAAATTCCACAACCAGAGACTCAACAACTTGAGACTCCACAACTAAAAACTCCACAGCTAGAAACTCCACAACTAGAAACTCCGCAACTATAAACCCAGCAACTAGAAACTCCACAACAAAAAACTCCATAACTAGAAACTCCACAACTTGGAACACCACAACTAGATACCTCACAACTACAAATTCCACAACTAGAAACTCCAAATTTAGAAACTCTGCAACTAGAAACTCCGCAACTTGAAACTCCACAACTACAACCTCCATAACAAGGAACTCCACAACTAGAAACTCCACAACTACAGACTCCACAACTACAAACTTCACAACTAGAAACTCCAACCCCAGAAACTCCGCAACTAGAAACTCCACAACTAGAAATTCCACAACCAGAGACTCAACAACTAGAGACTCCACAACTAAAAACTCCACAACTAGAAACTCCACAACTAGAAACTCCGCAACTAGAAACCCAGCAACTAGAAACTCCACAACTAGAAACTCCACACCTATAAATTCCACAACTTGAAACTCCACAACTAGAAACTCAACAACTAGAAACTCCACAACTAGAAACTCCACAACTAGAAACTCCACAACTAGAAACTCCACAACTAGAAACTATGCAACTAGAAACTCCACAGCTAGAGACTTCATAACTAGGAACTCCACAACTAGAAACTCCAAAACTAAAAACTCCACAACTACAAACTCCAAATTTAGAAACTCCACAACTAGAAACTCTGCAACTTGAAACTCCACAACTAGAGACTCCATAACTAGGAACTCCACAACTAAAAACTCCACAACTACAAACTCCACAACTAGAAACTCCGCAAATAGAAACTCCACAACTAGAAATTCCACAACCAGAGACTCAACAACTTGAGACTCCAGAAAATAAACTCCACAACTAGAAACTCCACAACTAGACACTTCGCAACTAGAAACTCCACAACTAGAGACTCCACTAGGAAACTCCGCAACTAGAAACTCCACAACTTGAAACTCCACAACTAGAAACTCCGCAACTAGAAACTCCACAGCTAGAAACTCCACAACTTGAGACTTCGCAACTAGAAACTCGGCAACTAGAAACTCAACAACTAGAAACTCCACAACTTGAGACTTCGCAACTAGAAACTCGGCAACTAGAAACTCAACAACTAGAAACTCCACAACTAAAAACTCCACAACTAGAAACACCACAACTCGATACTCCACAACTACAAATTCCACAACTAGAAACTCCAAACTTAGAAACTCCGCAACTAGAAACTCCGCAAATTGAAACTCCACAACTAGAGACTCCATAACTAGGAACTCCACAACTAGAAACTCCACAACCAGAAACTCCGCAACTAGAAACTCCACAACTAGAAATTCCACAACCAGAGACTCAACAACTAGAGACTCCCCAACTACAAACTCCACAACTAGAAACTCCACAACTAGAAACTTCACAACTAGAAACTCCGCAACTAGAAACCAAGCAACTAGAAACTCCACAACTAGGAACTACACACCTATAAATTCCACAACTTGAAACTCCACAACTAGAAACTCAACAACTAGAGACTCCACACCTAGAAACTCTGCAACTAGAAACTCCACAACTAGAAACTTAATAACTAGAAACTATGCAACTAGAAACTCTGCAACTAGAAACTCCACAGCTAGAACGTCCGCAACTAGAAACTCTGCAACTAGAAACTCCGCAACTAGAAACTCCACAGCTAGAAACTCCACAACTAGAAACTCCACAACTAGAAACTCCACAACTAGAGACTCCACAACTAGACGCTCCGCAACTAGAAACTTCACAGCTAGAAACTCTGCAACTAGAAACTCCGCAACTAGAGACTCCGCAACTAGAAACTCCACAACCAGAGACTAAACAACTAGAGACTCCCTAACTAAAAACTCCACAACTAGAAACTCCACAACTAGAAACTTCACAACTAGAAACTCCGCAACTAGAAACCAAGCAACTAGGAACTACACACCTATAAATTCCACAACTTGAAACTCCACAACTAGAAACTCCACAACTACAGACTCCACAACGACAAACTCCACAACGACAAACTCCACAACTAGAAACTCCACAACCGGAAACTCGGCAACTAGAAACTCCGCAACTAGAAACTCCACAACTAGAAATTCCACAACCAGAGACTCAACAACTACAAATTCCACAACTAGAAACTCCAAATTTAGAAACTCCGCAACTAGAAACTCCGCAACTTGAAACTCCACAACTACAACCTCCATAACAAGGAACTCCACAACTAGAAACTCCACAACTACAGACTCCACAACTACAAACTTCACAACTAGAAACTCCAACCCCAGAAACTCCGCAACTAGAAACTCCACAACTAGAAATTCCACAACCAGAGACTCAACAACTAGAAACTCCACAACTAGAAACTCCGCAACTAGAAACCCAGCAACTAGAAACTCCACAACTAGAAACTCCACACCTATAAATTCCACAACTTGAAACTCCACAACTAGAAACTCAACAACTAGAAACTCCACACCTAGAAACTCCACAACTAGAAACTCCACAACTAGAAACTCCACAACTAGAAACTATGCAACTAGAAACTCCAAAGCTAGAGACTTCATAACTAGGAACTACACAACTAGAAACTCCAAAACTACAAATTCCACAACTACAAACTCCAAATTTAGAAACTCCACAACTAGAAACTCTGCAACTTGAAACTCCACAACTAGAGACTCCATAACTAGGAACTCCACAACTAAAAACTCCACAACTACAAACTCCACAACTAGAAACTCCGCAAATAGAAACTCCACAACTAGAAATTCCACAACCAGAGACTCAACAACTTGAGACTCCACAAATAAAAACTCCACAACTAGAAACTCCACAACTAGACACTTCGCAACTAGAAACTCCACAACTAGAGACTCCACTAGGAAACTCCGCAACTAGAAACTCCACAACTTGAAACTCCACAACTAGAAACTCCGCAACTAGAAACTCCACAGCTAGAAACTCCACAACTTGAGACTTCGCAACTAGAAACTCGGCAACTAGAAACTCAACAACTAGAAACTCCACAACTAAAAACTCCACAACTAGAAACACCACAACTAGATACTCCACAACTATGAATTACACAACTAGAAACTCCAAATTTAGAAACTCCGCAACTAGAAACTCCGCAACTTGAAACTCTACAACTAGAGACTCCATAACTAGGAACTCCACAACTAGAAACTCCACAACCAGAAACTCCGCAACTAGAAACTCCACAACTAGAAATTCCACAACCAGAGACTAAACAACTAGAGACTCCCTAACTAAAAACTCCACAACTAGAAACTTCACAACTAGAAACTCCGCAACTAGAAACCAAGCAACTAGGAACTACACACCTATAAATTCCACAACTTGAAACTCCACAACTAGAAACTCAACAACTAGAGACTCCACACCTAGAAACTCTGCAACTAGAAACTCCACAACTAGAAACTTCATAACTAGAAACTATGCAACTAGAAACTATGCAACTAGAAACTCCATAGCTAGAACGTCCGCAACTAGAAACTCTGCAACTAGAAACTCCGCAACTAGAAACTCCACAGCTAGAAACTCCACAACTAGAAACTCCACAACTAGAAACTCCACAACTAGAGGCTCCGCAACTAGAAACTTCACAGCTATAAACTCTGCAACTAGAAACTCCGCAACTAGAGACTCCGCAACTAGAAACTCCACAGCTAGAAACTCCACAACTAGAAGCTCCGCAACTAGAAACTCCACAGCTAGAACGTTCGCAACTAGAAACTCTGCAACTAGAAACTCCACGACTAGAAACTCCACAACTAGAAGCTCCACAACTAGAAACTCCACAACTAGAAACTCCACAACTAGAGACTCCACAACTAGAGACTCCGCAACTAAAAACTCCACAGCTAGAAACTCCGCAACTAGAAACTCCGCAACTAGAATCTCCACATCTAGAGAGTCCACAGCTATAAACTCCACAACTTGAAACTCTGCAACTAGAAAATCCCCAACTAGAAACTACACAACTAGAATCTCCGCAACTCAAAACTCCGCAACTACAAAATCCACAACTAGAAACTTGACAATTGGGAACTCCGCAACTAGAAAATCTACAACTAGAAACTTGAAAACTAAAAACTCCAACTAGAAACTCCACAACTAGAAACTCCACAACTAGAAACTCCACAACTAGACACTTTGCAACTAGAAACTCGGCAACTAGAAACTTAACAAACAGAAACTCCACAACTAGAAACTTCACAACTAGAAACTCCACAACTTGAAACACCACAACTAGATACCCCGCCACTACAAATTCCACAACTAGAAACTCCACAACTAGAAACTCCATAACTAGAATCTCCGCAACTAGAAACTCCACAACTAGAGACTCCATAACTAGGAACTCCACAACTAGAAACTCCACAGCTACAGACTCCACAACTACAGACTCCAGAACTAGAAACTCCACAGCTAGAGACTCCACAACTAGAAACTCCACAAATACGAACCCCACAAATACGAACCCCGCAACTAGAAGCTCCATAACTAGAAACTCCGGAACTAGAAACTACACAACTTGAGACTTCGCAACTAGAAACTCCACAACTAGAAACACCACAACTACAGACTCCACAACTACAAACTCCACAACTAGAAACTCCACAACTACGAACCTCACAACTAGAAACTCCAACACTAGAAACTCCACAACTTGGGACTTCGCAACTAGAAACTCCACAACTTGAGACTTCGCAACTAGAAACTCGGCAACTAGAAACTCCCCAACTAGAAACTCCACAACTAGAAACTCCACAAATTGAAACACCACAACTAGATACTCCACAACTACAAATTCCACAACTAGAAACTCCACAACTAAAAAATCCGCAACTAGAAACTCCGCAACTAGAAACCAAGCAACTAGAAACTCCACAACTAGGAACTACACACCTATAAATTCCACAACTTGAAACTCCACAACTAGAAACTCAACAACTAGAGACTCCACACCTAGAAACTCTGCAACTAGAAACTCCACAACTAGAAACTTAATAACTAGAAACTATGCAACTAGAAACTCTGCAACTAGAAACTCCACAGCTAGAACGTCCACAACTAGAAACTCTGCAACTAGAAACTCCGCAACTAGAAACTCCACAGCTAGAATCTCCACAACTAGAAACTCCACAACTAGAAACTCCACAACTAGAGAGTCCACAACTAGATGCTCCGCAACTAGAAACTTCACAGCTAGAAACTCTGCAACTAGAAACTCCGCAACTAGAGACTCCGCAACTAGAAACTCCACAACTAGAAACTCCTCAACTAGAAGCTCCACAACTAGAAACTCCACAGCTAGAACGTCCGCAACTAGAAACTCTGCAACTAGAAACTCCACGACTAGAAACTCCACAACTAGAAACTCCACAACTTGAAATACCACAACTAGATACTCCGCAACTACAAATTCCACAACTAGAAACTCCACAACTAGAAACTCCATAACTAGAAACTCCACAACCAGAAACTCCACAACTAGAGACTCCATAACTAGGAACTCCACAACTAGAAACTCCACAGCTACAGACTCCACAACTACAGACTCCACAACTAGAAACTCCACAGCTAGAGACTCCACAACTAGAAACTCCACAAATACGAACCCCACAAATACGAACCCCGCAACTAGAAGCTCCATAACTAGAAACTCCGCAACTAGAAACTCCACAACTTGAGACTTCGCAACTAGAAACTCCACAACTAGAAACACCACAACTAGAGACTCCACAACTACAAACTCCACAACTAGAAACTCCACAACTACAAACTCCACAACTAGAAACTCCACAACTACGGACCTCACAACTAGAAACTCCAACACTAGAAACTCCACAACTTGGGACTTCGCAACTAGAAACTCCACATTTTGAGACTTCGCAACTAGAAACTCGGCAACTAGAAACTCCCCAACTAGAAACTCCACAACTAGAAACTCCACAAATTGAAACACCACAACTAGATACTCCACAACTTCAAATTCCACAACTAGAAACTCCACAACTAAAAACTCCGCAACTAGAAACTCCACAACTAGAGACTCCATAACTTGAAACACCACAACTAGATACTCCACAACTACAAATTCCACATCTAGAAACTCCAAATTAAGAAACTCCGCAACTAGAAACTCCGCAACTTGAAACTCCACAACTAGAGACTCCATAACTAGGAACTCCACAACTAGAAACTCCACAACCGGAAACTCGGCAACTAGAAACTTCGCAACTAGAAACTCCACAACTAGAAATTCCACAACCAGAGACTCAACAACTTGAGACTCCACAACTAAAAACTCCACAGCTAGAAACTCCACAACTAGAAACTCCGCAACTATAAACCCAGCAACTAGAAACTCCACAACAAGACACTCCACAATTAGAAACTCCACAACTTGGAACACCACAACTAGATACTCCACAACTACAAATTCCACAACTAGAAACTCCTAATTTAGAAACTCCGCAACTAGAAACTCCGCAACTTGAAACTTCACAACTACAACCTCCATAACTAGGAACTCCACAACTACAGACTCCACAACTACAAACTTCACAACTAGAAACTCCACAACCAGAAACTCCATAACTAGAAACTCTGCAAACAGAAACTCCACAACTAGAGACTCCATAACTTGGAACTCCACAACTAGAAACTCCACAGCTACCGACTCCACAACTACAGGCTCCACAACTAGAAACTCCGCAAATTGAAACTCCACAACTAGAGACTCCATAACTAGGAACTCCACAACTAGAAACTCCACAACCAGAAACTCCGCAACTAGAAACTCCACAACTAGAAATTCCACAACCAGAGACTCAACAACTAGAGACTCCCCAACTACAAACTCCACAACTAGAAACTCCACAACTAGAAACTTCACAACTAGAAACTCCGCAACTAGAAACCAAGCAACTAGAAACTCCACAACTAGGAACTACACACCTATAAATTCCACAACTTGAAACTCCACAACTAGAAACTCAACAACTAGAGACTCCACACCTAGAAACTCTGCAACTAGAAACTCCACAACTAGAAACTTAATAACTAGAAACTATGCAACTAGAAACTCTGCAACTAGAAACTCCACAGCTAGAACGTCCGCAACTAGAAACTCTGCAACTAGAAACTCCGCAACTAGAAACTCCACAGCTAGAAACTCCACAACTAGAAACTCCACAACTAGAAACTCCACAACTAGAGACTCCACAACTAGACGCTCCGCAACTAGAAACTTCACAGCTAGAAACTCTGCAACTAGAAACTCCGCAACTAGAGACTCCGCAACTAGAAACTCCACAACCAGAGACTAAACAACTAGAGACTCCCTAACTAAAAACTCCACAACTAGAAACTCCACAACTAGAAACTTCACAACTAGAAACTCCGCAACTAGAAACCAAGCAACTAGGAACTACACACCTATAAATTCCACAACTTGAAACTCCACAACTAGAAACTCCACAACTACAGACTCCACAACGACAAACTCCACAACGACAAACTCCACAACTAGAAACTCCACAACCGGAAACTCGGCAACTAGAAACTCCGCAACTAGAAACTCCACAACTAGAAATTCCACAACCAGAGACTCAACAACTACAAATTCCACAACTAGAAACTCCAAATTTAGAAACTCCGCAACTAGAAACTCCGCAACTTGAAACTCCACAACTACAACCTCCATAACAAGGAACTCCACAACTAGAAACTCCACAACTACAGACTCCACAACTACAAACTTCACAACTAGAAACTCCAACCCCAGAAACTCCGCAACTAGAAACTCCACAACTAGAAATTCCACAACCAGAGACTCAACAACTAGAAACTCCACAACTAGAAACTCCGCAACTAGAAACCCAGCAACTAGAAACTCCACAACTAGAAACTCCACACCTATAAATTCCACAACTTGAAACTCCACAACTCGAAACTCAACAACTAGAAACTCCACACCTAGAAACTCCACAACTAGAAACTCCACAACTAGAAACTCCACAACTAGAAACTATGCAACTAGAAACTCCAAAGCTAGAGACTTCATAACTAGGAACTACACAACTAGAAACTCCAAAACTACAAATTCCACAACTACAAACTCCAAATTTAGAAACTCCACAACTAGAAACTCTGCAACTTGAAACTCCACAACTAGAGACTCCATAACTAGGAACTCCACAACTAAAAACTCCACAACTACAAACTCCACAACTAGAAACTCCGCAAATAGAAACTCCACAACTAGAAATTCCACAACCAGAGACTCAACAACTTGAGACTCCAGAAATAAAAACTCCACAACTAGAAACTCCACAACTAGACACTTCGCAACTAGAAACTCCACAACTAGAGACTCCACTAGGAAACTCCGCAACTAGAAACTCCACAGCTAGAAACTCCACAACTTGAGACTTCGCAACTAGAAACTCGGCAACTAGAAACTCAACAACTAGAAACTCCACAACTAAAAACTCCACAACTAGAAACACCACAACTAGATACTCCACAACTATGAATTCCACAACTAGAAACTCCAAATTTAGAAACTCCGCAACTAGAAACTCCGCAACTTGAAACTCTACAACTAGAGACTCCATAACTAGGAACTCCACAACTAGAAACTCCACAACCAGAAACTCCGCAACTAGAAACTCCACAACTAGAAATTCCACAACCAGAGACTAAACAACTAGAGACTCCCTAACTAAAAACTCCACAACTAGAAACTCCACAACTAGAAACTTCACAACTAGAAACTCCGCAACTAGAAACCAAGCAACTAGGAACTACACACCTATAAATTCCACAACTTGAAACTCCACAACTAGAAACTCAACAACTAGAGACTCCACACCTAGAAACTCTGCAACTAGAAACTCCACAACTAGAAACTTAATAACTAGAAACTATGCAACTAGAAACTCTGCAACTAGAAACTCCACAGCTAGAACGTCCACAACTAGAAACTCTGCAACTAGAAACTCCGCAACTAGAAACTCCACAGCTAGAATCTCCACAACTAGAAACTCCACAACTAGAAACTCCACAACTAGAGACTCCACAACTAGATGCTCCGCAACTAGAAACTTCACAGCTAGAAACTCTGCAACTAGAAACTCCGCAACTAGAGACTCCGCAACTAGAAACTCCACAACTAGAAACTCCACAACTAGAAGCTCCACAACTAGAAACTCCACAGCTAGAACGTCCGCAACTAGAAACTCTGCAACTAGAAACTCCACGACTAGAAACTCCACAACTAGAAACTCCACAACTTGAAATACCACAACTAGATACTCCGCAACTACAAATTCCACAACTAGAAACTCCACAACTAGAAACTCCATAACTAGAAACTCCACAACCAGAAACTCCACAACTAGAGACTCCATAACTAGGAACTCCACAACTAGAAACTCCACAGCTAAAAACTCCACAACTACAGACTCCACAACTAGAAACTCCACAGCTAGAGACTCCACAACTAGAAACTCCACAAATACGAACCCCACAAATACGAACCCCGCAACTAGAAGCTCCATAACTAGAAACTCCGCAACTAGAAACTCCACAACTTGAGACTTCGCAACTAGAAACTCCACAACTAGAAACACCACAACTAGAGACTCCACAACTACAAACTCCACAACTAGAAACTCCACAACTACGGACCTCACAACTAGAAACTCCAGCAATAGAAACTCCACAACTTGGGACTTCGCAACTAGAAACTCCACATTTTGAGACTTCGCAACTAGAAAATCGGCAACTAGAAACTCCCCAACTAGAAACTCCACAACTAGAAACTCCACAAATTGAAACACCACAACTAGATACTCCACAACTTCAAATTCCACAACTAGAAACTCCACAACTAAAAACTCCGCAACTAGAAACTCCACAACTAGAGACTCCATAACTTGAAACACCACAACTAGATACTCCACAACTACAAATTCCACATCTAGAAACTCCAAATTAAGAAACTCCGCAACTAGAAACTCCGCAACTTGAAACTCCACAACTACAGACTCCATAACTAGGAACTCCACAACTAGAAACTCCACAACCGGAAACTCGGCAACTAGAAACTTCGCAACTAGAAACTCCACAACTAGAAATTCCACAACCAGAGACTCAACAACTTGAGACTCCACAACTAAAAACTCCACAGCTAGAAACTCCACAACTAGAAACTCCGCAACTATAAACCCAGCAACTAGAAACTCCACAACAAGACACTCCACAATTAGAAACTCCACAACTTGGAACACCACAACTAGATACTCCACAACTACAAATTCCACAACTAGAAACTCCTAATTTAGAAACTCCGCAACTAGAAACTCCGCAACTTGAAACTCCACAACTACAACCTCCATAACTAGGAACTCCACAACTACAGACTCCACAACTACAAACTTCACAACTAGAAACTCCACAACCAGAAACTCCATAACTAGAAACTCTGCAAACAGAAACTCCACAACTAGAGACTCCATAACTAGGAACTCCACAACTAGAAACTCCACAGCTACCGACTCCACAACTACAGACTCCACAACTAGAAACTCCACAACTCGATACTCCACAACTACAAATTCCACAACTAGAAACTCCAAACTTAGAAACTCCGCAACTAGAAACTCCGCAAATTGAAACTCCACAACTAGAGACTCCATAACTAGGAACTCCACAACTAGAAACTCCACAACCAGAAACTCCGCAACTAGAAACTCCACAACTAGAAATTCCACAACCAGAGACTCAACAACTAGAGACTCCCCAACTACAAACTCCACAACTAGAAACTCCACAACTAGAAACTTCACAACTAGAAACTCCGCAACTAGAAACCAAGCAACTAGAAACTCCACAACTAGGAACTACACACCTATAAATTCCACAACTTGAAACTCCACAACTAGAAACTCAACAACTAGAGACTCCACACCTAGAAACTCTGCAACTAGAAACTCCACAACTAGAAACTTAATAACTAGAAACTATGCAACTAGAAACTCTGCAACTAGAAACTCCACAGCTAGAACGTCCGCAACTAGAAACTCTGCAACTAGAAACTCCGCAACTACAAATTCCACAACTAGAAACTCCATAACTAGAATCTCCGCAACTAGAAACTCCACAACTAGAGACTCCATAACTAGGAACTCCACAACTAGAAACTCCACAGCTACAGACTCCACAACAACAGACTCCACAACTACAAACTCCACAGCTAGAGACTCCACAACTACAAACTCCACAAATACGAACCCCACAAATACGAACCCCGCAACTAGAAGCTCCATAACTAAAAACTCCGCAACTAGAAACTCCACAACTTGAGACTTCGCAACTAGAAACTCCACAACTAGAAACACCACAACTAGAGACTCCACAACTACAAACTCCACAACTAGAAACTCCACAACTACGAACCTCACCACTAGAAACTCCAACACTAGAAACCCCACAACTTGGGACTTCGCAACTAGAAACTCCACAACTTGAGACTTCGCAACTAGAAACTCGGCAACTAGAAACTCCCCAACTAGAAACTCCACAACTAGAAACTCCACAAATTGAAACACCACAACTAGATACTCCACAACTACAAATTCCACAACTAGAAACTCCACAACTAAAAAATCCGCAACTAGAAACTTGACAAATAGGAACTCCGCAACTAGAAAATCTACAACTAGAAACTTGAAAACTAAAAACTCCAACTAGAAACTCCACAACTAGAAACTCCACAACTAGAAACTCCACAACTAGACACTTTGCAACTAGAAACTCCACAACTAGACACTCCACAACTAGAAAACTCCGCAACTAGAAACTCCACGGCCAGACACTCCACAACTTGAGACTCCGCAATGACAGACTCCGCAACGAGAAACTTTGCAACTAGAAACTGCACAGCTAGAAACTTGCAACTCGAAACTCTGCTACTAGAAACTCCGCAACTAGATACTCCACAGCTACAAACTCCACAATTAGAAACTCCACAACTAGAGACTCCACAACTAGAAACTCCATGACTAGAAACTCCAGAATTAGAAACTCCACAGCTAGAAACTCCACAACTTGAGACTTTGCAACTAGAAACTCGGCAACTAGAAACTTAACAAACAGAAACTCCACAACTAGAAACTTCACAACTAGAAACTCCACAACTTGAAACACCACAACTAGATACCCCGCAACTACAAATTCCACAACTAGAAACTCCATAACTAGAATCTCCGCAACTAGAAACTCCACAACTAGAGACTCCATAACTAGGAACTCCACAACTAGAAACTCCACAGCTACAGACTCCACAACTACAGACTCCACAACTACAAACTCCACAGCTAGAGACTCCACAACTACAAACTCCACAAATACGAACCCCACAAATACGAACCCCGCAACTAGAAGCTCCATAACTAAAAACTCCGCAACTAGAAACTCCACAACTTGAGACTTCGCAACTAGAAACTCCACAACTAGAAACACCACAACTAGAGACTCCACAACTACAAACTCCACAACTAGAAACTCCACAACTACGAACCTCACCACTAGAAACTCCAACACTAGAAACCCCACAACTTGGGACTTCGCAACTTGAAACTCCACAACTTGAGACTTCGCAACTAGAAACTCGGCAACTAGAAACTCCCCAACTAGAAACTCCACAACTAGAAACTCCACAAATTGAAACACCACAACTAGATACTCCACAACTACTAATTCCACAACTAGAAACTCCACAACTAAAAAATCCGCAACTAGAAACTCCGCAACTAGAAACTCCACAACTAGAGACTCCATAACTTGAAACACCACAACTAGATACTCCACAACTACAAATTCCCCATCTAGAAATTCCAAATTTAGAAACTCCGTAACTAGAAACTCCACAACTTGAAACTCCACAACTAGAGACTCCATAACTAGGAATTCCACAACTAGAAACTCCACAACTACAGACTCCACAACTACAAACTCCACAACTAGAAAATCCACAACCGGAAACTCCGCAACTAGAAACTCCGCAACTAGAAACTCCACAACTAGAAATTATACAACCAGAGACTCGACAACTTGACACTCCACAACTAAAAACTCCACAGCTAGAAACTCCACATCTAGAAACTCCGCAACTAGAAACCCAGCAACTATAAACTCCACAACAAGAAACTCCACAACTAGAAACTCCACAACTTGAAACACCACAACTAGATACTCCACAACTACAAATTCCACAACTGGACACTCCAAATTTAGAAACTCCGCAACTAGAAACTCCGCAACTTGAAACTATGCAACTAGAAACTCCACAGCTAGAGACTCCATAACTAGGAACTCCACAACTACAAACTCCAAATTTAGAAACTCCACAACTACAAACTCCAAATTTAGAAACTCCACAACTAGAAACTCCGCAACTTGAAACTCCACAACTAGAGACTCCATAACTAGGAACTCCACAACTAAAAACTCCACAACTACAAACTCGACAACTAGAAACTTCGCAAATAGAGACTCCACAACTAGAAATTCCACAACCAGAGACTCAACAACTTGAGACTCCACAAATAAAAACTCCACAACTAGAAACTCCACAACTAGACACTTCGCAACTAGAAACTCCACAACTAGAGACTCCACTAGAAAACTCCGCAACTAGAAACTCCACAACTACGAACCTCACAACTTGAAACTCCACAACTAGAAACTCCACAACTAGAAACTCCACAGCTAGAAACTCCACAACTTGAGACTTCGCAACTAGAAACTCGGCAACTAGAAACTCAACAACTAGAAACTCCACAACTAAAAACTCCACAACTAGAAACACCACAACTCGATACTCCACAACTACAAATTCCACAACTAGAAACTCCAAACTTAGAAACTCCGCAACTAGAAACTCCGCAAATTGAAACTCCACAACTAGAGACTCCATAACTAGGAACTCCACAACTAGAAACTCCACAACCAGAAACTCCGCAACTAGAAACTCCACAACTAGAAATTCCACAACCAGAGACTCAACAACTAGAGACTCCCCAACTACAAACTCCACAACTAGAAACTCCACAACTAGAAACTTCACAACTAGAAACTCCGCAACTAGAAACCAAGCAACTAGAAACTCCACAACTAGGAACTACACACCTATAAATTCCACAACTTGAAACTCCACAACTAGAAACTCAACAACTAGAGACTCCACACCTAGAAACTCTGCAACTAGAAACTCCACAACTAGAAACTTAATAACTAGAAACTATGCAACTAGAAACTCTGCAACTAGAAACTCCACAGCTAGAACGTCCGCAACTAGAAACTCTGCAACTAGAAACTCCGCAACTAGAAACTCCACAGCTAGAAACTCCACAACTAGAAACTCCACAACTAGAAACTCCACAACTAGAGACTCCACAACTAGACGCTCCGCAACTAGAAACTTCACAGCTAGAAACTCTGCAACTAGAAACTCCGCAACTAGAGACTCCGCAACTAGAAACTCCACAACCAGAGACTAAACAACTAGAGACTCCCTAACTAAAAACTCCACAACTAGAAACTCCACAACTAGAAACTTCACAACTAGAAACTCCGCAACTAGAAACCAAGCAACTAGGAACTACACACCTATAAATTCCACAACTTGAAACTCCACAACTAGAAACTCCACAACTACAGACTCCACAACGACAAACTCCACAACGACAAACTCCACAACTAGAAACTCCACAACCGGGCACTCGGCAACTAGAAACTCCGCAACTAGAAACTCCACAACTAGAAATTCCACAACCAGAGACTCAACAACTTGAGACTCCACAACTAAAAACTCCACAGCTAGAAACTCCACAACTAGAAACTCCGCAACTATAAACCCAGCAACTAGAAACTCCACAACAAGAAACTCCACAACTAGAAACTCCACAACTTGGAACACCACAACTAGATACTCCACAATTACAAATTCTACAACTAGAAACTCCTAATTTAGAAACTCCGCAACTAGAAACTCCGCAACTTGAAACTCCACAAGTACAACCTCCATAACTAGGAACTCCACAACTAGAAACTCCACAACTACAGACTCCACAACTACAAACTTCACAACTACAAACTCCACAACCAGAAACTCCGCAACTAGAAACTCCACAACTAGAAATTCCACAACCAGAGACTCAACAACTAGAGACTCCACAACTAAAAACTCCACAACTTGAAACTCCACAACTAGAAACTCCACAACTAGAAACTCCGACTATAAACTCCACACCTATAAATTCCACAACTTGAAACTCCACAACTAGAAACTCAACAACTAGAAACTCCACACCTAGAAACTCCACAACTAGAAACTCCACCACTAGAAACTCCACAACTAGAAACTATGCAACTAGAAACTCCACAGCTAGAGACTTCATAACTAGGAACTCCACAACTAGAAACTCCAAAACTAAAAACTCCACAACTACAAACTCCAAATTTAGAAACTCCACAACTAGAAACTCTGCAACTTGAAACTCCACAACTAGAAACTCCGCATTTTGAAACTCCACAACTAGAGACTCCATAACTAGGAACTCCACGACTAAAAACTCCACAACTACAAACTTCACAACTAGAAACTCCGCAAATAGAAACTCCACAACTAGAAATTCCACAAAAAGAGACTCAACAACTTGAGACTCCACAAATAAAACTCCACAACTAGAAACTCCACAACTAGACAATTCGCAACTAGAAACTCCACAACTAGAGACTCCACTAGAAAATTCCGCAACTAGAAACTCCACAACTACGAACCTCACAACTTGAAACTCCACAACTAGTAACTCCGTAACTAGAAACTCCACAGCTAGAAACTCCACAACTTGAGACTTCGCAACTAGAAACTCGGCAACTAGAAACTCAACAACTAGAAACTCCACAACTAAAAACTCCACAACTAGAAACACCACAACTCGATACTCCACAACTACAAATTCCACAACTCCACAACTACAAATTCCACAACTAGAAACTCCAAATTTAGAAACTCCGCAACTAGAAACTCCGCAAATTGAAACTCTACAACTAGAAACTCCGTAACTAGGAACTCCACAACTAGAAACTCCGCAACCAGAAACTCCACAACTAGAGACTCCATAACTAGGAACTCCACAACTAGAAACTTCACAGCTACCGACTCCACAACTACAGACTCCACAACTAGAAACTCCACAGCTAGAGACTCCACAACTAGAAAATCCACAAATACGAACCCCACAAATACGAACCCCGCCACTAGAAGCTCCATAACTAGAAACTCCGCAACTAGAAACTCCACAACTTGAGACTTCGCAACTAGAAACTCCACAACTAGAAACACCACAACTAGAGACTCCACAACTAGAAACTCCACAACTACGAACCTCACAACTAGAAACTCCAGTACTAGAAACTCCACAACTTGGAACTTCGCAACTAGACACTCCACAACTTGAGACTTCGCAACTAGAAACTAGGCAACTAGAAACTCCACAACTACAAACTCCACAAATTGAAACACCACAACTAGATACTCCACAACTACAAATTCCACAGCTAGAAACTCCACAACTAAAAACTCCACAACTAGAAACTTCGCAACTAGAAACTCCACAACTAGAGACTCCATAACTTGAAACACCACAACTAGATACTCCACAACTACAAATTCCACATCTAGAAACTCCAAATTAAGAAACTCCGCAACTAGAAACTCCGCAACTTGAAACTCCACAACTAGAGACTCCATAACTAGGAACTCCACAACTAGAAACTCCACAACTACAGACTCCACAACTACAAACTCCACAACTAGAAACTCCACAACCTGAAACTCCACAACTAGAAACTCCACAACTATAAATTCCACAACCAGAGACTCAACAACTTGAGACTCCACAACTAAAAACTCCACAGCTAGAAACTCCACAACTAGAAACTCCGCAACTATAAACCCAGCAACTAGAAACTCCACAACAAAAAACTCCATAACTAGAAACTCCACAACTTGGAACACCACAACTAGATACCTCACAACTACAAATTCCACAACTAGAAACTCCAAATTTAGAAACTCCGCAACTAGAAACTCCGCAACTTGAAACTCCACAACTACAACCTCCATAACAAGGAACTCCACAACTAGAAACTCCACAACTACAGACTCCACAACTACAAACTTCACAACTAGAAACTCCAACCCCAGAAACTCCGCAACTAGAAACTCCACAACTAGAAATTCCACAACCAGAGACTCAACAACTAGAGACTCCACAACTAAAAACTCCACAACTAGAAACTCCACAACTAGAAACTCCGCAACTAGAAACCCAGCAACTAGAAACTCCACAACTAGAAACTCCACACCTATAAATTCCACAACTTGAAACTCCACAACTAGAAACTCAACAACTAGAAACTCCACAACTAGAAACTCCACAACTAGAAACTCCACAACTAGAAACTCCACAACTAGAAACTATGCAACTAGAAACTCCACAGCTAGAGACTTCATAACTAGGAACTCCACAACTAGAAACTCCAAAACTAAAAACTCCACAACTACAAACTCCAAATTTAGAAACTCCACAACTAGAAACTCTGCAACTTGAAACTCCACAACTAGAGACTCCATAACTAGGAACTCCACAACTAAAAACTCCACAACTACAAACTCCACAACTAGAAACTCCGCAAATAGAAACTCCACAACTAGAAATTCCACAACCAGAGACTCAACAACTTGAGACTCCAGAAAATAAACTCCACAACTAGAAACTCCACAACTAGACACTTCGCAACTAGAAACTCCACAACTAGAGACTCCACTAGGAAACTCCGCAACTAGAAACTCCACAACTTGAAACTCCACAACTAGAAACTCCGCAACTAGAAACTCCACAGCTAGAAACTCCACAACTTGAGACTTCGCAACTAGAAACTCGGCAACTAGAAACTCAACAACTAGAAACTCCACAACTTGAGACTTCGCAACTAGAAACTCGGCAACTAGAAACTCAACAACTAGAAACTCCACAACTAAAAACTCCACAACTAGAAACACCACAACTCGATACTCCACAACTACAAATTCCACAACTAGAAACTCCAAACTTAGAAACTCCGCAACTAGAAACTCCACAAATTGAAACTCCACAACTAGAGACTCCATAACTAGGAACTCCACAACTAGAAACTCCACAACCAGAAACTCCGCAACTAGAAACTCCACAACTAGAAATTCCACAACCAGAGACTCAACAACTAGAGACTCCCCAACTACAAACTCCACAACTAGAAACTCCACAACTAGAAACTTCACAACTAGAAACTCCGCAACTAGAAACCAAGCAACTAGAAACTCCACAACTAGGAACTACACACCTATAAATTCCACAACTTGAAACTCCACAACTAGAAACTCAACAACTAGAGACTCCACACCTAGAAACTCTGCAACTAGAAACTCCACAACTAGAAACTTAATAACTAGAAACTATGCAACTAGAAACTCTGCAACTAGAAACTCCACAGCTAGAACGTCCGCAACTAGAAACTCTGCAACTAGAAACTCCGCAACTAGAAACTCCACAGCTAGAAACTCCACAACTAGAAACTCCACAACTAGAAACTCCACAACTAGAGACTCCACAACTAGACGCTCCGCAACTAGAAACTTCACAGCTAGAAACTCTGCAACTAGAAACTCCGCAACTAGAGACTCCGCAACTAGAAACTCCACAACCAGAGACTAAACAACTAGAGACTCCCTAACTAAAAACTCCACAACTAGAAACTCCACAACTAGAAACTTCACAACTAGAAACTCCGCAACTAGAAACCAAGCAACTAGGAACTACACACCTATAAATTCCACAACTTGAAACTCCACAACTAGAAACTCCACAACTACAGACTCCACAACGACAAACTCCACAACGACAAACTCCACAACTAGAAACTCCACAACCGGAAACTCGGCAACTAGAAACTCCGCAACTAGAAACTCCACAACTAGAAATTCCACAACCAGAGACTCAACAACTACAAATTCCACAACTAGAAACTCCAAATTTAGAAACTCCGCAACTAGAAACTCCGCAACTTGAAACTCCACAACTACAACCTCCATAACAAGGAACTCCACAACTAGAAACTCCACAACTACAGACTCCACAACTACAAACTTCACAACTAGAAACTCCAACCCCAGAAACTCCGCAACTAGAAACTCCACAACTAGAAATTCCACAACCAGAGACTCAACAACTAGAAACTCCACAACTAGAAACTCCGCAACTAGAAACCCAGCAACTAGAAACTCCACAACTAGAAACTCCACACCTATAAATTCCACAACTTGAAACTCCACAACTAGAAACTCAACAACTAGAAACTCCACACCTAGAAACTCCACAACTAGAAACTCCACAACTAGAAACTCCACAACTAGAAACTATGCAACTAGAAACTCCAAAGCTAGAGACTTCATAACTAGGAACTACACAACTAGAAACTCCAAAACTACAAATTCCACAACTACAAACTCCAAATTTAGAAACTCCACAACTAGAAACTCTGCAACTTGAAACTCCACAACTAGAGACTCCATAACTAGGAACTCCACAACTAAAAACTCCACAACTACAAACTCCACAACTAGAAACTCCGCAAATAGAAACTCCACAACTAGAAATTCCACAACCAGAGACTCAACAACTTGAGACTCCACAAATAAAAACTCCACAACTAGAAACTCCACAACTAGACACTTCGCAACTAGAAACTCCACAACTAGAGACTCCACTAGGAAACTCCGCAACTAGAAACTCCACAACTTGAAACTCCACAACTAGAAACTCCGCAACTAGAAACTCCACAGCTAGAAACTCCACAACTTGAGACTTCGCAACTAGAAACTCGGCAACTAGAAACTCAACAACTAGAAACTCCACAACTAAAAACTCCACAACTAGAAACACCACAACTAGATACTCCACAACTATGAATTACACAACTAGAAACTCCAAATTTAGAAACTCCGCAACTAGAAACTCCGCAACTTGAAACTCTACAACTAGAGACTCCATAACTAGGAACTCCACAACTAGAAACTCCACAACCAGAAACTCCGCAACTAGAAACTCCACAACTAGAAATTCCACAACCAGAGACTAAACAACTAGAGACTCCCTAACTAAAAACTCCACAACTAGAAACTTCACAACTAGAAACTCCGCAACTAGAAACCAAGCAACTAGGAACTACACACCTATAAATTCCACAACTTGAAACTCCACAACTAGAAACTCAACAACTAGAGACTCCACACCTAGAAACTCTGCAACTAGAAACTCCACAACTAGAAACTTCATAACTAGAAACTATGCAACTAGAAACTATGCAACTAGAAACTCCATAGCTAGAATGTCCGCAACTAGAAACTCTGCAACTAGAAACTCCGCAACTAGAAACTCCACAGCTAGAAACTCCACAACTAGAAACTCCACAACTAGAGGCTCCGCAACTAGAAACTTCACAGCTATAAACTCTGCAACTAGAAACTCCGCAACTAGAGACTCCGCAACTAGAAACTCCACAGATAGAAACTCCACAACTAGAAGCTCCGCAACTAGAAACTCCACAGCTAGAACGTTCGCAACTAGAAACTCTGCAACTAGAAACTCCACGACTAGAAACTCCACAACTAGAAGCTCCACAACTAGAAACTCCACAACTAGAAACTCCACAACTAGAGACTCCACAACTAGAGACTCCGCAACTAAAAACTCCACAGCTAGAAACTCCGCAACTAGAAACTCCGCAACTAGAATCTCCACATCTAGAGAGTCCACAGCTATAAACTCCACAACTTGAAACTCTGCAACTAGAAAATCCCCAACTAGAAACTACACAACTAGAATCTCCGCAACTCAAAACTCCGCAACTACAAAATCCACAACTAGAAACTTGACAATTGGGAACTCCGCAACTAGAAAATCTACAACTAGAAACTTGAAAACTAAAAACTCCAACTAGAAACTCCACAACTAGAAACTCCACAACTAGAAACTCCACAACTAGACACTTTGCAACTAGAAACTCGGCAACTGGAAACTTAACAAACAGAAACTCCACAACTAGAAACTTCACAACTAGAAACTCCACAACTTGAAACACCACAACTAGATACCCCGCCACTACAAATTCCACAACTAGAAACTCCACAACTAGAAACTCCATAACTAGAATCTCCGCAACTAGAAACTCCACAACTAGAGACTCCATAACTAGGAACTCCACAACTAGAAACTCCACAGCTACAGACTCCACAACTACAGACTCCAGAACTAGAAACTCCACAGCTAGAGACTCCACAACTAGAAACTCCACAAATACGAACCCCACAAATACGAACCCCGCAACTAGAAGCTCCATAACTAGAAACTCCGGAACTAGAAACTACACAACTTGAGACTTCGCAACTAGAAACTCCACAACTAGAAACACCACAACTACAGACTCCACAACTACAAACTCCACAACTAGAAACTCCAAAACTTGAAACACCACAACTAGATACTCCACAACTACAAATTCCACATCTAGAAACTCCAAATTAAGAAACTCCGCAACTAGAAACTCCGCAACTTGAAACTCCACAACTAGAGACTCCATAACTAGGAACTCCACAACTAGAAACTCCACAACTACAGACTCCACAACTACAAACTCCACAACTAGAAACTCCACAACCTGAAACTCCACAACTAGAAACTCCACAACTATAAATTCCACAACCAGAGACTCAACAACTTGAGACTCCACAACTAAAAACTCCACAGCTAGAAACTCCACAACTAGAAACTCCGCAACTATAAACCCAGCAACTAGAAACTCCACAACAAAAAACTCCATAACTAGAAACTCCACAACTTGGAACACCACAACTAGATACCTCACAACTACAAATTCCACAACTAGAAACTCCAAATTTAGAAACTCCGCAACTAGAAACTCCGCAACTTGAAACTCCACAACTACAACCTCCATAACAAGGAACTCCACAACTAGAAACTCCACAACTACAGACTCCACAACTACAAACTTCACAACTAGAAACTCCAACCCCAGAAACTCCGCAACTAGAAACTCCACAACTAGAAATTCCACAACCAGAGACTCAACAACTAGAGACTCCACAACTAAAAACTCCACAACTAGAAACTCCACAACTAGAAACTCCGCAACTAGAAACCCAGCAACTAGAAACTCCACAACTAGAAACTCCACACCTATAAATTCCACAACTTGAAACTCCACAACTAGAAACTCAACAACTAGAAACTCCACAACTAGAAACTCCACAACTAGAAACTCCACAACTAGAAACTCCACAACTAGAAACTATGCAACTAGAAACTCCACAGCTAGAGACTTCATAACTAGGAACTCCACAACTAGAAACTCCAAAACTAAAAACTCCACAACTACAAACTCCAAATTTAGAAACTCCACAACTAGAAACTCTGCAACTTGAAACTCCACAACTAGAGACTCCATAACTAGGAACTCCACAACTAAAAACTCCACAACTACAAACTCCACAACTAGAAACTCCGCAAATAGAAACTCCACAACTAGAAATTCCACAACCAGAGACTCAACAACTTGAGACTCCAGAAAATAAACTCCACAACTAGAAACTCCACAACTAGACACTTCGCAACTAGAAACTCCACAACTAGAGACTCCACTAGGAAACTCCGCAACTAGAAACTCCACAACTTGAAACTCCACAACTAGAAACTCCGCAACTAGAAACTCCACAGCTAGAAACTCCACAACTTGAGACTTCGCAACTAGAAACTCGGCAACTAGAAACTCAACAACTAGAAACTCCACAACTTGAGACTTCGCAACTAGAAACTCGGCAACTAGAAACTCAACAACTAGAAACTCCACAACTAAAAACTCCACAACTAGAAACACCACAACTCGATACTCCACAACTACAAATTCCACAACTAGAAACTCCAAACTTAGAAACTCCGCAACTAGAAACTCCACAAATTGAAACTCCACAACTAGAGACTCCATAACTAGGAACTCCACAACTAGAAACTCCACAACCAGAAACTCCGCAACTAGAAACTCCACAACTAGAAATTCCACAACCAGAGACTCAACAACTAGAGACTCCCCAACTACAAACTCCACAACTAGAAACTCCACAACTAGAAACTTCACAACTAGAAACTCCGCAACTAGAAACCAAGCAACTAGAAACTCCACAACTAGGAACTACACACCTATAAATTCCACAACTTGAAACTCCACAACTAGAAACTCAACAACTAGAGACTCCACACCTAGAAACTCTGCAACTAGAAACTCCACAACTAGAAACTTAATAACTAGAAACTATGCAACTAGAAACTCTGCAACTAGAAACTCCACAGCTAGAACGTCCGCAACTAGAAACTCTGCAACTAGAAACTCCGCAACTAGAAACTCCACAGCTAGAAACTCCACAACTAGAAACTCCACAACTAGAAACTCCACAACTAGAGACTCCACAACTAGACGCTCCGCAACTAGAAACTTCACAGCTAGAAACTCTGCAACTAGAAACTCCGCAACTAGAGACTCCGCAACTAGAAACTCCACAACCAGAGACTAAACAACTAGAGACTCCCTAACTAAAAACTCCACAACTAGAAACTCCACAACTAGAAACTTCACAACTAGAAACTCCGCAACTAGAAACCAAGCAACTAGGAACTACACACCTATAAATTCCACAACTTGAAACTCCACAACTAGAAACTCCACAACTACAGACTCCACAACGACAAACTCCACAACGACAAACTCCACAACTAGAAACTCCACAACCGGAAACTCGGCAACTAGAAACTCCGCAACTAGAAACTCCACAACTAGAAATTCCACAACCAGAGACTCAACAACTACAAATTCCACAACTAGAAACTCCAAATTTAGAAACTCCGCAACTAGAAACTCCGCAACTTGAAACTCCACAACTACAACCTCCATAACAAGGAACTCCACAACTAGAAACTCCACAACTACAGACTCCACAACTACAAACTTCACAACTAGAAACTCCAACCCCAGAAACTCCGCAACTAGAAACTCCACAACTAGAAATTCCACAACCAGAGACTCAACAACTAGAAAATCCACAACTAGAAACTCCGCAACTAGAAACCCAGCAACTAGAAACTCCACAACTAGAAACTCCACACCTATAAATTCCACAACTTGAAACTCCACAACTAGAAACTCAACAACTAGAAACTCCACACCTAGAAACTCCACAACTAGAAACTCCACAACTAGAAACTCCACAACTAGAAACTATGCAACTAGAAACTCCAAAGCTAGAGACTTCATAACTAGGAACTACACAACTAGAAACTCCAAAACTACAAATTCCACAACTACAAACTCCAAATTTAGAAACTCCACAACTAGAAACTCTGCAACTTGAAACTCCACAACTAGAGACTCCATAACTAGGAACTCCACAACTAAAAACTCCACAACTACAAACTCCACAACTAGAAACTCCGCAAATAGAAACTCCACAACTAGAAATTCCACAACCAGAGACTCAACAACTTGAGACTCCACAAATAAAAACTCCACAACTAGAAACTCCACAACTAGACACTTCGCAACTAGAAACTCCACAACTAGAGACTCCACTAGGAAACTCCGCAACTAGAAACTCCACAACTTGAAACTCCACAACTAGAAACTCCGCAACTAGAAACTCCACAGCTAGAAACTCCACAACTTGAGACTTCGCAACTAGAAACTCGGCAACTAGAAACTCAACAACTAGAAACTCCACAACTAAAAACTCCACAACTAGAAACACCACAACTAGATACTCCACAACTATGAATTACACAACTAGAAACTCCAAATTTAGAAACTCCGCAACTAGAAACTCCGCAACTTGAAACTCTACAACTAGAGACTCCATAACTAGGAACTCCACAACTAGAAACTCCACAACCAGAAACTCCGCAACTAGAAACTCCACAACTAGAAATTCCACAACCAGAGACTAAACAACTAGAGACTCCCTAACTAAAAACTCCACAACTAGAAACTTCACAACTAGAAACTCCGCAACTAGAAACCAAGCAACTAGGAACTACACACCTATAAATTCCACAACTTGAAACTCCACAACTAGAAACTCAACAACTAGAGACTCCACACCTAGAAACTCTGCAACTAGAAACTCCACAACTAGAAACTTCATAACTAGAAACTATGCAACTAGAAACTATGCAACTAGAAACTCCATAGCTAGAATGTCCGCAACTAGAAACTCTGCAACTAGAAACTCCGCAACTAGAAACTCCACAGCTAGAAACTCCACAACTAGAAACTCCACAACTAGAAACTCCACAACTAGAGGCTCCGCAACTAGAAACTTCACAGCTATAAACTCTGCAACTAGAAACTCCGCAACTAGAGACTCCGCAACTAGAAACTCCACAGATAGAAACTCCACAACTAGAAGCTCCGCAACTAGAAACTCCACAGCTAGAACGTTCGCAACTAGAAACTCTGCAACTAGAAACTCCACGACTAGAAACTCCACAACTAGAAGCTCCACAACTAGAAACTCCACAACTAGAAACTCCACAACTAGAGACTCCACAACTAGAGACTCCGCAACTAAAAACTCCACAGCTAGAAACTCCGCAACTAGAAACTCCGCAACTAGAATCTCCACATCTAGAGAGTCCACAGCTATAAACTCCACAACTTGAAACTCTGCAACTAGAAAATCCCCAACTAGAAACTACACAACTAGAATCTCCGCAACTCAAAACTCCGCAACTACAAAATCCACAACTAGAAACTTGACAATTGGGAACTCCGCAACTAGAAAATCTACAACTAGAAACTTGAAAACTAAAAACTCCAACTAGAAACTCCACAACTAGAAACTCCACAACTAGAAACTCCACAACTAGACACTTTGCAACTAGAAACTCGGCAACTGGAAACTTAACAAACAGAAACTCCACAACTAGAAACTTCACAACTAGAAACTCCACAACTTGAAACACCACAACTAGATACCCCGCCACTACAAATTCCACAACTAGAAACTCCACAACTAGAAACTCCATAACTAGAATCTCCGCAACTAGAAACTCCACAACTAGAGACTCCATAACTAGGAACTCCACAACTAGAAACTCCACAGCTACAGACTCCACAACTACAGACTCCAGAACTAGAAACTCCACAGCTAGAGACTCCACAACTAGAAACTCCACAAATACGAACCCCACAAATACGAACCCCGCAACTAGAAGCTCCATAACTAGAAACTCCGGAACTAGAAACTACACAACTTGAGACTTCGCAACTAGAAACTCCACAACTAGAAACACCACAACTACAGACTCCACAACTACAAACTCCACAACTAGAAACTCCACAACTACGAACCTCACAACTAGAAACTCCAACACTAGAAACTCCACAACTTGGGACTTCGCAACTAGAAACTCCACAACTTGAGACTTCGCAACTAGAAACTCGGCAACTAGAAACTCCCCAACTAGAAACTCCACAACTAGAAACTCCACAAATTGAAACACCACAACTAGATACTCCACAACTACAAATTCCACAACTAGAAACTCCACAACTAAAAAATCCGCAACTACAAACTCCGCAACTAGAAACCAAGCAACTAGAAACTCCACAACTAGGAACTCCACAACTAGAGGCTCCGCAACTAGAAACTTCACAGCTATAAACTCTGCAACTAGAAACTCCGCAACTAGAGACTCCGCAACTAGAAACTCCACAGCTAGAAACTCCACAACTAGAAGCTCCGCAACTAGAAACTCCACAGCTAGAACGTTCGCAACTAGAAACTCTGCAACTAGAAACTCCACGACTAGAAACTCCACAACTAGAAGCTCCACAACTAGAAACTCCACAACTAGAAACTCCACAACTAGAGACTCCACAACTAGAGACTCCGCAACTAAAAACTCCACAGCTAGAAACTCCGCAACTAGAAACTCCGCAACTAGAATCTCCACATCTAGAGAGTCCACAGCTATAAACTCCACAACTTGAAACTCTGCAACTAGAAAATCCCCAACTAGAAACTACACAACTAGAATCTCCGCAACTCAAAACTCCGCAACTACAAAATCCACAACTAGAAACTTGACAATTGGGAACTCCGCAACTAGAAAATCTACAACTAGAAACTTGAAAACTAAAAACTCCAACTAGAAACTCCACAACTAGAAACTCCACAACTAGAAACTCCACAACTAGACACTTTGCAACTAGAAACTCGGCAACTAGAAACTTAACAAACAGAAACTCCACAACTAGAAACTTCACAACTAGAAACTCCACAACTTGAAACACCACAACTAGATACCCCGCCACTACAAATTCCACAACTAGAAACTCCACAACTAGAAACTCCATAACTAGAATCTCCGCAACTAGAAACTCCACAACTAGAGACTCCATAACTAGGAACTCCACAACTAGAAACTCCACAGCTACAGACTCCACAACTACAGACTCCAGAACTAGAAACTCCACAGCTAGAGACTCCACAACTAGAAACTCCACAAATACGAACCCCACAAATACGAACCCCGCAACTAGAAGCTCCATAACTAGAAACTCCGGAACTAGAAACTACACAACTTGAGACTTCGCAACTAGAAACTCCACAACTAGAAACACCACAACTACAGACTCCACAACTACAAACTCCACAACTAGAAACTCCACAACTACGAACCTCACAACTAGAAACTCCAACACTAGAAACTCCACAACTTGGGACTTCGCAACTAGAAACTCCACAACTTGAGACTTCGCAACTAGAAACTCGGCAACTAGAAACTCCCCAACTAGAAACTCCACAACTAGAAACTCCACAAATTGAAACACCACAACTAGATACTCCACAACTACAAATTCCACAACTAGAAACTCCACAACTAAAAAATCCGCAACTAGAAACTCCGCAACTAGAAACCAAGCAACTAGAAACTCCACAACTAGGAACTACACACCTATAAATTCCACAACTTGAAACTCCACAACTAGAAACTCAACAACTAGAGACTCCACACCTAGAAACTCTGCAACTAGAAACTCCACAACTAGAAACTTAATAACTAGAAACTATGCAACTAGAAACTCTGCAACTAGAAACTCCACAGCTAGAACGTCCACAACTAGAAACTCTGCAACTAGAAACTCCGCAACTAGAAACTCCACAGCTAGAATCTCCACAACTAGAAACTCCACAACTAGAAACTCCACAACTAGAGAGTCCACAACTAGATGCTCCGCAACTAGAAACTTCACAGCTAGAAACTCTGCAACTAGAAACTCCGCAACTAGAGACTCCGCAACTAGAAACTCCACAACTAGAAACTCCTCAACTAGAAGCTCCACAACTAGAAACTCCACAGCTAGAACGTCCGCAACTAGAAACTCTGCAACTAGAAACTCCACGACTAGAAACTCCACAACTAGAAACTCCACAACTTGAAATACCACAACTAGATACTCCGCAACTACAAATTCCACAACTAGAAACTCCACAACTAGAAACTCCATAACTAGAAACTCCACAACCAGAAACTCCACAACTAGAGACTCCATAACTAGGAACTCCACAACTAGAAACTCCACAGCTACAGACTCCACAACTACAGACTCCACAACTAGAAACTCCACAGCTAGAGACTCCACAACTAGAAACTCCACAAATACGAACCCCACAAATACGAACCCCGCAACTAGAAGCTCCATAACTAGAAACTCCGCAACTAGAAACTCCACAACTTGAGACTTCGCAACTAGAAACTCCACAACTAGAAACACCACAACTAGAGACTCCACAACTACAAACTCCACAACTAGAAACTCCACAACTACAAACTCCACAACTAGAAACTCCACAACTACGGACCTCACAACTAGAAACTCCAACACTAGAAACTCCACAACTTGGGACTTCGCAACTAGAAACTCCACATTTTGAGACTTCGCAACTAGAAACTCGGCAACTAGAAACTCCCCAACTAGAAACTCCACAACTAGAAACTCCACAAATTGAAACACCACAACTAGATACTCCACAACTTCAAATTCCACAACTAGAAACTCCACAACTAAAAACTCCGCAACTAGAAACTCCACAACTAGAGACTCCATAACTTGAAACACCACAACTAGATACTCCACAACTACAAATTCCACATCTAGAAACTCCAAATTAAGAAACTCCGCAACTAGAAACTCCGCAACTTGAAACTCCACAACTAGAGACTCCATAACTAGGAACTCCACAACTAGAAACTCCACAACCGGAAACTCGGCAACTAGAAACTTCGCAACTAGAAACTCCACAACTAGAAATTCCACAACCAGAGACTCAACAACTTGAGACTCCACAACTAAAAACTCCACAGCTAGAAACTCCACAACTAGAAACTCCGCAACTATAAACCCAGCAACTAGAAACTCCACAACAAGACACTCCACAATTAGAAACTCCACAACTTGGAACACCACAACTAGATACTCCACAACTACAAATTCCACAACTAGAAACTCCTAATTTAGAAACTCCGCAACTAGAAACTCCGCAACTTGAAACTTCACAACTACAACCTCCATAACTAGGAACTCCACAACTACAGACTCCACAACTACAAACTTCACAACTAGAAACTCCACAACCAGAAACTCCATAACTAGAAACTCTGCAAACAGAAACTCCACAACTAGAGACTCCATAACTTGGAACTCCACAACTAGAAACTCCACAGCTACCGACTCCACAACTACAGGCTCCACAACTAGAAACTCCGCAAATTGAAACTCCACAACTAGAGACTCCATAACTAGGAACTCCACAACTAGAAACTCCACAACCAGAAACTCCGCAACTAGAAACTCCACAACTAGAAATTCCACAACCAGAGACTCAACAACTAGAGACTCCCCAACTACAAACTCCACAACTAGAAACTCCACAACTAGAAACTTCACAACTAGAAACTCCGCAACTAGAAACCAAGCAACTAGAAACTCCACAACTAGGAACTACACACCTATAAATTCCACAACTTGAAACTCCACAACTAGAAACTCAACAACTAGAGACTCCACACCTAGAAACTCCACAACTAGAAACTTAATAACTAGAAACTATGCAACTAGAAACTCTGCAACTAGAAACTCCACAGCTAGAACGTCCGCAACTAGAAACTCTGCAACTAGAAACTCCGCAACTAGAAACTCCACAGCTAGAAACTCCACAACTAGAAACTCCACAACTAGAAACTCCACAACTAGAGACTCCACAACTAGACGCTCCGCAACTAGAAACTTCACAGCTAGAAACTCTGCAACTAGAAACTCCGCAACTAGAGACTCCGCAACTAGAAACTCCACAACCAGAGACTAAACAACTAGAGACTCCCTAACTAAAAACTCCACAACTAGAAACTCCACAACTAGAAACTTCACAACTAGAAACTCCGCAACTAGAAACCAAGCAACTAGGAACTACACACCTATAAATTCCACAACTTGAAACTCCACAACTAGAAACTCCACAACTACAGACTCCACAACGACAAACTCCACAACGACAAACTCCACAACTAGAAACTCCACAACCGGAAACTCGGCAACTAGAAACTCCGCAACTAGAAACTCCACAACTAGAAATTCCACAACCAGAGACTCAACAACTACAAATTCCACAACTAGAAACTCCAAATTTAGAAACTCCGCAACTAGAAACTCCGCAACTTGAAACTCCACAACTACAACCTCCATAACAAGGAACTCCACAACTAGAAACTCCACAACTACAGACTCCACAACTACAAACTTCACAACTAGAAACTCCAACCCCAGAAACTCCGCAACTAGAAACTCCACAACTAGAAATTCCACAACCAGAGACTCAACAACTAGAAACTCCACAACTAGAAACTCCGCAACTAGAAACCCAGCAACTAGAAACTCCACAACTAGAAACTCCACACCTATAAATTCCACAACTTGAAACTCCACAACTCGAAACTCAACAACTAGAAACTCCACACCTAGAAACTCCACAACTAGAAACTCCACAACTAGAAACTCCACAACTAGAAACTATGCAACTAGAAACTCCAAAGCTAGAGACTTCATAACTAGGAACTACACAACTAGAAACTCCAAAACTACAAATTCCACAACTACAAACTCCAAATTTAGAAACTCCACAACTAGAAACTCTGCAACTTGAAACTCCACAACTAGAGACTCCATAACTAGGAACTCCACAACTAAAAACTCCACAACTACAAACTCCACAACTAGAAACTCCGCAAATAGAAACTCCACAACTAGAAATTCCACAACCAGAGACTCAACAACTTGAGACTCCAGAAATAAAAACTCCACAACTAGAAACTCCACAACTAGACACTTCGCAACTAGAAACTCCACAACTAGAGACTCCACTAGGAAACTCCGCAACTAGAAACTCCACAGCTAGAAACTCCACAACTTGAGACTTCGCAACTAGAAACTCGGCAACTAGAAACTCAACAACTAGAAACTCCACAACTAAAAACTCCACAACTAGAAACACCACAACTAGATACTCCACAACTATGAATTCCACAACTAGAAACTCCAAATTTAGAAACTCCGCAACTAGAAACTCCGCAACTTGAAACTCTACAACTAGAGACTCCATAACTAGGAACTCCACAACTAGAAACTCCACAACCAGAAACTCCGCAACTAGAAACTCCACAACTAGAAATTCCACAACCAGAGACTAAACAACTAGAGACTCCCTAACTAAAAACTCCACAACTAGAAACTCCACAACTAGAAACTTCACAACTAGAAACTCCGCAACTAGAAACCAAGCAACTAGGAACTACACACCTATAAATTCCACAACTTGAAACTCCACAACTAGAAACTCAACAACTAGAGACTCCACACCTAGAAACTCTGCAACTAGAAACTCCACAACTAGAAACTTAATAACTAGAAACTATGCAACTAGAAACTCTGCAACTAGAAACTCCACAGCTAGAACGTCCACAACTAGAAACTCTGCAACTAGAAACTCCGCAACTAGAAACTCCACAGCTAGAATCTCCACAACTAGAAACTCCACAACTAGAAACTCCACAACTAGAGACTCCACAACTAGATGCTCCGCAACTAGAAACTTCACAGCTAGAAACTCTGCAACTAGAAACTCCGCAACTAGAGACTCCGCAACTAGAAACTCCACAACTAGAAACTCCACAACTAGAAGCTCCACAACTAGAAACTCCACAGCTAGAACGTCCGCAACTAGAAACTCTGCAACTAGAAACTCCACGACTAGAAACTCCACAACTAGAAACTCCACAACTTGAAATACCACAACTAGATACTCCGCAACTACAAATTCCACAACTAGAAACTCCACAACTAGAAACTCCATAACTAGAAACTCCACAACCAGAAACTCCACAACTAGAGACTCCATAACTAGGAACTCCACAACTAGAAACTCCACAGCTAAAAACTCCACAACTACAGACTCCACAACTAGAAACTCCACAGCTAGAGACTCCACAACTAGAAACTCCACAAATACGAACCCCACAAATACGAACCCCGCCACTAGAAGCTCCATAACTAGAAACTCCGCAACTAGAAACTCCACAACTTGAGACTTCGCAACTAGAAACTCCACAACTAGAAACACCACAACTAGAGACTCCACAACTACAAACTCCACAACTAGAAACTCCACAACTACGGACCTCACAACTAGAAACTCCAGCAATAGAAACTCCACAACTTGGGACTTCGCAACTAGAAACTCCACATTTTGAGACTTCGCAACTAGAAACTCGGCAACTAGAAACTCCCCAACTAGAAACTCCACAACTAGAAACTCCACAAATTGAAACACCACAACTAGATACTCCACAACTTCAAATTCCACAACTAGAAACTCCACAACTAAAAACTCCGCAACTAGAAACTCCACAACTAGAGACTCCATAACTTGAAACACCACAACTAGATACTCCACAACTACAAATTCCACATCTAGAAACTCCAAATTAAGAAACTCCGCAACTAGAAACTCCGCAACTTGAAACTCCACAACTACAGACTCCATAACTAGGAACTCCACAACTAGAAACTCCACAACCGGAAACTCGGCAACTAGAAACTTCGCAACTAGAAACTCCACAACTAGAAATTCCACAACCAGAGACTCAACAACTTGAGACTCCACAACTAAAAACTCCACAGCTAGAAACTCCACAACTAGAAACTCCGCAACTATAAACCCAGCAACTAGAAACTCCACAACAAGACACTCCACAATTAGAAACTCCACAACTTGGAACACCACAACTAGATACTCCACAACTACAAATTCCACAACTAGAAACTCCTAATTTAGAAACTCCGCAACTAGAAACTCCGCAACTTGAAACTCCACAACTACAACCTCCATAACTAGGAACTCCACAACTACAGACTCCACAACTACAAACTTCACAACTAGAAACTCCACAACCAGAAACTCCATAACTAGAAACTCTGCAAACAGAAACTCCACAACTAGAGACTCCATAACTAGGAACTCCACAACTAGAAACTCCACAGCTACCGACTCCACAACTACAGACTCCACAACTAGAAACTCCACAACTCGATACTCCACAACTACAAATTCCACAACTAGAAACTCCAAACTTAGAAACTCCGCAACTAGAAACTCCGCAAATTGAAACTCCACAACTAGAGACTCCATAACTAGGAACTCCACAACTAGAAACTCCACAACCAGAAACTCCGCAACTAGAAACTCCACAACTAGAAATTCCACAACCAGAGACTCAACAACTAGAGACTCCCCAACTACAAACTCCACAACTAGAAACTCCACAACTAGAAACTTCACAACTAGAAACTCCGCAACTAGAAACCAAGCAACTAGAAACTCCACAACTAGGAACTACACACCTATAAATTCCACAACTTGAAACTCCACAACTAGAAACTCAACAACTAGAGACTCCACACCTAGAAACTCTGCAACTAGAAACTCCACAACTAGAAACTTAATAACTAGAAACTATGCAACTAGAAACTCTGCAACTAGAAACTCCACAGCTAGAACGTCCGCAACTAGAAACTCTGCAACTAGAAACTCCGCAACTACAAATTCCACAACTAGAAACTCCATAACTAGAATCTCCGCAACTAGAAACTCCACAACTAGAGACTCCATAACTAGGAACTCCACAACTAGAAACTCCACAGCTACAGACTCCACAACAACAGACTCCACAACTACAAACTCCACAGCTAGAGACTCCACAACTACAAACTCCACAAATACGAACCCCACAAATACGAACCCCGCAACTAGAAGCTCCATAACTAAAAACTCCGCAACTAGAAACTCCACAACTTGAGACTTCGCAACTAGAAACTCCACAACTAGAAACACCACAACTAGAGACTCCACAACTACAAACTCCACAACTAGAAACTCCACAACTACGAACCTCACCACTAGAAACTCCAACACTAGAAACCCCACAACTTGGGACTTCGCAACTAGAAACTCCACAACTTGAGACTTCGCAACTAGAAACTCGGCAACTAGAAACTCCCCAACTAGAAACTCCACAACTAGAAACTCCACAAATTGAAACACCACAACTAGATACTCCACAACTACAAATTCCACAACTAGAAACTCCACAACTAAAAAATCCGCAACTAGAAACTTGACAAATGGGAACTCCGCAACTAGAAAATCTACAACTAGAAACTTGAAAACTAAAAACTCCAACTAGAAACTCCACAACTAGAAACTCCACAACTAGAAACTCCACAACTAGACACTTTGCAACTAGAAACTCCACAACTAGACACTCCACAACTAGAAAACTCCGCAACTAGAAACTCCACGGCCAGACACTCCACAACTTGAGACTCCGCAATGACAGACTCCGCAACGAGAAACTTTGCAACTAGAAACTGCACAGCTAGAAACTTGCAACTCGAAACTCTGCTACTAGAAACTCCGCAACTAGATACTCCACAGCTACAAACTCCACAATTAGAAACTCCACAACTAGAGACTCCACAACTAGAAACTCCATGACTAGAAACTCCAGAATTAGAAACTCCACAGCTAGAAACTCCACAACTTGAGACTTTGCAACTAGAAACTCGGCAACTAGAAACTTAACAAACAGAAACTCCACAACTAGAAACTTCACAACTAGAAACTCCACAACTTGAAACACCACAACTAGATACCCCGCAACTACAAATTCCACAACTAGAAACTCCATAACTAGAATCTCCGCAACTAGAAACTCCACAACTAGAGACTCCATAACTAGGAACTCCACAACTAGAAACTCCACAGCTACAGACTCCACAACTACAGACTCCACAACTACAAACTCCACAGCTAGAGACTCCACAACTACAAACTCCACAAATACGAACCCCACAAATACGAACCCCGCAACTAGAAGCTCCATAACTAAAAACTCCGCAACTAGAAACTCCACAACTTGAGACTTCGCAACTAGAAACTCCACAACTAGAAACACCACAACTAGAGACTCCACAACTACAAACTCCACAACTAGAAACTCCACAACTACGAACCTCACCACTAGAAACTCCAACACTAGAAACCCCACAACTTGGGACTTCGCAACTAGAAACTCCACAACTTGAGACTTCGCAACTAGAAACTCGGCAACTAGAAACTCCCCAACTAGAAACTCCACAACTAGAAACTCCACAAATTGAAACACCACAACTAGATACTCCACAACTACTAATTCCACAACTAGAAACTCCACAACTAAAAAATCCGCAACTAGAAACTCCGCAACTAGAAACTCCACAACTAGAGACTCCATAACTTGAAACACCACAACTAGATACTCCACAACTACAAATTCCCCATCTAGAAATTCCAAATTTAGAAACTCCGTAACTAGAAACTCCACAACTTGAAACTCCACAACTAGAGACTCCATAACTAGGAATTCCACAACTAGAAACTCCACAACTACAGACTCCACAACTACAAACTCCACAACTAGAAAATCCACAACCGGAAACTCCGCAACTAGAAACTCCGCAACTAGAAACTCCACAACTAGAAATTATACAACCAGAGACTCGACAACTTGACACTCCACAACTAAAAACTCCACAGCTAGAAACTCCACATCTAGAAACTCCGCAACTAGAAACCCAGCAACTATAAACTCCACAACAAGAAACTCCACAACTAGAAACTCCACAACTTGAAACACCACAACTAGATACTCCACAACTACAAATTCCACAACTGGACACTCCAAATTTAGAAACTCCGCAACTAGAAACTCCGCAACTTGAAACTATGCAACTAGAAACTCCACAGCTAGAGACTCCATAACTAGGAACTCCACAACTACAAACTCCAAATTTAGAAACTCCACAACTACAAACTCCAAATTTAGAAACTCCACAACTAGAAACTCCGCAACTTGAAACTCCACAACTAGAGACTCCATAACTAGGAACTCCACAACTAAAAACTCCACAACTACAAACTCGACAACTAGAAACTTCGCAAATAGAGACTCCACAACTAGAAATTCCACAACCAGAGACTCAACAACTTGAGACTCCACAAATAAAAACTCCACAACTAGAAACTCCACAACTAGACACTTCGCAACTAGAAACTCCACAACTAGAGACTCCACTAGAAAACTCCGCAACTAGAAACTCCACAACTACGAACCTCACAACTTGAAACTCCACAACTAGAAACTCCACAACTAGAAACTCCACAGCTAGAAACTCCACAACTTGAGACTTCGCAACTAGAAACTCGGCAACTAGAAACTCAACAACTAGAAACTCCACAACTAAAAACTCCACAACTAGAAACACCACAACTCGATACTCCACAACTACAAATTCCACAACTAGAAACTCCAAACTTAGAAACTCCGCAACTAGAAACTCCGCAAATTGAAACTCCACAACTAGAGACTCCATAACTAGGAACTCCACAACTAGAAACTCCACAACCAGAAACTCCGCAACTAGAAACTCCACAACTAGAAATTCCACAACCAGAGACTCAACAACTAGAGACTCCCCAACTACAAACTCCACAACTAGAAACTCCACAACTAGAAACTTCACAACTAGAAACTCCGCAACTAGAAACCAAGCAACTAGAAACTCCACAACTAGGAACTACACACCTATAAATTCCACAACTTGAAACTCCACAACTAGAAACTCAACAACTAGAGACTCCACACCTAGAAACTCTGCAACTAGAAACTCCACAACTAGAAACTTAATAACTAGAAACTATGCAACTAGAAACTCTGCAACTAGAAACTCCACAGCTAGAACGTCCGCAACTAGAAACTCTGCAACTAGAAACTCCGCAACTAGAAACTCCACAGCTAGAAACTCCACAACTAGAAACTCCACAACTAGAAACTCCACAACTAGAGACTCCACAACTAGACGCTCCGCAACTAGAAACTTCACAGCTAGAAACTCTGCAACTAGAAACTCCGCAACTAGAGACTCCGCAACTAGAAACTCCACAACCAGAGACTAAACAACTAGAGACTCCCTAACTAAAAACTCCACAACTAGAAACTCCACAACTAGAAACTTCACAACTAGAAACTCCGCAACTAGAAACCAAGCAACTAGGAACTACACACCTATAAATTCCACAACTTGAAACTCCACAACTAGAAACTCCACAACTACAGACTCCACAACGACAAACTCCACAACGACAAACTCCACAACTAGAAACTCCACAACCGGGCACTCGGCAACTAGAAACTCCGCAACTAGAAACTCCACAACTAGAAATTCCACAACCAGAGACTCAACAACTTGAGACTCCACAACTAAAAACTCCACAGCTAGAAACTCCACAACTAGAAACTCCGCAACTATAAACCCAGCAACTAGAAACTCCACAACAAGAAACTCCACAACTAGAAACTCCACAACTTGGAACACCACAACTAGATACTCCACAATTACAAATTCCACAACTAGAAACTCCTAATTTAGAAACTCCGCAACTAGAAACTCCGCAACTTGAAACTCCACAAGTACAACCTCCATAACTAGGAACTCCACAACTAGAAACTCCACAACTACAGACTCCACAACTACAAACTTCACAACTACAAACTCCACAACCAGAAACTCCGCAACTAGAAACTCCACAACTAGAAATTCCACAACCAGAGACTCAACAACTAGAGACTCCACAACTAAAAACTCCACAACTTGAAACTCCACAACTAGAAACTCCACAACTAGAAACTCCGACTATAAACTCCACACCTATAAATTCCACAACTTGAAACTCCACAACTAGAAACTCAACAACTAGAAACTCCACACCTAGAAACTCCACAACTAGAAACTCCACCACTAGAAACTCCACAACTAGAAACTATGCAACTAGAAACTCCACAGCTAGAGACTTCATAACTAGGAACTCCACAACTAGAAACTCCAAAACTAAAAACTCCACAACTACAAACTCCAAATTTAGAAACTCCACAACTAGAAACTCTGCAACTTGAAACTCCACAACTAGAAACTCCGCATTTTGAAACTCCACAACTAGAGACTCCATAACTAGGAACTCCACGACTAAAAACTCCACAACTACAAACTTCACAACTAGAAACTCCGCAAATAGAAACTCCACAACTAGAAATTCCACAAAAAGAGACTCAACAACTTGAGACTCCACAAATAAAACTCCACAACTAGAAACTCCACAACTAGACAATTCGCAACTAGAAACTCCACAACTAGAGACTCCACTAGAAAATTCCGCAACTAGAAACTCCACAACTACGAACCTCACAACTTGAAACTCCACAACTAGTAACTCCGTAACTAGAAACTCCACAGCTAGAAACTCCACAACTTGAGACTTCGCAACTAGAAACTCGGCAACTAGAAACTCAACAACTAGAAACTCCACAACTAAAAACTCCACAACTAGAAACACCACAACTCGATACTCCACAACTACAAATTCCACAACTCCACAACTACAAATTCCACAACTAGAAACTCCAAATTTAGAAACTCCGCAACTAGAAACTCCGCAAATTGAAACTCTACAACTAGAAACTCCGTAACTAGGAACTCCACAACTAGAAACTCCGCAACCAGAAACTCCACAACTAGAGACTCCATAACTAGGAACTCCACAACTAGAAACTCCACAGCTACCGACTCCACAACTACAGACTCCACAACTAGAAACTCCACAGCTAGAGACTCCACAACTAGAAAATCCACAAATACGAACCCCACAAATACGAACCCCGCCACTAGAAGCTCCATAACTAGAAACTCCGCAACTAGAAACTCCACAACTTGAGACTTCGCAACTAGAAACTCCACAACTAGAAACACCACAACTAGAGACTCCACAACTAGAAACTCCACAACTACGAACCTCACAACTAGAAACTCCAGTACTAGAAACTCCACAACTTGGAACTTCGCAACTAGACACTCCACAACTTGAGACTTCGCAACTAGAAACTAGGCAACTAGAAACTCCACAACTACAAACTCCACAAATTGAAACACCACAACTAGATACTCCACAACTACAAATTCCACAGCTAGAAACTCCACAACTAAAAACTCCACAACTAGAAACTTCGCAACTAGAAACTCCACAACTAGAGACTCCATAACTTGAAACACCACAACTAGATACTCCACAACTACAAATTCCACATCTAGAAACTCCAAATTAAGAAACTCCGCAACTAGAAACTCCGCAACTTGAAACTCCACAACTAGAGACTCCATAACTAGGAACTCCACAACTAGAAACTCCACAACTACAGACTCCACAACTACAAACTCCACAACTAGAAACTCCACAACCTGAAACTCCACAACTAGAAACTCCACAACTATAAATTCCACAACCAGAGACTCAACAACTTGAGACTCCACAACTAAAAACTCCACAGCTAGAAACTCCACAACTAGAAACTCCGCAACTATAAACCCAGCAACTAGAAACTCCACAACAAAAAACTCCATAACTAGAAACTCCACAACTTGGAACACCACAACTAGATACCTCACAACTACAAATTCCACAACTAGAAACTCCAAATTTAGAAACTCCGCAACTAGAAACTCCGCAACTTGAAACTCCACAACTACAACCTCCATAACAAGGAACTCCACAACTAGAAACTCCACAACTACAGACTCCACAACTACAAACTTCACAACTAGAAACTCCAACCCCAGAAACTCCGCAACTAGAAACTCCACAACTAGAAATTCCACAACCAGAGACTCAACAACTAGAGACTCCACAACTAAAAACTCCACAACTAGAAACTCCACAACTAGAAACTCCGCAACTAGAAACCCAGCAACTAGAAACTCCACAACTAGAAACTCCACACCTATAAATTCCACAACTTGAAACTCCACAACTAGAAACTCAACAACTAGAAACTCCACAACTAGAAACTCCACAACTAGAAACTCCACAACTAGAAACTCCACAACTAGAAACTATGCAACTAGAAACTCCACAGCTAGAGACTTCATAACTAGGAACTCCACAACTAGAAACTCCAAAACTAAAAACTCCACAACTACAAACTCCAAATTTAGAAACTCCACAACTAGAAACTCTGCAACTTGAAACTCCACAACTAGAGACTCCATAACTAGGAACTCCACAACTAAAAACTCCACAACTACAAACTCCACAACTAGAAACTCCGCAAATAGAAACTCCACAACTAGAAATTCCACAACCAGAGACTCAACAACTTGAGACTCCAGAAAATAAACTCCACAACTAGAAACTCCACAACTAGACACTTCGCAACTAGAAACTCCACAACTAGAGACTCCACTAGGAAACTCCGCAACTAGAAACTCCACAACTTGAAACTCCACAACTAGAAACTCCGCAACTAGAAACTCCACAGCTAGAAACTCCACAACTTGAGACTTCGCAACTAGAAACTCGGCAACTAGAAACTCAACAACTAGAAACTCCACAACTTGAGACTTCGCAACTAGAAACTCGGCAACTAGAAACTCAACAACTAGAAACTCCACAACTAAAAACTCCACAACTAGAAACACCACAACTCGATACTCCACAACTACAAATTCCACAACTAGAAACTCCAAACTTAGAAACTCCGCAACTAGAAACTCCACAAATTGAAACTCCACAACTAGAGACTCCATAACTAGGAACTCCACAACTAGAAACTCCACAACCAGAAACTCCGCAACTAGAAACTCCACAACTAGAAATTCCACAACCAGAGACTCAACAACTAGAGACTCCCCAACTACAAACTCCACAACTAGAAACTCCACAACTAGAAACTTCACAACTAGAAACTCCGCAACTAGAAACCAAGCAACTAGAAACTCCACAACTAGGAACTACACACCTATAAATTCCACAACTTGAAACTCCACAACTAGAAACTCAACAACTAGAGACTCCACACCTAGAAACTCTGCAACTAGAAACTCCACAACTAGAAACTTAATAACTAGAAACTATGCAACTAGAAACTCTGCAACTAGAAACTCCACAGCTAGAACGTCCGCAACTAGAAACTCTGCAACTAGAAACTCCGCAACTAGAAACTCCACAGCTAGAAACTCCACAACTAGAAACTCCACAACTAGAAACTCCACAACTAGAGACTCCACAACTAGACGCTCCGCAACTAGAAACTTCACAGCTAGAAACTCTGCAACTAGAAACTCCGCAACTAGAGACTCCGCAACTAGAAACTCCACAACCAGAGACTAAACAACTAGAGACTCCCTAACTAAAAACTCCACAACTAGAAACTCCACAACTAGAAACTTCACAACTAGAAACTCCGCAACTAGAAACCAAGCAACTAGGAACTACACACCTATAAATTCCACAACTTGAAACTCCACAACTAGAAACTCCACAACTACAGACTCCACAACGACAAACTCCACAACGACAAACTCCACAACTAGAAACTCCACAACCGGAAACTCGGCAACTAGAAACTCCGCAACTAGAAACTCCACAACTAGAAATTCCACAACCAGAGACTCAACAACTACAAATTCCACAACTAGAAACTCCAAATTTAGAAACTCCGCAACTAGAAACTCCGCAACTTGAAACTCCACAACTACAACCTCCATAACAAGGAACTCCACAACTAGAAACTCCACAACTACAGACTCCACAACTACAAACTTCACAACTAGAAACTCCAACCCCAGAAACTCCGCAACTAGAAACTCCACAACTAGAAATTCCACAACCAGAGACTCAACAACTAGAAACTCCACAACTAGAAACTCCGCAACTAGAAACCCAGCAACTAGAAACTCCACAACTAGAAACTCCACACCTATAAATTCCACAACTTGAAACTCCACAACTAGAAACTCAACAACTAGAAACTCCACACCTAGAAACTCCACAACTAGAAACTCCACAACTAGAAACTCCACAACTAGAAACTATGCAACTAGAAACTCCAAAGCTAGAGACTTCATAACTAGGAACTACACAACTAGAAACTCCAAAACTACAAATTCCACAACTACAAACTCCAAATTTAGAAACTCCACAACTAGAAACTCTGCAACTTGAAACTCCACAACTAGAGACTCCATAACTAGGAACTCCACAACTAAAAACTCCACAACTACAAACTCCACAACTAGAAACTCCGCAAATAGAAACTCCACAACTAGAAATTCCACAACCAGAGACTCAACAACTTGAGACTCCACAAATAAAAACTCCACAACTAGAAACTCCACAACTAGACACTTCGCAACTAGAAACTCCACAACTAGAGACTCCACTAGGAAACTCCGCAACTAGAAACTCCACAACTTGAAACTCCACAACTAGAAACTCCGCAACTAGAAACTCCACAGCTAGAAACTCCACAACTTGAGACTTCGCAACTAGAAACTCGGCAACTAGAAACTCAACAACTAGAAACTCCACAACTAAAAACTCCACAACTAGAAACACCACAACTAGATACTCCACAACTATGAATTACACAACTAGAAACTCCAAATTTAGAAACTCCGCAACTAGAAACTCCGCAACTTGAAACTCTACAACTAGAGACTCCATAACTAGGAACTCCACAACTAGAAACTCCACAACCAGAAACTCCGCAACTAGAAACTCCACAACTAGAAATTCCACAACCAGAGACTAAACAACTAGAGACTCCCTAACTAAAAACTCCACAACTAGAAACTTCACAACTAGAAACTCCGCAACTAGAAACCAAGCAACTAGGAACTACACACCTATAAATTCCACAACTTGAAACTCCACAACTAGAAACTCAACAACTAGAGACTCCACACCTAGAAACTCTGCAACTAGAAACTCCACAACTAGAAACTTCATAACTAGAAACTATGCAACTAGAAACTATGCAACTAGAAACTCCATAGCTAGAATGTCCGCAACTAGAAACTCTGCAACTAGAAACTCCGCAACTAGAAACTCCACAGCTAGAAACTCCACAACTAGAAACTCCACAACTAGAAACTCCACAACTAGAGGCTCCGCAACTAGAAACTTCACAGCTATAAACTCTGCAACTAGAAACTCCGCAACTAGAGACTCCGCAACTAGAAACTCCACAGATAGAAACTCCACAACTAGAAGCTCCGCAACTAGAAACTCCACAGCTAGAACGTTCGCAACTAGAAACTCTGCAACTAGAAACTCCACGACTAGAAACTCCACAACTAGAAGCTCCACAACTAGAAACTCCACAACTAGAAACTCCACAACTAGAGACTCCACAACTAGAGACTCCGCAACTAAAAACTCCACAGCTAGAAACTCCGCAACTAGAAACTCCGCAACTAGAATCTCCACATCTAGAGAGTCCACAGCTATAAACTCCACAACTTGAAACTCTGCAACTAGAAAATCCCCAACTAGAAACTACACAACTAGAATCTCCGCAACTCAAAACTCCGCAACTACAAAATCCACAACTAGAAACTTGACAATTGGGAACTCCGCAACTAGAAAATCTACAACTAGAAACTTGAAAACTAAAAACTCCAACTAGAAACTCCACAACTAGAAACTCCACAACTAGAAACTCCACAACTAGACACTTTGCAACTAGAAACTCGGCAACTGGAAACTTAACAAACAGAAACTCCACAACTAGAAACTTCACAACTAGAAACTCCACAACTTGAAACACCACAACTAGATACCCCGCCACTACAAATTCCACAACTAGAAACTCCACAACTAGAAACTCCATAACTAGAATCTCCGCAACTAGAAACTCCACAACTAGAGACTCCATAACTAGGAACTCCACAACTAGAAACTCCACAGCTACAGACTCCACAACTACAGACTCCAGAACTAGAAACTCCACAGCTAGAGACTCCACAACTAGAAACTCCACAAATACGAACCCCACAAATACGAACCCCGCAACTAGAAGCTCCATAACTAGAAACTCCGGAACTAGAAACTACACAACTTGAGACTTCGCAACTAGAAACTCCACAACTAGAAACACCACAACTACAGACTCCACAACTACAAACTCCACAACTAGAAACTCCACAACTACGAACCTCACAACTAGAAACTCCAACACTAGAAACTCCACAACTTGGGACTTCGCAACTAGAAACTCCACAACTTGAGACTTCGCAACTAGAAACTCGGCAACTAGAAACTCCCCAACTAGAAACTCCACAACTAGAAACTCCACAAATTGAAACACCACAACTAGATACTCCACAACTACAAATTCCACAACTAGAAACTCCACAACTAAAAAATCCGCAACTACAAACTCCGCAACTAGAAACCAAGCAACTAGAAACTCCACAACTAGGAACTACACACCTATAAATTCCACAACTTGAAACTCCACAACTAGAAACTCAACAACTAGAGACTCCACACCTAGAAACTCTGCAACTAGAAACTCCACAACTAGAAACTCCACAACTAGAAACTTAATAACTAGAAACTATGCAACTAGAAACTCTGCAACTAGAAACTCCACAGCTAGAACGTCCACAACTAGAAACTCTGCAACTAGAAACTCCGCAACTAGAAACTCCACAGCTAGAATCTCCACAACTAGAAACTCCACAACTAGAAACTCCACAACTAGAGAGTCCACAACTAGATGCTCCGCAACTAGAAACTTCACAGCTAGAAACTCTGCAACTAGAAACTCCGCAACTAGAGACTCCGCAACTAGAAACTCCACAACTAGAAACTCCTCAACTAGAAGCTCCACAACTAGAAACTCCACAGCTAGAACGTCCGCAACTAGAAACTCTGCAACTAGAAACTCCACGACTAGAAACTCCACAACTAGAAACTCCACAACTTGAAATACCACAACTAGATACTCCGCAACTACAAATTCCACAACTAGAAACTCCACAACTAGAAACTCCATAACTAGAAACTCCACAACCAGAAACTCCACAACTAGAGACTCCATAACTAGGAACTCCACAACTAGAAACTCCACAGCTACAGACTCCACAACTACAGACTCCACAACTAGAAACTCCACAGCTAGAGACTCCACAACTAGAAACTCCACAAATACGAACCCCACAAATACGAACCCCGCAACTAGAAGCTCCATAACTAGAAACTCCGCAACTAGAAACTCCACAACTTGAGACTTCGCAACTAGAAACTCCACAACTAGAAACACCACAACTAGAGACTCCACAACTACAAACTCCACAACTAGAAACTCCACAACTACGGACCTCACAACTAGAAACTCCAACACTAGAAACTCCACAACTTGGGACTTCGCAACTAGAAACTCCACATTTTGAGACTTCGCAACTAGAAACTCGGCAACTAGAAACTCCCCAACTAGAAACTCCACAACTAGAAACTCCACAAATTGAAACACCACAACTAGATACTCCACAACTTCAAATTCCACAACTAGAAACTCCACAACTAAAAACTCCGCAACTAGAAACTCCACAACTAGAGACTCCATAACTTGAAACACCACAACTAGATACTCCACAACTACAAATTCCACATCTAGAAACTCCAAATTAAGAAACTCCGCAACTAGAAACTCCGCAACTTGAAACTCCACAACTAGAGACTCCATAACTAGGAACTCCACAACTAGAAACTCCACAACCGGAAACTCGGCAACTAGAAACTTCGCAACTAGAAACTCCACAACTAGAAATTCCACAACCAGAGACTCAACAACTTGAGACTCCACAACTAAAAACTCCACAGCTAGAAACTCCACAACTAGAAACTCCGCAACTATAAACCCAGCAACTAGAAACTCCACAACAAGACACTCCACAATTAGAAACTCCACAACTTGGAACACCACAACTAGATACTCCACAACTACAAATTCCACAACTAGAAACTCCTAATTTAGAAACTCCGCAACTAGAAACTCCGCAACTTGAAACTTCACAACTACAACCTCCATAACTAGGAACTCCACAACTACAGACTCCACAACTACAAACTTCACAACTAGAAACTCCACAACCAGAAACTCCATAACTAGAAACTCTGCAAACAGAAACTCCACAACTAGAGACTCCATAACTTGGAACTCCACAACTAGAAACTCCACAGCTACCGACTCCACAACTACAGGCTCCACAACTAGAAACTCCGCTAATTGAAACTCCACAACTAGAGACTCCATAACTAGGAACTCCACAACTAGAAACTCCACAACCAGAAACTCCGCAACTAGAAACTCCACAACTAGAAATTCCACAACCAGAGACTCAACAACTAGAGACTCCCCAACTACAAACTCCACAACTAGAAACTCCACAACTAGAAACTTCACAACTAGAAACTCCGCAACTAGAAACCAAGCAACTAGAAACTCCACAACTAGGAACTACACACCTATAAATTCCACAGCTTGAAACTCCACAACTAGAAACTCAACAACTAGAGACTCCACACCTAGAAACTCTGCAACTAGAAACTCCACAACTAGAAACTTAATAACTAGAAACTATGCAACTAGAAACTCTGCAACTAGAAACTCCACAGCTAGAACGTCCGCAACTAGAAACTCTGCAACTAGAAACTCCGCAACTAGAAACTCCACAGCTAGAAACTCCACAACTAGAAACTCCACAACTAGAAACTCCACAACTAGAGACTCCACAACTAGACGCTCCGCAACTAGAAACTTCACAGCTAGAAACTCTGCAACTAGAAACTCCGCAACTAGAGACTCCGCAACTAGAAACTCCACAACCAGAGACTAAACAACTAGAGACTCCCTAACTAAAAACTCCACAACTAGAAACTCCACAACTAGAAACTTCACAACTAGAAACTCCGCAACTAGAAACCAAGCAACTAGGAACTACACACCTATAAATTCCACAACTTGAAACTCCACAACTAGAAACTCCACAACTACAGACTCCACAACGACAAACTCCACAACGACAAACTCCACAACTAGAAACTCCACAACCGGAAACTCGGCAACTAGAAACTCCGCAACTAGAAACTCCACAACTAGAAATTCCACAACCAGAGACTCAACAACTACAAATTCCACAACTAGAAACTCCAAATTTAGAAACTCCGCAACTAGAAACTCCGCAACTTGAAACTCCACAACTACAACCTCCATAACAAGGAACTCCACAACTAGAAACTCCACAACTACAGACTCCACAACTACAAACTTCACAACTAGAAACTCCAACCCCAGAAACTCCGCAACTAGAAACTCCACAACTAGAAATTCCACAACCAGAGACTCAACAACTAGAAACTCCACAACTAGAAACTCCGCAACTAGAAACCCAGCAACTAGAAACTCCACAACTAGAAACTCCACACCTATAAATTCCACAACTTGAAACTCCACAACTAGAAACTCAACAACTAGAAACTCCACACCTAGAAACTCCACAACTAGAAACTCCACAACTAGAAACTCCACAACTAGAAACTATGCAACTAGAAACTCCAAAGCTAGAGACTTCATAACTAGGAACTACACAAATAGAAACTCCAAAACTACAAATTCCACAACTACAAACTCCAAATTTAGAAACTCCACAACTAGAAACTCTGCAACTTGAAACTCCACAACTAGAGACTCCATAACTAGGAACTCCACAACTAAAAACTCCACAACTACAAACTCCCCAACTAGAAACTCCGCAAATAGAAACTCCACAACTAGAAATTCCACAACCAGAGACTCAACAACTTGAGACTCCACAAATAAAAACTCCACAACTAGAAACTCCACAACTAGACACTTCGCAACTAGAAACTCCACAACTAGAGACTCCACTAGGAAACTCCGCAACTAGAAACTCCACAACTTGAAACTCCACAACTAGAAACTCCGCAACTAGAAACTCCACAGCTAGAAACTCCACAACTTGAGACTTCGCAACTAGAAACTCAGCAACTAGAAACTCAACAACTAGAAACTCCACAACTAAAAACTCCACGACTAGAAACACCACAACTAGATACTCCACAACTATGAATTCCACAACTAGAAACTCCAAATTTAGAAACTCCGCAACTAGAAACTCCGCAACTTGAAACTCTACAACTAGAGACTCCATAACTAGGAACTCCACAACTAGAAACTCCACAACCAGAAACTCCGCAACTAGAAACTCCACAACTAGAAATTCCACAACCAGAGACTAAACAACTAGAGACTCCCTAACTAAAAACTCCACAACTAGAAACTCCACAACTAGAAACTTCACAACTAGAAACTCCGCAACTAGAAACCAAGCAACTAGGAACTACACACCTATAAATTCCACAACTTGAAACTCCACAACTAGAAACTCAACAACTAGAGACTCCACACCTAGAAACTCTGCAACTAGAAACTCCACAACTAGAAACTTCATAACTAGAAACTATGCAACTAGAAACTATGCAACTAGAAACTCCATAGCTAGAACGTCCGCAACTAGAAACTCTGCAACTAGAAACTCCGCAACTAGAAACTCCACAGCTAGAAACTCCACAACTAGAAACTCCACAACTAGAAACTCCACAACTAGAGGCTCCGCAACTAGAAACTTCACAGCTATAAACTCTGCAACTAGAAACTCCGCAACTAGAGACTCCGCAACTAGAAACTCCACAGCTAGAAACTCCACAACTAGAAGCTCCGCAACTAGAAACTCCACAGCTAGAACGTTCGCAACTAGAAACTCTGCAACTAGAAACTCCACGACTAGAAACTCCACAACTAGAAACTCCACAACTAGAAACTCCACAACTAGAAACTCCACAACTAGAGACTCCACAACTAGAGACTCCGCAACTAAAAACTCCACAGCTAGAAACTCCGCAACTAGAAACTCCGCAACTAGAATCTCCACATCTAGAGAGTCCACAGCTATAAACTCCACAACTTGAAACTCTGCAACTAGAAAATCCCCAACTAGAAACTACACAACTAGAATCTCCGCAACTCAAAACTCCGCAACTACAAAATCCACAACTAGAAACTTGACAATTGGGAACTCCGCAACTAGAAAATCTACAACTAGAAACTTGAAAACTAAAAACTCCAACTAGAAACTCCACAACTAGAAACTCCACAACTAGAAACTCCACAACTAGACACTTTGCAACTAGAAACTCGGCAACTAGAAACTTAACAAACAGAAACTCCACAACTAGAAACTTCACAACTAGAAACTCCACAACTTGAAACACCACAACTAGATACCCCGCAACTACAAATTCCACAACTAGAAACTCCACAACTAGAAACTCCATAACTAGAATCTCCGCAACTAGAAACTCCACAACTAGAGACTCCATAACTAGGAACTCCACAACTAGAAACTCCACAGCTACAGACTCCACAACTACAGACTCCAGAACTAGAAACTCCACAGCTAGAGACTCCACAACTAGAAACTCCACAAATACGAACCCCACAAATACGAACCCCGCAACTAGAAGCTCCATAACTAGAAACTCCGGAACTAGAAACTCCACAACTTGAGACTTCGCAACTAGAAACTCCACAACTAGAAACACCACAACTACAGACTCCACAACTACAAACTCCACAACTAGAAACTCCACAACTACGAACCTCACAACTAGAAACTCCAACACTAGAAACTCCACAACTTGGGACTTCGCAACTAGAAACTCCACAACTTGAGACTTCGCAACTAGAAACTCGGCAACTAGAAACTCCCCAACTAGAAACTCCACAAATTGAAACACCACAACTAGATACTCCACAACTACAAATTCCACAACTAGAAACTCCACAACTAAAAAATCCGCAACTAGAAACTCCGCAACTAGAAACCAAGCAACTAGAAACTCCACAACTAGGAACTACACACCTATAAATTCCACAACTTGAAACTCCACAACTAGAAACTCAACAACTAGAGACTCCACACCTAGAAACTCTGCAACTAGAAACTCCACAACTAGAAACTTAATAACTAGAAACTATGCAACTAGAAACTCTGCAACTAGAAACTCCACAGCTAGAACGTCCGCAACTAGAAACTCTGCAACTAGAAACTCCGCAACTAGAAACTCCACAGCTAGAAACTCCACAACTAGAAACTCCACAACTAGAAACTCCACAACTAGAGACTCCACAACTAGACGCTCCGCAACTAGAAACTTCAAAGCTAGAAACTCTGCAACTAGAAACTCCGCAACTAGAGACTCCGCAACTAGAAACTCCACAACCAGAGACTAAACAACTAGAGACTCCCTAACTAAAAACTCCACAACTAGAAACTCCACAACTAGAAACTTCACAACTAGAAACTCCGCAACTAGAAACCAAGCAACTAGGAACTACACACCTATAAATTCCACAACTTGAAACTCCACAACTAGAAACTCCACAACTACAGACTCCACAACGACAAACTCCACAACGACAAACTCCACAACTAGAAACTCCACAACCGGAAACTCGGCAACTAGAAACTCCGCAACTAGAAACTCCACAACTAGAAATTCCACAACCAGAGACTCAACAACTACAAATTCCACAACTAGAAACTCCAAATTTAGAAACTCCGCAACTAGAAACTCCGCAACTTGAAACTCCACAACTACAACCTCCATAACAAGGAACTCCACAACTAGAAACTCCACAACTACAGACTCCACAACTACAAACTTCACAACTAGAAACTCCAACCCCAGAAACTCCGCAACTAGAAACTCCACAACTAGAAATTCCACAACCAGAGACTCAACAACTAGAAACTCCACAACTAGAAACTCCGCAACTAGAAACCCAGCAACTAGAAACTCCACAACTAGAAACTCCACACCTATAAATTCCACAACTTGAAACTCCACAACTAGAAACTCAACAACTAGAAACTCCACACCTAGAAACTCCACAACTAGAAACTCCACAACTAGAAACTCCACAACTAGAAACTATGCAACTAGAAACTCCAAAGCTAGAGACTTCATAACTAGGAACTACACAACTAGAAACTCCAAAACTACAAATTCCACAACTACAAACTCCAAATTTAGAAACTCCACAACTAGAAACTCTGCAACTTGAAACTCCACAACTAGAGACTCCATAACTAGGAACTCCACAACTAAAAACTCCACAACTACAAACTCCACAACTAGAAACTCCGCAAATAGAAACTCCACAACTAGAAATTCCACAACCAGAGACTCAACAACTTGAGACTCCACAAATAAAAACTCCACAACTAGAAACTCCACAACTAGACACTTCGCAACTAGAAACTCCACAACTAGAGACTCCACTAGGAAACTCCGCAACTAGAAACTCCACAACTTGAAACTCCACAACTAGAAACTCCGCAACTAGAAACTCCACAGCTAGAAACTCCACAACTTGAGACTTCGCAACTAGAAACTCGGCAACTAGAAACTCAACAACTAGAAACTCCACAACTAAAAACTCCACAACTAGAAACACCACAACTAGATACTCCACAACTATGAATTCCACAACTAGAAACTCCAAATTTAGAAACTCCGCAACTAGAAACTCCGCAACTTGAAACTCTACAACTAGAGACTCCATAACTAGGAACTCCACAACTAGAAACTCCACAACCAGAAACTCCGCAACTAGAAACTCCACAACTAGAAATTCCACAACCAGAGACTAAACAACTAGAGACTCCCTAACTAAAAACTCCACAACTAGAAACTCCACAACTAGAAACTTCACAACTAGAAACTCCGCAACTAGAAACCAAGCAACTAGGAACTACACACCTATAAATTCCACAACTTGAAACTCCACAACTAGAAACTCAACAACTAGAGACTCCACACCTAGAAACTCTGCAACTAGAAACTCCACAACTAGAAACTTAATAACTAGAAACTATGCAACTAGAAACTCTGCAACTAGAAACTCCACAGCTAGAACGTCCACAACTAGAAACTCTGCAACTAGAAACTCCGCAACTAGAAACTCCACAGCTAGAATCTCCACAACTAGAAACTCCACAACTAGAAACTCCACAACTAGAGACTCCACAACTAGATGCTCCGCAACTAGAAACTTCACAGCTAGAAACTCTGCAACTAGAAACTCCGCAACTAGAGACTCCGCAACTAGAAACTCCACAACTAGAAACTCCACAACTAGAAGCTCCACAACTAGAAACTCCACAGCTAGAACGTCCGCAACTAGAAACTCTGCAACTAGAAACTCCACGACTAGAAACTCCACAACTAGAAACTCCACAACTTGAAATACCACAACTAGATACTCCGCAACTACAAATTCCACAACTAGAAACTCCACAACTAGAAACTCCATAACTAGAAACTCCACAACCAGAAACTCCACAACTAGAGACTCCATAACTAGGAACTCCAGAACTAGAAACTCCACAGCTAAAAACTCCACAACTACAGACTCCACAACTAGAAACTCCACAGCTAGAGACTCCACAACTAGAAACTCCACAAATACGAACCCCACAAATACGAACCCCGCAACTAGAAGCTCCATAACTAGAAACTCCACAACTTGAGACTTCGCAACTAGAAACTCCACAACTAGAAACACCACAACTAGAGACTCCACAACTACAAACTCCACAACTAGAAACTCCACAACTACGGACCTCACAACTAGAAACTCCAGCTATAGAAACTCCACAACTTGGGACTTCGCAACTAGAAACTCCACATTTTGAGACTTCGCAACTAGAAACTCGGCAACTAGAAACTCCCCAACTAGAAACTCCACAACTAGAAACTCCACAAATTGAAACACCACAACTAGATACTCCACAACTTCAAATTCCACAACTAGAAACTCCACAACTAAAAACTCCGCAACTAGAAACTCCACAACTAGAGACTCCATAACTTGAAACACCACAACTAGATACTCCACAACTACAAATTCCACATCTAGAAACTCCAAATTAAGAAACTCCGCAACTAGAAACTCCGCAACTTGAAACTCCACAACTAGAGACTCCATAACTAGGAACTCCACAACTAGAAACTCCACAACCGGAAACTCGGCAACTAGAAACTTCGCAACTAGAAACTCCACAACTAGAAATTCCACAACCAGAGACTCAACAACTTGAGACTCCACAACTAAAAACTCCACAGCTAGAAACTCCACAACTAGAAACTCCGCAACTATAAACCCAGCAACTAGAAACTCCACAACAAGACACTCCACAATTAGAAACTCCACAACTTGGAACACCACAACTAGATACTCCACAACTACAAATTCCACAACTAGAAACTCCTAATTTAGAAACTCCGCAACTAGAAACTCCGCAACTTGAAACTCCACAACTACAACCTCCATAACTAGGAACTCCACAACTACAGACTCCACAACTACAAACTTCACAACTAGAAACTCCACAACCAGAAACTCCATAACTAGAAACTCTGCAAACAGAAACTCCACAACTAGAGACTCCATAACTAGGAACTCCACAACTAGAAACTCCACAGCTACCGACTCCACAACTACAGACTCCACAACTAGAAACTCCACAACTCGATACTCCACAACTACAAATTCCACAACTAGAAACTCCAAACTTAGAAACTCCGCAACTAGAAACTCCGCAAATTGAAACTCCACAACTAGAGACTCCATAACTAGGAACTCCACAACTAGAAACTCCACAACCAGAAACTCCGCAACTAGAAACTCCACAACTAGAAATTCCACAACCAGGGACTCAACAACTAGAGACTCCCCAACTACAAACTCCACAACGCGAAACTCCACAACTAGAAACTTCACAACTAGAAACTCCGCAACTAGAAACCAAGCAACTAGAAACTCCACAACTAGGAACTACACACCTATAAATTCCACAACTTGAAACTCCACAACTAGAAACTCAACAACTAGAGACTCCACACCTAGAAACTCTGCAACTAGAAACTCAACAACTAGAAACTTAATAACTACAAACTATGCAACTAGAAACTCTGCAACTAGAAACTCCACAGCTAGAACGTCCGCAACTAGAAACTCTGCAACTAGAAACTCCGCAACTAGAAACTACACAGCTAGAAACTCCACAACTAGAAACTCCACAACTAGAAACTCCACAACTAGAGACTCCACAACTAGACGCTCCGCAACTAGAAACTTCACAGCTAGAAACTCTGCAACTAGAAACTCCGCAACTAGAGACTCCGCAACTAGAAACTCCACAACCAGAGACTAAACAACTAGAGACTCCCTAACTAAAAACTCCACAACTAGAAACTCCACAACTAGAAACTTCACAACTAGAAACTCCGCAACTAGAAACCAAGCAACTAGGAACTACACACCTATAAATTCCACAACTTGAAACTCCACAGCTAGAAACTCCACAACTACAGACTCCACAACGACAAACTCCACAACGACAAACTCCACAACTAGAAACTCCACAACCGGAAACTCGGCAACTAGAAACTCCGCAACTAGAAACTCCACAACTAGAAATTCCACAACCAGAGACTCAACAACTACAAATTCCACAACTAGAAACTCCAAATTTAGAAACTCCGCAACTAGAAACTCCGCAACTTGAAACTCCACAACTACAACCTCCATAACAAGGAACTCCACAACTAGAAACTCCACAACTACAGACTCCACAACTACAAACTTCACAACTAGAAACTCCAACCCCAGAAACTCCGCAACTAGAAACTCCACAACTAGAAATTCCACAACCAGAGACTCAACAACTAGAAACTCCGCAACTAGAAACTCCACAACTAGAAATTCCACAACCAGAGACTAAACAACTAGAGACTCCCTAACTAAAAACTCCACAACTAGAAACTCCACAACTAGAAACTTCACAACTAGAAACTCCGCAACTAGAAACCAAGCAACTAGGAACTACACACCTATCAATTCCACAACTTGAAACTCCACAACTAGAAACTCAACAACTAGAGACTCCACACCTAGAAACTCTGCAACTAGAAACTCCACAACTAGAAACTTAATAACTAGAAACTATGCAACTAGAAACTCTGCAACTAGAAACTCCACAGCTAGAACGTCCACAACTAGAAACTCTGCAACTAGAAACTCCGCAACTAGAAACTCCACAGCTAGAATCTCCACAACTAGAAACTCCACAACTAGAAACTCCACAACTAGAGACTCCACAACTAGATGCTCCGCAACTAGAAACTTCACAGCTAGAAACTCTGCAACTAGAAACTCCGCAACTAGAGACTCCGCAACTAGAAACTCCACAACTAGAAACTCCACAACTAGAAGCTCCACAACTAGAAACTCCACAGCTAGAACGTCCGCAACTAGAAACTCTGCAACTAGAAACTCCACGACTAGAAACTCCACAACTAGAAACTCCACAACTTGAAATACCACAACTAGATACTCCGCAACTACAAATTCCACAACTAGAAACTCCACAACTAGAAACTCCATAACTAGAAACTCCACAACCAGAAACTCCACAACTAGAGACTCCATAACTAGGAACTCCACAACTAGAAACTCCACAGCTACAGACTCCACAACTACAGACTCCACAACTAGAAACTCCACAGCTAGAGACTCCACAACTAGAAACTCCATAAATACGAACCCCACAAATACGAACCCCGCAACTAGAAGCTCCATAACTAGAAACTCCGCAACTAGAAACTCCACAACTTGAGACTTCGCAACTAGAAACTCCACAACTAGAAACACCACAACTAGAGACTCCACAACTACAAACTCCACAACTAGAAACTCCACAACTACGGACCTCACAACTAGAAACTCCAGCACTAGAAACTCCACAACTTGGGACTTCGCAACTAGAAACTCCACATTTTGAGACTTCGCAACTAGAAACTCGGCAACTAGAAACTCCCCAACTAGAAACTCCACAACTAGAAACTCCACAAATTGAAACACCACAACTAGATACTCCACAACTTCAAATTCCACAACTAGAAACTCCACAACTAAAAACTCCGCAACTAGAAACTCCACAACTAGAGACTCCATAACTTGAAACACCACAACTAGATACTCCACAACTACAAATTCCACATCTAGCAACTCCAAATTAAGAAACTCCGCAACTAGAAACTCCGCAACTTGAAACTCCACAACTAGAGACTCCATAACTAGGAACTCCACAACTAGAAACTCCACAACCGGAAACTCGGCAACTAGAAACTTCGCAACTAGAAACTCCACAACTAGAAATTCCACAACCAGAGACTCAACAACTTGAGACTCCACAACTAAAAACTCCACAGCTAGAAACTCCACAACTAGAAACTCCGCAACTATAAACCCAGCAACTAGAAACTCCACAACAAGACACTCCACAATTAGAAACTCCACAACTTGGAACACCACAACTAGATACTCCACAACTACAAATTCCACAACTAGAAACTCCTAATTTAGAAACTCCGCAACTAGAAACTCCGCAACTTGAAACTCCACAACTACAACCTCCATAACTAGGAACTCCACAACTACAGACTCCACAACTACAAACTTCACAACTAGAAACTCCACAACCAGAAACTCCATAACTAGAAACTCTGCAAACAGAAACTCCACAACTAGAGACTCCATAACTAGGAACTCCACAACTAGAAACTCCACAGCTACCGACTCCACAACTACAGACTCCACAACTAGAAACTCCACAACTCGATACTCCACAACTACAAATTCCACAACTAGAAACTCCAAACTTAGAAACTCCGCAACTAGAAACTCCGCAAATTGAAACTCCACAACTAGAGACTCCATAACTAGGAACTCCACAACTAGAAACTCCACAACCAGAAACTCCGCAACTAGAAACTCCACAACTAGAAATTCCACAACCAGGGACTCAACAACTAGAGACTCCCCAACTACAAACTCCACAACTAGAAACTCCACAACTAGAAACTTCACAACTAGAAACTCCGCAACTAGAAACCAAGCAACTAGAAACTCCACAACTAGGAACTACACACCTATAAATTCCACAACTTGAAACTCCACAACTAGAAACTCAACAACTAGAGACTCCACACCTAGAAACTCTGCAACTAGAAACTCCACAACTAGAAACTTAATAACTAGAAACTATGCAACTAGAAACTCTGCAACTAGAAACTCCACAGCTAGAACGTCCGCAACTAGAAACTCTGCAACTAGAAACTCCGCAACTAGAAACTCCACAGCTAGAAACTCCACAACTAGAAACTCCACAACTAGAAACTCCACAACTAGAGACTCCACAACTAGACGCTCCGCAACTAGAAACTTCACAGCTAGAAACTCTGCAACTAGAAACTCCGCAACTAGAGACTCCGCAACTAGAAACTCCACAACCAGAGACTAAACAACTAGAGACTCCCTAACTAAAAACTCCACAACTAGAAACTCCACAACTAGAAACTTCACAACTAGAAACTCCGCAACTAGAAACCAAGCAACTAGGAACTACACACCTATAAATTCCACAACTTGAAACTCCACAGCTAGAAACTCCACAACTACAGACTCCACAACGACAAACTCCACAACGACAAACTCCACAACTAGAAACTCCACAACCGGAAACTCGGCAACTAGAAACTCCGCAACTAGAAACTCCACAACTAGAAATTCCACAACCAGAGACTCAACAACTACAAATTCCACAACTAGAAACTCCCAATTTAGAAACTCCGCAACTAGAAACTCCGCAACTTGAAACTCCACAACTACAACCTCCATAACAAGGAACTCCACAACTAGAAACTCCACAACTACAGACTCCACAACTACAAACTTCACAACTAGAAACTCCAACCCCAGAAACTCCGCAACTAGAAACTCCACAACTAGAAATTCCACAACCAGAGACTCAACAACTAGAAACTCCGCAACTAGAAACTCCACAACTAGAAATTCCACAACCAGAGACTAAACAACTAGAGACTCCCTAACTAAAAACTCCACAACTAGAAACTCCACAACTAGAAACTTCACAACTAGAAACTCCACAACTAGAAACCAAGCAACTAGGAACTACACACCTATAAATTCCACAACTTGAAACTCCACAACTAGAAACTCAACAACTAGAGACTCCACACCTAGAAACTCTGCAACTAGAAACTCCACAACTAGAAACTTAATAACTAGAAACTATGCAACTAGAAACTCTGCAACTAGAAACTCCACAGCTAGAACGTCCACAACTAGAAACTCTGCAACTAGAAACTCCGCAACTAGAAACTCCACAGCTAGAATCTCCACAACTAGAAACTCCACAACTAGAAACTCCACAACTAGAGACTCCACAACTAGATGCTCCGCAACTAGAAACTTCACAGCTAGAAACTCTGCAACTAGAAACTCCGCAACTAGAGACTCCGCAACTAGAAACTCCACAACTAGAAACTCCACAACTAGAAGCTCCACAACTAGAAACTCCACAGCTAGAACGTCCGCAACTAGAAACTCTGCAACTAGAAACTCCACGACTAGAAACTCCACAACTAGAAACTCCACAACTTGAAATACCACAACTAGATACTCCGCAACTACAAATTCCACAACTAGAAACTCCACAACTAGAAACTCCATAACTAGAAACTCCACAACCAGAAACTCCACAACTAGAGACTCCATAACTAGGAACTCCACAACTAGAAACTCCACAGCTACAGACTCCACAACTACAGACTCCACAACTAGAAACTCCACAGCTAGAGACTCCACAACTAGAAACTCCATAAATACGAACCCCACAAATACGAACCCCGCAACTAGAAGCTCCATAACTAGAAACTCCGCAACTAGAAACTCCACAACTTGAGACTTCGCAACTAGAAACTCCACAACTAGAAACACCACAACTAGAGACTCCACAACCAGAGACTAAACAACTAGAGACTCCCTAACTAAAAACTCCACAACTAGAAACTCCACAACTAGAAACTTCACAACTAGAAACTCCACAACTAGAAACCAAGCAACTAGGAACTACACACCTATAAATTCCACAACTTGAAACTCCACAACTAGAAACTCAACAACTAGAGACTCCACACCTAGAAACTCTGCAACTAGAAACTCCACAACTAGAAACTTAATAACTAGAAACTATGCAACTAGAAACTCTGCAACTAGAAACTCCACAGCTAGAACGTCCACAACTAGAAACTCTGCAACTAGAAACTCCGCAACTAGAAACTCCACAGCTAGAATCTCCACAACTAGAAACTCCACAACTAGAAACTCCACAACTAGAGACTCCACAACTAGATGCTCCGCAACTAGAAACTTCACAGCTAGAAACTCTGCAACTAGAAACTCCGCAACTAGAGACTCCGCAACTAGAAACTCCACAACTAGAAACTCCACAACTAGAAGCTCCACAACTAGAAACTCCACAGCTAGAACGTCCGCAACTAGAAACTCTGCAACTAGAAACTCCACGACTAGAAACTCCACAACTAGAAACTCCACAACTTGAAATACCACAACTAGATACTCCGCAACTACAAATTCCACAACTAGAAACTCCACAACTAGAAACTCCATAACTAGAAACTCCACAACCAGAAACTCCACAACTAGAGACTCCATAACTAGGAACTCCACAACTAGAAACTCCACAGCTACAGACTCCACAACTACAGACTCCACAACTAGAAACTCCACAGCTAGAGACTCCACAACTAGAAACTCCATAAATACGAACCCCACAAATACGAACCCCGCAACTAGAAGCTCCATAACTAGAAACTCCGCAACTAGAAACTCCACAACTTGAGACTTCGCAACTAGAAACTCCACAACTAGAAACACCACAACTAGAGACTAAACAACTACAAACTCCACAACTAGAAACTCCACAACTACGGACCTCACAACTAGAAACTCCAGCACTAGAAACTCCACAACTTGGGACTTCGCAACTAGAAACTCCACATTTTGAGACTTCGCAACTAGAAACTCGGCAACTAGAAATTCCCCAACTAGAAACTCCACAACTAGAAACTCCACAAATTGAAACACCACAACTAGATACTCCACAACTTCAAATTCCACAACTAGAAACTCCACAACTAAAAACTCCGCAACTAGAAACTCCACAACTAGAGACTCCATAACTTGAAACACCACAACTAGATACTCCACAACTACAAATTCCACATCTAGAAACTCCAAATTAAGAAACTCCGCAACTAGAAACTCCGCAACTTGAAACTGCACAACTAGAGACTCCATAACTAGGAACTCCACAACTAGAAACTCCACAACCGGAAACTCGGCAACTAGAAACTTCGCAACTAGAAACTCCACAACTAGAAATTCCACAACCAGAGACTCAACAACTTGAGACTCCACAACTAAAAACTCCACAGCTAGAAACTCCACAACTAGAAACTCCGCAACTATAAACCCAGCAACTAGAAACTCCACAAGACACTCCACAATTAGAAACTCCACAACTTGGAACACCACAACTAGATACTCCACAACTACAAATTCCACAACTAGAAACTCCTAATTTAGAAACTCCGCAACTAGAAACTTCACAGCTAGAAACTCTGCAACTAGAAACTCCGCAACTAGAGACTCCGCAACTAGAAACTCCACAACCAGAGACTAAACAACTAGAGACTCCCTAACTAAAAACTCCACAACTAGAAACTCCACAACTAGAAACTTCACAACTAGAAACTCCGCAACTAGAAACCAAGCAACTAGGAACTACACACCTATAAATTCCACAACTTGAAACTCCACAACTAGAAACTCCACAACTACAGACTCCACAACGACAAACTCCACAACGACAAACTCCACAACTAGAAACTCCACAACCAGAAACTCGGCAACTAGAAACTCCGCAACTAGAAACTCCACAACTAGAAATTCCACAACCAGAGACTCAACAACTACAAATTCCACAACTAGAAACTCCAAATTTAGAAACTCCGCAACTAGAAACTCCGCAACTTGAAACTCCACAACTACAACCTCCATAACAAGGAACGCCACAACTAGAAACTCCACAACTACAGACTCCACAACTACAAACTTCACAACTAGAAACTCCAACCCCAGAAACTCCGCAACTAGAAACTCCACAACTAGAAATTCCACAACCAGAGACTCAACAACTAGAAACTCCACAACTAGAAACTCCGCAACTAGAAACCCAGCAACTAGAAACTCCACAACTAGAAACTCCACACCTATAAATTCCACAACTTGAAACTCCACAACTAGAAACTCAACAACTAGAAACTCCACACCTAGAAACTCCACAACTAGAAACTCCACAACTAGAAACTCCACAACTAGAAACTCCCCAACTAGAAACTCCGCAAATAGAAACTCCACAACTAGAAATTCCACAACCAGAGACTCAACAACTTGAGACTCCACAAATAAAAACTCCACAACTAGAAACTCCACAACTAGACACTTCGCAACTAGAAACTCCACAACTAGAGACTCCACTAGGAAACTCCGCAACTAGAAACTCCACAACTTGAAACTCCACAACAAGAAACTCCGCAACTAGAAACTCCACAGCTAGAAACTCCACAACTTGAGACTTCGCAACTAGAAACTCAGCAACTAGAAACTCAACAACTAGAAACTCCACAACTAAAAACTCCACGACTAGAAACACCACAACTAGATACTCCACAACTATGAATTCCACAACTAGAAACTCCAAATTTAGAAACTCCGCAACTAGAAACTCCGCAACTTGAAACTCTACAACTAGAGACTCCATAACTAGGAACTCCACAACTAGAAACTCCACAACCAGAAACTCCGCAACTAGAAACTCCACAACTAGAAATTCCACAACCAGAGACTAAACAACTAGAGACTCCCTAACTAAAAACTCCACAACTAGAAACTCCACAACTAGAAACTTCACAACTAGAAACTCCGCAACTAGAAACCAAGCAACTAGGAACTACACACCTATAAATTCCACAACTTGAAACTCCACAACTAGAAACTCAACAACTAGAGACTCCACACCTAGAAACTCTGCAACTAGAAACTCCACAACTAGAAACTTCATAACTAGAAACTATGCAACTAGAAACTATGCAACTAGAAACTCCATAGCTAGAACGTCCGCAACTAGAAACTCTGCAACTAGAAACTCCGCAACTAGAAACTCCACAGCTAGAAACTCCACAACTAGAAACTCCACAACTAGAAACTCCACAACTAGAGGCTCCGCAACTAGAAACTTCACAGCTATAAACTCTGCAACTAGAAACTCCGCAACTAGAGACTCCGCAACTCGAAACTCCACAGCTAGAAACTCCACAACTAGAAGCTCCGCAACTAGAAACTCCACAGCTAGAACGTTCGCAACTAGAAACTGCAACTAGAAACTCCACGACTAGAAACTCCACAACTAGAAACTCCACAACTAGAAACTCCACAACTAGAAACTCCACAACTAGAGACTCCACAACTAGAGACTCCGCAACTAAAAACTCCACAGCTAGAAACTCCGCAACTAGAAACTCCGCAACTAGAATCTCCACATCTAGAGAGTCCACAGCTATAAACTCCACAACTTGAAACTCTGCAACTAGAAAATCCCCAACTAGAAACTACACAACTAGAATCTCCGCAACTCAAAACTCCGCAACTACAAAATCCACAACTAGAAACTTGACAATTGGGAACTCCGCAACTAGAAAATCTACAACTAGAAACTTGAAAACTAAAAACTCCAACTAGAAACTCCACAACTAGAAACTCCACAACTAGAAACTCCACAACTAGACACTTTGCAACTAGAAACTCGGCAACTAGAAACTTAACAAACAGAAACTCCACAACTAGAAACTTCACAACTAGAAACTCCACAACTTGAAACACCACAACTAGATACCCCGCAACTACAAATTCCACAACTAGAAACTCCACTACTAGAAACTCCATAACTAGAATCTCCGCAACTAGAAACTCCACAACTAGAGACTCCATAACTAGGAACTCCACAACTAGAAACTCCACAGCTACAGACTCCACAACTACAGACTCCAGAACTAGAAACTCCACAGCTAGAGACTCCACAACTAGAAACTCCACAAATACGAACCCCACAAATACGAACCCCGCAACTAGAAGCTCCATAACTAGAAACTCCGGAACTAGAAACTCCACAACTTGAGACTTCGCAACTAGAAACTCCACAACTAGAAACACCACAACTACAGACTCCACAACTACAAACTCCACAACTAGAAACTCCACAACTACGAACCTCACAACTAGAAACTCCAACACTAGAAACTCCACAACTTGGGACTTCGCAACTAGAAACTCCACAACTTGAGACTTCGCAACTAGAAACTCGGCAACTAGAAACTCCCCAACTAGAAACTCCACAAATTGAAACACCACAACTAGATACTCCACAACTACAAATTCCACAACTAGAAACTCCACAACTAAAAAATCCGCAACTAGAAACTCCGCAACTAGAAACCAAGCAACTAGAAACTCCACAACTAGGAACTACACACCTATAAATTCCACAACTTGAAACTCCACAACTAGAAACTCAACAACTAGAGACTCCACACCTAGAAACTCTGCAACCAGAAACTCCACAACTAGAAACTTAATAACTAGAAACTATGCAACTAGAAACTCTGCAACTAGAAACTCCACAGCTAGAACGTCCACAACTAGAAACTCTGCAACTAGAAACTCCGCAACTAGAAACTCCACAGCTAGAATCTCCACAACTAGAAACTCCACAACTAGAAACTCCACAACTAGAGACTCCACAACTAGATGCTCCGCAACTAGAAACTTCACAGCTAGAATCTCTGCAACTAGAAACTCCGCAACTAGAGACTCCGCAACTAGAAACTCCACAACTAGAAACTCCACAACTAGAAGCTCCACAACTAGAAACTCCACAGCTAGAACGTCCGCAACTAGAAACTCTGCAACTAGAAACTCCACGACTAGAAACTCCACAACTAGAAACTCCACAACTTGAAATACCACAACTAGATACTCCGCAACTACAAATTCCACAACTAGAAACTCCACAACTAGAAACTCCATAACTAGAAACTCCACAACCAGAAACTCCACAACTAGAGACTCCATAACTAGGAACTCCACAACTAGAAACTCCACAGCTACAGACTCCACAACTACAGACTCCACAACTAGAAACTCCACAGCTAGAGACTCCACAACTAGAAACTCCACAAATACAAACCCCACAAATACGAACCCCGCAACTAGAAGCTCCATAACTAGAAACTCCGCAACTAGAAACTCCACAACTTGAGACTTCGCAACTAGAAACTCCACAACTAGAAACACCACAACTAGAGACTCCACAACTACAAACTCCACAACTAGAAACTCCACAACTACGGACCTCACAACTAGAAACTCCAACACTAGAAACTCCACAACTTGGGACTTCGCAACTAGAAACTCCACATTTTGAGACTTCGCAACTAGAAACTCGGCAACTAGAAACTCCCCAACTAGAAACTCCACAACTAGAAACTCCACAAATTGAAACACCACAACTAGATACTCCACAACTTCAAATTCCACAACTAGAAACTCCACAACTAAAAACTCCGCAACTAGAAACTCCACAACTAGAGACTCCATAACTTGAAACACCACAACTAGATACTCCACAACTACAAATTCCACATCTAGAAACTCCAAATTAAGAAACTCCGCAACTAGAAACTCCGCAACTTGAAACTCCACAACTAGAGACTCCATAACTAGGAACTCCACAACTAGAAACTCCACAACCGGAAACTCGGCAACTAGAAACTTCGCAACTAGAAACTCCACAACTAGAAATTCCACAACCAGAGACTCAACAACTTGAGACTCCACAACTAAAAACTCCACAACTAGAAACTCCACAACTAGAAACTCCGCAACTATAAACCCAGCAACTAGAAACTCCACAACAAGACACTCCACAATTAGAAACTCCACAACTTGGAACACCACAACTAGATACTCCACAACTACAAATTCCACAACTAGAAACTCCTAATTTAGAAACTCCGCAACTAGAAACTCCGCAACTTGAAACTCCACAACTACAACCTCCATAACTAGGAACTCCACAACTACAGACTCCACAACTACAAACTTCACAACTAGAAACTCCACAACCAGAAACTCCATAACTAGAAACTCTGCAAACAGAAACTCCACAACTAGTGACTCTATAACTAGGAACTCCACAACTAGAAACTCCACAGCTACCGACTCCACAACTACAGACTCCACAACTAGAAACTCCACAGTTAGAGACTCCACAACTAGAAACTCCACAAATACGAACCCCACAAATACGAACCCCGCAACTAGAAGCTCCATAACTAGAAACTCCGCAACTAGAAACTTCACAACTTGAGACTTCGCAACTAGAAACTCCACAACTAGAAACACCACAACTACAGACTCCACAACTAGAAACTCCACAACTACGAACCTCACAACTAAAAACTCCAACACTAGAAACTCCACAACTTAAGACTTCGCAACTAAAAACTCCACAACTTGAGACTTCGCAACTAGAAACTCGGCAACTGGAAACTCCCCAACTAGAAACTCCACAACTAGAAACTCCACAACTAAATCTCCGCAACTAAAAACTCCGCAACTACAAAATCCACAACTAGAAACTTGACAATTGGGAACTCCGCAACTAGAAAATCTACAACTAGAAACTTGAAAACTAAAAACTCCAACTAGAAACTCCACAACTAGACACTTTGCAACTAGAAACTCCACAACTAGACACTCCACAACTAGAAAACTCCGCAACTAGAAACTCCACGGCTAGACACTCCACAACTTGAGACTCCGCAATGACAGACTCCGAGACGAGAAACTCTGCAATTAGAAACTGCACAGCTAGAAACTTGCAACTCGAAACTCTGCTACTAGAAACTCCGCAACTAGAAACTCCACAGCTACAAACTCCACAATTAGAAACTCCACAACTAGAGACTCCACAACTAGAAACTCCATGACTAGAAACTCCAGAATTAGAAACTCCACAGCTAGAAACTCCACAACTTGAGACTTTGCAACTAGAAACTCGGCAACTAGAAACTTAACAAACAGAAACTCCACAACTAGAAACTTCACAACTAGAAACTCCACAACTTGAAACACCACAACTAGATACCCCGCAACTACAAATTCCGCAACTAGAAACTCCACAACTAGAAACTCCATAACTAGAATCTCCGCAACTAGAAACTCCACAACTAGAGACTCCATAACTAGGAACTCCACAACTAGAAACTCCACAGCTACAGACTCCACAACTACAGACTCCACAACTACAAACTCCACAGCTAGAGACTCCACAACTAGAAACTCCACAAATACGAACCCCACAAATACGAACCCCGCAACTAGAAGCTCCATAACTAGAAACTCCGCAACTAGAAACTCCGCAACTTGAGACTTCGCAACTAGAAACTCCACAACTAGAAACACCACAACTAGAGACTCCACAAATACAAACTCCACAACTAGAAACTCCACAACTACGAACCTCACAACTAGAAACTCCAACACTAGAAACCCCACAACTTGGGACTCCACAACTACAAATTCCACAACTAGAAACTCCACAACTAAAAACTCCGCAACTAGAAACTCCGCAACTAGAAACTCCACAACTAGAGACTCCATAACTTGAAACACCACAACTAGATACTCCACAACTACAAATTCCACATCTAGAAACTCCAAATTAAGAAACTCCGCAACTAGAAACTCCGCAACTTGAAACTCCACAACTAGAGACTCCATAACTAGGAACTCCACAACTAGAAACTCCACAACTACAGACTCCACAACGACAAACTCCACAACTAGAAACTCCACAACCGGAAACTCCGCAACTAGAAACTCCACAACTAGAAATTCCACAACCAGAGACTCAACAACTTGAGACTCCACAACTAAAAACTCCACAGCTAAAAACTCCACAACTAGAAACTCCGCAACCAAAAACCCAGCAACTAGAAACTCCACAACAAGAAACTCCACAACTAGAAACTCCACAACTTGGAACACCACAACTAGATACTCCACAACTACAAATTCCACAACTAGAAACTCCAATTTTAGAAACTCCGTAACTAGAAACTCCGCAACTTGAAACTCCACAACTACAACCTCCATAACTAGGAACTCCACAACTAGAAACTCCACAACTACAGACTCCACAACTACAAACTTCACAACTAGAAACTCCACAACCAGAAACTCCGCAACTAGAAACTCCACAACTAGAAATTCCACAACCAGAGACTCAACAACTAGAGACTCCACAACTAAAAACTCCACAACTAGAAACTCCACAACTAGAAACTCCACAACTAGAAACTAAGCAACTAGAAACCCAGCAACTAGAAACTCCACAACTAGAAACTCCACACCTATAAATTCCACAACTTGAAACTCCACAACTAGAAACTCAACAACTAGAAACTCAACACCTAGAAACTCCACAACTAGAAACTCCACAACTAGAAACTCCACAACTAGAAACTATGCAACTAGAAACTCCACAGCTAGAGACTCCATAACTAGGAACTCCACAACTAGAAACTCCAAAACTACAAACTCCACAACTACAAACTCCAAATTTAGAAACTCCACAACTAGAAACTCCGCAACTTGAAACTCCACAACTAGAGACTCCATAACTAGGAACTCCACGACTAAAAACTCCTTAACTACAAACTCCACAACTAGAAACTCCGCATATAGAAACTCCACAACTAGAAATTCCACAACCAGACAATTCGCAACTAGAAACTCCACAAATAGAGACTCCACTAGAAAATTCCGCAACTAAAAACTCCACAACTACGAACCTCACAACTTGAAACTCCACAACTAGAAACTCCGCAACTAGAAACTCCACAGCTAGAAACTCCACAACTTGAGACTTCGCAACTAGAAACTCGGCAACTAGAAACTCAACAACTAGAAACTCCACAACTAAAAACTCCACAACTAGAAACACCACAACTAGATACTCCACAACTACAAATTCCACAACTAGAAACTCCAAATTTAGAAACTTCGCAACTAGAAACTCCGCAAATTGAAACTCTACAACTAGAGACTCCATAACTAGGAACTCCACAACTAGAAACTCCACAACCAGAAACTCCGCAACTAGAAACTCCACAACTAGAAATTCCACAACCAGAGACTCCACAACTAGAGACTCCCCAACTAAAAACTCCACAACTAGAAACTCCACAACTAGAAACTCCACAACTAGAAACTCCGCAACTAGAAACCAAGCAACTAGAAACTCCACAACTAGGAACTACACTCCTATAAATTCCACAACTTGAAACTCCACAACTACAAACTCAACAACTAGAGACTCCACACCTAGAAACTCTGCAACTAGAAACTCCACAACTAGAAACTTCATAACTAGAAACTATGCAACTAGAAACTCTGCAACTAGAAACTCCACAGCTAGAAACTCCACAACTAGAAACTCCACAACTAGAAACACCACAGCTAGAGGCTCCGCAACTAGAAACTCCACAGCTAGAACGTCCGCAACTAGAAACTCTGCAACTAGAAACTCCGCAACTAGAAACTCCACAGCTAGAAACTCCACAACTAGAAACTCCACAACTAGAAACTCCACAGCTAGAGGCTCCGCAACTAGAAACTTCACAGCTAGAAACTCTGCAACTAGAAACTCCGCAACTAGAGACTCCGCAACTAGAAACTCCACAGATAGAACGTCCGCAACTAGAAACTCTGCAACTAGAAACTCCACGACTAGAAACTCCACAACTAGAAACTTCACAACTAGAAACTCCACAACTAGAAACTCCACAACTAGAGACTCCACAACTAGAGACTCCGCAACTAAAAACTCCACAGCTAGAAACTCCGCAACTAGAAACTCCGCAACTAGAATCTCCACAACTAGAGAGTCCACAGCTATAAACTCCACAACTTGAAACTCTGCAACTCGAAACTCTGCAACTAGAAAATATCCAACTAGAATTTACACAACTAGAATCTCCGCAACTCAAAACTCCGCAACTACAAAATCCACAACTAGAAACTTGAATATTGGGAACTCCGCAACTAGAAAATCTACAACTAGAAACTTGAAAACTAAAAACTCCAACTAGAAACTCCACAACTAGAAACTCCACAACTAGAAACTCCACAACTAGAGACTCCATAACTAGGAACTCCACAACTAGAAACTCCACAGCTACCGACTCCACAACTACAGACTCCACAACTAGAAACTCCACAACTAAAAACTCCACAACTAGAAACACCACAACTAGATACTCCACAACTACAAATTCCACAACTAGAAACTCCAAATTTAGAAACTCCGCAACTAGAAACTCCGCAAATTGAAACTCTACAACTAGAGACTCCATAACTAGGAACTCCACAACTAGAAACTCCACAACCAGAAACTCCGCAACTAGAAACTCCACAACTAGAAATTCCACAACCAGAGACTCAACTACTAGAGACTCCCCAACTAAAAACTCCACAACAAGAAACTCCACAACTAGAAACTCCACAACTAGAAACTCCGGAACTAGAAACCAAGCAACTAGAAACTCCACAACTAGGAACTACACTCCTATAAATTCCACAATTTGAACCTCCACAACTACAAACTCAACAACTAGAGACTCCACACCTAGAAACTCTGCAACTAGAATCTCCACAACTAGAAACTTCATAACTAGAAACTATGCAACTAGAAACTCTGCAACTAGAAACTCCACAGCTAGAAACTCCACAACTAGAACGTCCGCAACTAGAAACTCTGCAACTAGAAACTCTGCAACTAGAAACTCCACAGCTAGAAACTCCACAACTAGAAACTCCACAACTAGAAACTCCACAGCTAGAGGCTCCGCAACTAGAAACTTCACAGCTAGAAACTCTGCAACTAGAAACTCCGCAACTAGAGACTCCGCAACTAGAAACTCCACAGATAGAACGTCCGCAACTAGAAACTCTGCAACTAGAAACTCCACGACTAGAAACTCCACAACTAGAAACTTCACAACTAGAAACTCCACAACTAGAAACTCCACAACTAGAGACTCCACAACTAGAGACTCCGCAACTAAAAACTCCACAGCTAGAAACTCCGCAACTAGAAACTCCGCAACTAGAATCTCCACAACTAGAGAGTCCACAGCTATAAACTCCACAACTTGAAACTCTGCAACTCGAAACTCTGCAACTAGAAAATATCCAACTAGAATTTACACAACTAGAATCTCCGCAACTCAAAACTCCGCAACTACAAAATCCACAACTAGAAACTTGAATATTGGGAACTCCGCAACTAGAAAATCTACAACTAGAAACTTGAAAACTAAAAACTCCAACTAGAAACTCCACAACTAGAAACTCCACAACTAGAAACTCCACAACTAGAGACTCCATAACTAGGAACTCCACAACTAGAAACTCCACAGCTACCGACTCCACAACTACAGACTCCACAACTAGAAACTCCACAGCTAGAGACTCCACAACTAGAAACTCCACAAATACGAACCCCACAAATACGAACCCCGCAACTAGAAGCTCCATAACTAGAAACTCCGCAACTAGAAACTCCACAACTTGAGACTTCGCAACTAGAAACTCCACAACTAGAAACACCACAACTACAGACTCCACAACTACAAACTCCACAACTAGAAACTCCACAACTACGAACCTCACAACTAGAAACTCCAACACTAGAAACTCCACAACTTGGGACTTCGCAACTAGAAACTCCACAACTTGAGACTTCGCAACTAGAAACTCGGCAACTAGAAACTCCCCAACTAGAAACTCCACAAATTGAAACACCACAACTAGATACTCCACAACTACAAATTCCACAACTAGAAACTCCACAACTAAAAACTCCGCAACTAGAAACTCCGCAACTAGAAACTCCACAACTAGAGACTCCATAACTTGAAACACCACAACTAGATACTCCACAACTACAAATTCCACATCTAGAAACTCCAAATTAAGAAACTCCGCAACTAGAATCTCCGCAAATTGAAACTCCACAACTAGAGACTCCATAACTAGGAACTCCACAACTAGAAACTCCACAACTACAGACTCCACAACGACAAACTCCACAACTAGAAACTCCACAACCGGAAACTCCGCAACTAGAAACTCCACAACTAGAAATTCCACAACCAGAGACTCAACAACTTGAGACTCCACAACTAAAAACTCCACAGCTAGAAACTCCACAACTAGAAACTCCGCAACTATAAACTCAGCAACTAGAAACTCCACAACAAGAAACTCCACAACTAGAAACTCCACAACTTGGAACACCACAACTAGATACTCCACAGCTACAAATTCCACAACTAGAAACTCCAAATTTAGAAACTCCGTAACTAGAAACTCCGCAACTTGAAACTCCACAACTACAACCTCCATAACTAGGAACTCCACAACTAGAAACTCCACAACTACAGACTCCACAACTACAAACTTCACAACTAGAAACTCCACAACGAGAAACTCCGCAACTAAAAAATCCACAACTAGAAATTCCACAACCAGAGACTCAACAACTAGAGACTCCACAACTAAAAACTCCACAACTAGAAACTCCACAACTAGAAACTCCACAACTAGAAACTCCGCAACTAGAAACCCAGCAACTAGAAACTCCACAACTAGAAACTCCACACCTATAAATTCCACAACTTGAAACTCCACAACTAGAAACTCCACAACTAGAAACTCCGGAACTAGAAACCAAGCAACTAGAAACTCCACAACTAGGAACTACACTCCTATAAATTCCACAATTTGAACCTCCACAACTACAAACTCAACAACTAGAGACTCCACACCTAGAAACTCTGCAACTAGAATCTCCACAACTAGAAACTTCATAACTAGAAACTATGCAACTAGAAACTCTGCAACTAGAAACTCCACAGCTAGAAACTCCACAACTAGAACGTCCGCAACTAGAAACTCTGCAACTAGAAACTCTGCAACTAGAAACTCCACAGCTAGAAACTCCACAACTAGAAACTCCACAACTAGAAACTCCACAGCTAGAGGCTCCGCAACTAGAAACTTCACAGCTAGAAACTCTGCAACTAGAAACTCCGCAACTAGAGACTCCGCAACTAGAAACTCCACAGATAGAACGTCCGCAACTAGAAACTCTGCAACTAGAAACTCCACGACTAGAAACTCCACAACTAGAAACTTCACAACTAGAAACTCCACAACTAGAAACTCCACAACTAGAGACTCCACAACTAGAGACTCCGCAACTAAAAACTCCACAGCTAGAAACTCCGCAACTAGAAACTCCGCAACTAGAATCTCCACAACTAGAGAGTCCACAGCTATAAACTCCACAACTTGAAACTCTGCAACTCGAAACTCTGCAACTAGAAAATATCCAACTAGAATTTACACAACTAGAATCTCCGCAACTCAAAACTCCGCAACTACAAAATCCACAACTAGAAACTTGAATATTGGGAACTCCGCAACTAGAAAATCTACAACTAGAAACTTGAAAACTAAAAACTCCAACTAGAAACTCCACAACTAGAAACTCCACAACTAGAAACTCCACAACTAGAGACTCCATAACTAGGAACTCCACAACTAGAAACTCCACAGCTACCGACTCCACAACTACAGACTCCACAACTAGAAACTCCACAGCTAGAGACTCCACAACTAGAAACTCCACAAATACGAACCCCACAAATACGAACCCCGCAACTAGAAGCTCCATAACTAGAAACTCCGCAACTAAAAACTCCACAACTTGAGACTTCGCAACTAGAAACTCCACAACTAGAAACACCACAACTACAGACTCCACAACTACAAACTCCACAACTAGAAACTCCACAACTACGAACCTCACAACTAGAAACTCCAACACTAGAAACTCCACAACTTGGGACTTCGCAACTAGAAACTCCACAACTTGAGACTTCGCAACTAGAAACTCGGCAACTAGAAACTCCCCAACTAGAAACTCCACAAATTGAAACACCACAACTAGATACTCCACAACTACAAATTCCACAACTAGAAACTCCACAACTAAAAACTCCGCAACTAGAAACTCCGCAACTAGAAACTCCACAACTAGAGACTCCATAACTTGAAACACCACAACTAGATACTCCACAACTACAAATTCCACATCTAGAAACTCCAAATTAAGAAACTCCGCAACTAGAAACTCCGCAAATTGAAACTCCACAACTAGAGACTCCATAACTAGGAACTCCACAACTAGAAACTCCACAACTACAGACTCCACAACGACAAACTCCACAACTAGAAACTCCACAACCGGAAACTCCGCAACTAGAAACTCCACAACTAGAAATTCCACAACCAGAGACTCAACAACTTGAGACTCCACAACTAAAAACTCCACAGCTAGAAACTCCACAACTAGAAACTCCGCAACTATAAACTCAGCAACTAGAAACTCCACAACAAGAAACTCCACAACTAGAAACTCCACAACTTGGAACACCACAACTAGATACTCCACAGCTACAAATTCCACAACTAGAAACTCCAAATTTAGAAACTCCGTAACTAGAAACTCCGCAACTTGAAACTCCACAACTACAACCTCCATAACTAGGAACTCCACAACTAGAAACTCCACAACTACAGACTCCACAACTACAAACTTCACAACTAGAAACTCCACAACGAGAAACTCCGCAACTAAAAAATCCACAACTAGAAATTCCACAACCAGAGACTCAACAACTAGAGACTCCACAACTAAAAACTCCACAACTAGAAACTCCACAACTAGAAACTCCACAACTAGAAACTCCGCAACTAGAAACCCAGCAACTAGAAACTCCACAACTAGAAACTCCACACCTATAAATTCCACAACTTGAAACTCCACAACTAGAAACTCAACAACTAGAAACTCAACACCTAGAAACTCCACAACTAGAAACTCCACAACTAGAAACTCCACAACTAGAAACTATGCAACTAGAAACTCCACAGCTAGAGACTCCATAACTAGGAACTCCACAACTAGAAACTCCAAAACTACAAACTCCACAACTACAAACTCCAAATTTAGAAACTCCACAACTAGAAACTCCGCAACTTGAAACTCCACAACTAGAGACTCCATAACTAGGAACTCCACGACTAAAAACTCCTTAACTACAAACTCCACAACTAGAAACTCCGCAAATAGAAACTCCACAACTAGAAATTCCACAACCAGAGACTCAACAACTTGAGACTCCACAAATAAAAACTCCACAAGTAGAAACTCCACAACTAGACAATTCGCAACTAGAAACTCCACAACTAGAGACTCCACTAGAAAATTCCGCAACTAGAAACTCCACAACTACGAACCTCACAACTTGAAACTCCACAACTAGAAACTCCGCAACTAGAAACTCCACAGCAAGAAACTCCACAACTTGAGACTTCGCAACTAGAAACTCGGCAACTAGAAACTCAACAACTAGAAACTCCACAACTAAAAACTCCACAACTAGAAACACCACAACTAGATACTCCACAACTACAAATTCCACAACTAGAAACTCCAAATTTAGAAACTCCGCAACTAGAAACTCCGCAAATTGAAACTCTACAACTAGAGACTCCATAACTAGGAACTCCACAACTAGAAACTCCACAACCAGAAACTCCGCAACTAGAAACTCCACAACTAGAAATTCCACAACCAGAGACTCAACTACTAGAGACTCCCCAACTAAAAACTCCACAACAAGAAACTCCACAACTAGAAACTCCACAACTAGAAACTCCGGAACTAGAAACCAAGCAACTAGAAACTCCACAACTAGGAACTACACTCCTATAAATTCCACAATTTGAACCTCCACAACTACAAACTCAACAACTAGAGACTCCACACCTAGAAACTCTGCAACTAGAATCTCCACAACTAGAAACTTCATAACTAGAAACTATGCAACTAGAAACTCTGCAACTAGAAACTCCACAGCTAGAAACTCCACAACTAGAACGTCCGCAACTAGAAACTCTGCAACTAGAAACTCTGCAACTAGAAACTCCACAGCTAGAAACTCCACAACTAGAAACTCCACAACTAGAAACTTCACAGCTAGAGGCTCCGCAACTAGAAACTTCACAGCTATAAACTCTGCAACTAGAAACTCCGCAACTAGAGACTCCGCAACTAGAAACTCCACAACTAGAAACTCCAAAACTAGAAGCTCCGCAACTAGAAACTCCACAGCTAGAACGTCCGCAACTAGAAACTCTGCAACTAGAAACTCCACGACTAGAAACTCCACAACTAGAAACTTCACAACTAGAAACTCCACAACTAGAAACTCCACAACTAGAGACTCCACAACTAGAGACTCCGCAACTAAAAACTCCACAGCTAGAAACTCCGCAACTAGAAACTCCGCAACTAGAATCTCCACAACTAGAGACTCCATAACTAGGAATTCCACAACTAGAAACTCCACAACTACAGACTCTACAACTACAAACTCCACAACTAGCAACTCCACAAGCGGAAACTCCGCAACTAGAAACTCCGCAACTAGAAACTCCACAACTAGAAATTCCACAACCAGAGACTCGACAACTTGAGACTCCACAACTAAAAACTCCACAGCTAGAAACTCCACAACTAGAAACACCGCAATTACGAACCTCACAACTTCAAACTCCACAAGTAGAAACTCCGCAACTAGAAACTCCACAGCTAGAAACTCCACAACTTGAGACTTCGCAACTAGAAACTCGGCAACTAGAAACTCAACAACTAGAAACTCCACAACTAAAAACTCCACAACTAGAAACACCACAACTCGATGCTCCACAACTACAAATTCCACAACTAGAAACTCCAAACTTAGAAACTCCGCAACTAGAAACTCCGCAAATTGAAACTCCACAACTAGAGACTCCATAACTAGGAACTCCACAACTAGAAACTCCACAACCAGAAACTCCGCAACTAGAAACTCCACAACTAGAAATTCCACAACCAGAGACTCAACAACTAGAGACTCCCCAACTACAAACTCCACAACTAGAGACTCCACAACTAGAAACTTCACAACTAGAAGCTCCGCAACTAGAAACCAAGCAACTAGAAACTCCACAACTAGGAACTACACACCTATAAATTCCACAACTTGAAACTCCACAACTAGAAACTCAACAACTAGAGACTCCACACCTAGAAACTCTGCAACTAGAAACTCCACAACTAGAAACTTAATAAATAGAAACTATGCAACTAGAAACTCTGCAACTAGAAACTCCACAGCTAGAACGTCCACAACTAGAAACTCTGCAACTAGAAACTCCGCAACTAGAAACTCCACAGCTAGAAACTCCACAACTAGAAACTCCACAACTAGAAACTCCACAACTAGAGACTCCACAACTAGACGCTCCGCAACTAGAAACTTCACAGCTAGAAACTCTGCAACTAGAAACTCCGCAACTAGAGACTCCGCAACTAGAAACTCCACAACTAGAAACTCCACAACTAGAAGCTCCACAACTAGAAACTCCACAGCTAGAACGTCCACAACTAGAAACTCTGCAACTAGAAACTCCACGACTAGAAACTCCACAACTAGAAACTCCACAACTTGAAATACCACAACTAGATACTCCGCAACTACAAATTCCACAACTAGAAACTCCACAACTAGAAACTCCATAACTAGAAACTCCACAACCAGAAACTCCACAACTAGAAACTCCAGAGCTAGAGGCTCCACAACTAGAAACTCCACAAATACGAACCCCACAAATACGAACCCCGCAACTAGAAGCTCCATAACTAGAAACTCCGCAACTAGAAACTCCACAACTTGAGACTTCGCAACTAGAAACACCACAACTAGAAACACCACAACTAGAGACTCCACAACTACAAACTCCACAACTAGAAACTCCACAACTACGGACCTCACAACTAGAAACTCCAACACTAGAAACTCCACAACTTGGGACTTCGCAACTAGAAACTCCACATTTTGAGACTTCGCAACTAGAAACTCGGCAACTAGAAACTCCCCAACTAGAAACTCCACAACTAGAAACACCACAAATTGAAACACCACAACTAGATACTCCACAACTTCAAATTCCACAACTAGAAACTCCACAACTAAAAACTCCGCAACTAGAAACTCCGCAACTAGAAACCCCACAACTAGAGACTCCATAACTTGAAACACCACAACTAGATACACCACAACTACAAATTCCACATCTAGAAACTCCAAATTAAGAAACTCCGCAACTAGAAACTCCGCAACTTGAAACTCCACAACTAGAGACTCCATAACTAGGAACTCCACAACTAGAAACACCACAGCTAGAGGCTCCGCAACTAGAAACTTCACAGCTAGAAACTCTGCAACTAGAAACTCCGCAACTAGAGACTCCGCAACTAGAAACTCCACAACTTGAAACTCCACAACTAGAAGCTCCGCAACTAGAAACTCCACAGCTAGAACGTCCGCAACTAGAAACTCTGCAACTAGAAACTCTGCAACTAGAAACTCCACAGCTAGAAACTCCACAACTAGAAACTCCACAACTAGAAACTTCACAGCTAGAGGCTCCGCAACTAGAAACTTCACAGCTATAAACTCTGCAACTAGAAACTCCGCAACTAGAGACTCCGCAACTAGAAACTCCACAACTAGAAACTCCAAAACTAGAAGCTCCGCAACTAGAAACTCCACAGCTAGAACGTCCGCAACTAGAAACTCTGCAACTAGAAACTCCACGACTAGAAACTCCACAACTAGAAACTTCACAACTAGAAACTCCACAACTAGAAACTCCACAACTAGAGACTCCACAACTAGAGACTCCGCAACTAAAAACTCCACAGCTAGAAACTCCGCAACTAGAAACTCCGCAACTAGAATCTCCACAACTAGAGACTCCATAACTAGGAATTCCACAACTAGAAACTCCACAACTACAGACTCTACAACTACAAACTCCACAACTAGCAACTCCACAAGCGGAAACTCCGCAACTAGAAACTCCGCAACTAGAAACTCCACAACTAGAAATTCCACAACCAGAGACTCGACAACTTGAGACTCCACAACTAAAAACTCCACAGCTAGAAACTCCACAACTAGAAACTCCGCAACTACGAACCTCACAACTTCAAACTCCACAACTAGAAACTCCGCAACTAGAAACTCCACAGCTAGAAACTCCACAACTTGAGACTTCGCAACTAGAAACTCGGCAACTAGAAACTCAACAACTAGAAACTCCACAACTAAAAACTCCACAACTAGAAACACCACAACTCGATGCTCCACAACTACAAATTCCACAACTAGAAACTCCAAACTTAGAAACTCCGCAACTAGAAACTCCGCAAATTGAAACTCCACAACTAGAGACTCCATAACTAGGAACTCCACAACTAGAAACTCCACAACCAGAAACTCCGCAACTAGAAACTCCACAACTAGAAATTCCACAACCAGAGACTCAACAACTAGAGACTCGCCAACTACAAACTCCACAACTAGAGACTCCACAACTAGAAACTTCACAACTAGAAGCTCCGCAACTAGAAACCAAGCAACTAGAAACTCCACAACTAGGAACTACACACCTATAAATTCCACAACTTGAAACTCCACAACTAGAAACTCAACAACTAGAGACTCCACACCTAGAAACTCTGCAACTAGAAACTCCACAACTAGAAACTTAATAACTAGAAACTATGCAACTAGAAACTCTGCAACTAGAAACTCCACAGCTAGAACGTCCACAACTAGAAACTCTGCAACTAGAAACTCCGCAACTAGAAACTCCACAGCTAGAAACTCCACAACTAGAAACTCCACAACTAGAAACTCCACAACTAGAGACTCCACAACTAGACGCTCCGCAACTAGAAACTTCACAGCTAGAAACTCTGCAACTAGAAACTCCGCAACTAGAGACTCCGCAACTAGAAACTCCACAACTAGAAACTCCACAACTAGAAGCTCCACAACTAGAAACTCCACAGCTAGAACGTCCACAACTAGAAACTCTGCAACTAGAAACTCCACGACTAGAAACTCCACAACTAGAAACTCCACAACTTGAAATACCACAACTAGATACTCCGCAACTACAAATTCCACAACTAGAAACTCCACAACTAGAAACTCCATAACTAGAAACTCCACAACCAGAAACTCCACAACTAGAGACTCCATAACTAGGAACTCCACAACTAGAAACTCCACAGCTACAGACTCCACAACTACAGACTCCACAACTAGAAACTCCAGAGCTAGAGGCTCCACAACTAGAAACTCCACAAATACGAACCCCACAAATACGAACCCCGCAACTAGAAGCTCCATAACTAGAAACTCCGCAACTAGAAACTCCACAACTTGAGACTTCGCAACTAGAAACACCACAACTAGAAACACCACAACTAGAGACTCCACAACTACAAACTCCACAACTAGAAACTCCACAACTACGGACCTCACAACTAGAAACTCCAACACTAGAAACTCCACAACTTGGGACTTCGCAACTAGAAACTCCACATTTTGAGACTTCGCAACTAGAAACTCGGCAACAAGAAACTCCCCAACTAGAAACTCCACAACTAGAAACACCACAAATTGAAACACCACAACTAGATACTCCACAACTTCAAATTCCACAACTAGAAACTCCACAACTAAAAACTCCGCAACTAGAAACTCCGCAACTAGAAACCCCACAACTAGAGACTCCATAACTTGAAACACCACAACTAGATACACCACAACTACAAATTCCACATCTAGAAACTCCAAATTAAGAAACTCCGCAACTAGAAACTCCGCAACTTGAAACTCCACAACTAGAGACTCCATAACTAGGAACTCCACAACTAGAAACACCACAGCTAGAGGCTCCGCAACTAGAAACTTCACAGCTAGAAACTCTGCAACTAGAAACTCCGCAACTAGAGACTCCGCAACTAGAAACTCCACAACTTGAAACTCCACAACTAGAAGCTCCGCAACTAGAAACTCCACAGCTAGAACGTCCGCAACTAGAAACTCTGCAACTAGAAACTCTGCAACTAGAAACTCCACAGCTAGAAACTCCACAACTAGAAACTCCACAACTAGAAACTTCACAGCTAGAGGCTCCGCAACTAGAAACTTCACAGCTATAAACTCTGCAACTAGAAACTCCGCAACTAGAGACTCCGCAACTAGAAACTCCACAACTAGAAACTCCAAAACTAGAAGCTCCGCAACTAGAAACTCCACAGCTAGAACGTCCGCAACTAGAAACTCTGCAACTAGAAACTCCACGACTAGAAACTCCACAACTAGAAACTTCACAACTAGAAACTCCACAACTAGAAACTCCACAACTAGAGACTCCACAACTAGAGACTCCGCAACTAAAAACTCCACAGCTAGAAACTCCGCAACTAGAAACTCCGCAACTAGAATCTCCACAACTAGAGACTCCATAACTAGGAATTCCACAACTAGAAACTCCACAACTACAGACTCTACAACTACAAACTCCACAACTAGCAACTCCACAAGCGGAAACTCCGCAACTAGAAACTCCGCAACTAGAAACTCCACAACTAGAAATTCCACAACCAGAGACTCGACAACTTGAGACTCCACAACTAAAAACTCCACAGCTAGAAACTCCACAACTAGAAACTCCGCAACTACGAACCTCACAACTTCAAACTCCACAACTAGAAACTCCGCAACTAGAAACTCCACAGCTAGAAACTCCACAACTTGAGACTTCGCAACTAGAAACTCGGCAACTAGAAACTCAACAACTAGAAACTCCACAACTAAAAACTCCACAACTAGAAACACCACAACTCGATGCTCCACAACTACAAATTCCACAACTAGAAACTCCAAACTTAGAAACTCCGCAACTAGAAACTCCGCAAATTGAAACTCCACAACTAGAGACTCCATAACTAGGAACTCCACAACTAGAAACTCCACAACCAGAAACTCCGCAACTAGAAACTCCACAACTAGAAATTCCACAACCAGAGACTCAACAACTAGAGACTCGCCAACTACAAACTCCACAACTAGAGACTCCACAACTAGAAACTTCACAACTAGAAGCTCCGCAACTAGAAACCAAGCAACTAGAAACTCCACAACTAGGAACTACACACCTATAAATTCCACAACTTGAAACTCCACAACTAGAAACTCAACAACTAGAGACTCCACACCTAGAAACTCTGCAACTAGAAACTCCACAACTAGAAACTTAATAACTAGAAACTATGCAACTAGAAACTCTGCAACTAGAAACTCCACAGCTAGAACGTCCACAACTAGAAACTCTGCAACTAGAAACTCCGCAACTAGAAACTCCACAGCTAGAAACTCCACAACTAGAAACTCCACAACTAGAAACTCCACAACTAGAGACTCCACAACTAGACGCTCCGCAACTAGAAACTTCACAGCTAGAAACTCTGCAACTAGAAACTCCGCAACTAGAGACTCCGCAACTAGAAACTCCACAACTAGAAACTCCACAACTAGAAGCTCCACAACTAGAAACTCCACAGCTAGAACGTCCACAACTAGAAACTCTGCAACTAGAAACTCCACGACTAGAAACTCCACAACTAGAAACTCCACAACTTGAAATACCACAACTAGATACTCCGCAACTACAAATTCCACAACTAGAAACTCCACAACTAGAAACTCCATAACTAGAAACTCCACAACCAGAAACTCCACAACTAGAGACTCCATAACTAGGAACTCCACAACTAGAAACTCCACAGCTACAGACTCCACAACTACAGACTCCACAACTAGAAACTCCAGAGCTAGAGGCTCCACAACTAGAAACTCCACAAATACGAACCCCACAAATACGAACCCCGCAACTAGAAGCTCCATAACTAGAAACTCCGCAACTAGAAACTCCACAACTTGAGACTTCGCAACTAGAAACTCCACAACTAGAAACACCACAACTAGAGACTCCACAACTACAAACTCCACAACTAGAAACTCCACAACTACGGACCTCACAACTAGAAACTCCAACACTAGAAACTCCACAACTTGGGACTTCGCAACTAGAAACTCCACATTTTGAGACTTCGCAACTAGAAACTCGGCAACTAGAAACTCCCCAACTAGAAACTCCACAACTAGAAACACCACAAATTGAAACACCACAACTAGATACTCCACAACTTCAAATTCCACAACTAGAAACTCCACAACTAAAAACTCCGCAACTAGAAACTCCGCAACTAGAAACCCCACAACTAGAGACTCCATAACTTGAAACACCACAACTAGATACTCCACAACTACAAATTCCACATCTAGAAACTCCAAATTAAGAAACTCCGCAACTAGAAACTCCGCAACTTGAAACTCCACAACTAGAGACTCCATAACTAGGAACTCCACAACTAGAAACACCACAGCTAGAGGCTCCGCAACTAGAAACTTCACAGCTAGAAACTCTGCAACTAGAAACTCCGCAACTAGAGACTCCGCAACTAGAAACTCCACAACTTGAAACTCCACAACTAGAAGCTCCGCAACTAGAAACTCCACAGCTAGAACGTCCGCAACTAGAAACTCTGCAACTAGAAACTCTGCAACTAGAAACTCCACAGCTAGAAACTCCACAACTAGAAACTCCACAACTAGAAACTTCACAGCTAGAGGCTCCGCAACTAGAAACTTCACAGCTATAAACTCTGCAACTAGAAACTCCGCAACTAGAGACTCCGCAACTAGAAACTCCACAACTAGAAACTCCAAAACTAGAAGCTCCGCAACTAGAAACTCCACAGCTAGAACGTCCGCAACTAGAAACTCTGCAACTAGAAACTCCACGACTAGAAACTCCACAACTAGAAACTTCACAACTAGAAACTCCACAACTAGAAACTCCACAACTAGAGACTCCACAACTAGAGACTCCGCAACTAAAAACTCCACAGCTAGAAACTCCGCAACTAGAAACTCCGCAACTAGAATCTCCACAACTAGAGACTCCATAACTAGGAATTCCACAACTAGAAACTCCACAACTACAGACTCTACAACTACAAACTCCACAACTAGCAACTCCACAAGCGGAAACTCCGCAACTAGAAACTCCGCAACTAGAAACTCCACAACTAGAAATTCCACAACCAGAGACTCGACAACTTGAGACTCCACAACTAAAAACTCCACAGCTAGAAACTCCACAACTAGAAACTCCGCAACTACGAACCTCACAACTTCAAACTCCACAACTAGAAACTCCGCAACTAGAAACTCCACAGCTAGAAAATCCACAACTTGAGACTTCGCAACTAGAAACTCGGCAACTAGAAACTCAACAACTAGAAACTCCACAACTAAAAACTCCACAACTAGAAACACCACAACTCGATGCTCCACAACTACAAATTCCACAACTAGAAACTCCAAACTTAGAAACTCCGCAACTAGAAACTCCGCAAATTGAAACTCCACAACTAGAGACTCCATAACTAGGAACTCCACAACTAGAAACTCCACAACCAGAAACTCCGCAACTAGAAACTCCACAACTAGAAATTCCACAACCAGAGACTCAACAACTAGAGACTCCCCAACTACAAACTCCACAACTAGAGACTCCACAACTAGAAACTTCACAACTAGAAGCTCCGCAACTAGAAACCAAGCAACTAGAAACTCCACAACTAGGAACTACACACCTATAAATTCCACAACTTGAAACTCCACAACTAGAAACTCAACAACTAGAGACTCCACACCTAGAAACTCTGCAACTAGAAACTCCACAACTAGAAACTTAATAACTAGAAACTATGCAACTAGAAACTCTGCAACTAGAAACTCCACAGCTAGAACGTCCACAACTAGAAACTCTGCAACTAGAAACTCCGCAACTAGAAACTCCACAGCTAGAAACTCCACAACTAGAAACTCCACAACTAGAAACTCCACAACTAGAGACTCCACAACTAGACGCTCCGCAACTAGAAACTTCACAGCTAGAAACTCTGCAACTAGAAACTCCGCAACTAGAGACTCCGCAACTAGAAACTCCACAACTAGAAACTCCACAACTAGAAGCTCCACAACTAGAAACTCCACAGCTAGAACGTCCACAACTAGAAACTCTGCAACTAGAAACTCCACGACTAGAAACTCCACAACTAGAAACTCCACAACTTGAAATACCACAACTAGATACTCCGCAACTACAAATTCCACAACTAGAAACTCCACAACTAGAAACTCCATAACTAGAAACTCCACAACCAGAAACTCCACAACTAGAGACTCCATAACTAGGAACTCCACAACTAGAAACTCCACAGCTACAGACTCCACAACTACAGACTCCACAACTAGAAACTCCAGAGCTAGAGGCTCCACAACTAGAAACTCCACAAATACGAACCCCACAAATACGAACCCCGCAACTAGAAGCTCCATAACTAGAAACTCCGCAACTAGAAACTCCACAACTTGAGACTTCGCAACTAGAAACTCCACAACTAGAAACACCACAACTAGAGACTCCACAACTACAAACTCCACAAATAGAAACTCCACAACTACGGACCTCACAACTAGAAACTCCAACACTAGAAACTCCACAACTTGGGACTTCGCAACTAGAAACTCCACATTTTGAGACTTCGCAACTAGAAACTCGGCAACTAGAAACTCCCCAACTAGAAACTCCACAACTAGAAACACCACAAATTGAAACACCACAACTAGATACTCCACAACTTCAAATTCCACAACTAGAAACTCCACAACTAAAAACTCCGCAACTAGAAACTCCGCAACTAGAAACCCCACAACTAGAGACTCCATAACTTGAAACACCACAACTAGATACTCCACAACTACAAATTCCACATCTAGAAAGTCCAAATTAAGAAACTCCGCAACTAGAAACTCCGCAACTTGAAACTCCACAACTAGAGACTCCATAACTAGGAACTCCACAACGAGAAACTCCACAACCGGAAACTCGGCAACTAGAAACTTCGCAACTAGAAACTCCACAACTAGAAATTCCACAACCAGAGACTCAACAACTTGAGACTCCACAACTAAAAACTCCACAGCTAGAAACTCCACAACTAGAAACTCCGCAACTATAAACCCAGCAACTAGAAACTCCACAACAAGACACTCCACAACTAGAAACTCCACAACTTGGAACACCACAACTAGATACTCCACAACTACAAATTCCACAACTAGAAACTCCTAATTTATAAACTCCGCAACTAGAAACTCCGCAACTTGAAACTCCACAACTACAACCTCCATAACTAGGAACTCCACAACTACAGACTCCACAACTACAAACTTCACAACTAGAAGCTCCACAACCAGAAACTCCATAACTAGAAACTCCGCAACCAGAAACTCCACAACTAGAGACTCCATAACTAGGAACTCCACAACTAGAAACTCCACAGCTACCGACTCCACAACTACAGACTCCACAACTAGAAACTCCACAGCTAGAGACTGCACAACTAGAAACTCCACAAATACGAACCCCACAAATACGAACCCCGCAACTAGAAGCTCCATAACTAGAAACTCCGCAACTAGAAACTCCACAACTTGAGACTTCGCAACTAGAAACTCCACAACTAGAAACACCACAACTACAGACTCCACAACTACAAACTCCACAACTAGAAACTACACAACTACGAACCTCACAACTAGAAACTGCAACACTCGAAACTCCACAACTTGGGACTTCGCAACTAGAAACTCCACAACTTGAGACTTCGCAACTAGAAACTCGGCAACTAGAAACTCCCCAACTAGAAACTCCACAACTAGAAACTCCACAAATTGAAACACCACAACTAGATACTCCACAACTACAAATTCCAGAACTAGAAACTCCACAACTAAAAACTCCGCAACTAGAAACTCCGCAACTACAAACTCCACAACTAGAAACTCCACAACTACGAACCTCACAACTAGAAACTCCAACACTAGAAACTCCACAACTTGGGACTTCGCAACTAGAAACTCCACAACTTGAGACTTCGCAACTAGAAACACGGCAACTAGAAACTCCCCAACTAGAAACTCCACAACTAGAAACTCCACAAATTGAAACACCACAACTAGATACTCCACAACTACAAATTCCACAACTAGAAACTCCACAACTAAAAACTCCGCAACTAGAAACTCCGCAACTAGAAACTCCACAACTAGAGACTCCATAACTTGAAACACCACAACTAGATACTCCACAACTACAAATTCCACATCTAGAAACTCCAAATTAAGAAACTCCGCAACTAGAAACTCCGCAACTTGAAACTCCACAACTAGAGACTCCATAACTAGGAACTCCACAACTAGAAACTCCACAACTACAGACTCCACAACGACAAACTCCACAACTAGAAACTCCACAACCGGAAACTCCGCAACTAGAAACTCCACAACTAGAAATTCCACAACCAGAGACTCAACATCTTGAGACTCCACAACTAAAAACTCCACAGCTAGAAACTCCACAACTAGAAACTCCGCAACTATAAACCCAGCAACTAGAAACTCCACAACAAGAAACTCCACAACTAGAAACTCCACAACTTTGAACACCACAACTAGATACTCCACAACTACAAATTCCACAACTAGAAACTCCAAATTTAGAAACTCTGTAACTAGAAACTCCGCAACTTGAAACTCCACAACTACAACCTCCATAACTAGGAACTCCACAACTAGAAACTCCACAACTACAGACTCCACAACTACAAACTTCACAACTAGAAACTCCACAGCCAGAAACTCCGCAACTAGAAACTCCACAACTAGAAATTCCACAACCAGAGACTCAACAACTAGAGACTCCACAACTAAAAACTCCACAACTAGAAACTCCACAACTAGAAACTCCACAACTAGAAACTCCGCAACTAGAAACCCAGCAACTAGAAACTCCACAACTAGAAACTCCACACCTATAAATTCCACAACTTGAAACTCCACAACTAGAAACTCAACAACTAGAAACTCAACAACTAGAAACTCAACACCTAGAAACTCCACAACTAGAAACTCCACAACTAGAAACTCCACAACTAGAAACTATGCAACTAGAAACTCCACAGCTAGAGACTCCATAACTAGGAACTCCACAACTAGAAACTCCAAAACTACAAACTCCACAACTACAAACTCCAAATTTAGAAACTCCACAACTAGAAACTCCGCTACTTGAAACTCCACAACTAGAGACTCCATAATAGGAACTCCACGACTAAAAACTCCTTAACTACAAACTCCACAACTAGAAACTCCGCAAATAGAAACTCCACAACTAGAAATTCTACAACCAGAGACTCAACAACTTGAGACTCCACAAATAAAAACTCCACAAGTAGAAACTCCACAACTAGACAATTCGCAACTAGAAACTCCACAAATAGAGACTCCATTAGAAAATTCCGCAACTAGAAACTCCACAACTACGAACCTCACAACTTGAAACTCCACAACTAGAAACTCCGCAACTAGAAACTCCACAGCTAGAAACTCCACAACTTGAGACTTCGCAACTAGAAACTCGGCAACTAGAAACTCAACAACTAGAAACTCCACAACTAAAAACTCCACAACTAGAAACACCACAACTAGATACTCCACAACTACAAATTTCACAACTAGAAACTCCAAATTTAGAATCTCCGCAACTAGAAACTCCGCAAATTGAAACTCTACAACTAGAGACTCCATAACTAGGAACTCCACAACTAGAAACTCCACAACCAGAAACTCCGCAACTAGAAACTCCACAACTAGAAATTCCACAACCAGAGACTCCACAACTAGAGACTCCCCAACTAAAAACTCCACAACTAGAAACTCCACAACTAGAAACTCCACAACTAGAAACTCCGCAACTAGAAACCAAGCAACTAGAAACTCCACAACTAGGAACTACACTCCTATAAATTCCACAACTTGAAACTCCACAACTACAAACTCAACAACTAGAGACTCCACACCTAGAAATTCTGCAACTAGAAACTCCACAACTAGAAACTTCATAACTAGAAACTATGCAACTAGAAACTCTGCAACTAGAAACTCCACAACTACGGACCTCACAACTAGAAACTCCAACACTAGAAACTCCACAACTTGGGACTTCGCAACTAGAAACTCCACATTTTGAGACTTCGCAACTAGAAACTCGGCAACTAGAAACTCCCCAACTAGAAACTCCACAACTAGAAACACCACAAATTGAAACACCACAACTAGATACTCCACAACTTCAAATTCCACAACTAGAAACTCCACAACTAAAAACTCCGCAACTAGAAACTCCGCAACTAGAAACTCCACAACTAGAGACTCCATAACTTGAAACACCACAACTAGATACTCCACAACTACAAATTCCACATCTAGAAACTCCAAATTAAGAAACTCCGCAACTAGAAACTCCGCAACTTGAAACTCCACAACTAGAGACTCCATAACTAGGAACTCCACAACGAGAAACTCCACAACCGGAAACTCGGCAACTAGAAACTTCGCAACTAGAAACTCCACAACTAGAAATTCCACAACCAGAGACTCAACAACTTGAGACTCCACAACTAAAAACTCCACAGCTAGAAACTCCACAACTAGAAACTCCACAACTATAAACCCTGCAACTAGAAACTCCACAACAAGACACTCCACAACTAGAAACTTCACAACTTGGAACACCACAACTAGATACTCCACAACTACAAATTCCACAACTAGAAACTCCTAATTTATAAACTCCGCAACTAGAAACTCCGCAACTTGAAACTCCACAACTACAACCTCCATAACTAGGAACTCCACAACTACAGACTCCACAACTACAAACTTCACAACTAGAAACTCCACAACCAGAAACTCCATAACTAGAAACTCCGCAACCAGAAACTCCACAACTAGAGACTCCATAACTAGGAACTCCACAACTAGAAACTCCACAGCTACCGACTCCACAACTACAGACTCCACAACTAGAAACTCCACAGCTAGAGACTCCACAACTAGAAACTCCACAAATACGAACCCCACATATACGAACCCCGCAACTAGAAGCTCCATAACTAGAAACTCCGCAACTAGAAACTCCACAACTTGAGACTTCGCAACTAGAAACTCCACAACTAGAAACACCACAACTACAGACTCCACAACTACAAACTCCACAACTAGAAACTCCACAACTGCGAACCTCACAACTAGAAACTGCAACACTCGAAACTCCACAACTTGGGACTTCGCAACTAGAAACTCCACAACTTGAGACTTCGCAACTAGAAACTCGGCAACTAGAAACTCCCCAACTAGAAACTCCACAACTAGAAACTCCACAAATTGAAACACCACAACTAGATACTCCACAACTACAAATTCCACAACTAGAAACTCCACAACTAAAAACTCCGCAACTAGAAACTCCGCAACTACAAACTCCACAACTAGAAACTCCACAACTACGAACCTCACAACTAGAAACTCCAACACTAGAAACTCCACAACTTGGGACTTCGCAACTAGAAACTCCACAACTTGAGACTTCGCAACTAGAAACACGGCAACTAGAAACTCCCCAACAAAAAACTCCACAACTAGAAACTCCACAAATTGAAACACCTCAACTAGATACTCCACAACTACAAATTCCACAACTAGAAACTCCACAACTAAAAACTCCGCAACTAGAAACTCCGCAACTAGAAACTCCACAACTAGAGACTCCATAACTTGAAACACCACAACTAGATACTCCACAACTACAAATTCCACATCTAGAAACTCCAAATTAAGAAACTCCGCAACTAGAAACTCCGCAACTTGAAACTCCACAACTAGAGACTCCATAACTAGGAACTCCACAACTAGAAACTCCACAACTACAGACTCCACAACGACAAACTCCACAACTAGAAACTCCACAACCGGAAACTCCGCAACTAGAAACTCCAAAACTAGAAATTCCACAACCAGAGACTCAACATCTTGAGACTCCACAACTAAAAACTCCACAGCTAGAAACTCCACAACTAGAAACTCCGCAACTATAAACCCAGCAACTAGAAACTCCACAACAAGAAACTCCACAACTAGAAACTCCACAACTTGGAACACCACAACTAGATACTCCACAACTACAAATTCCACAACTAGAAACTCCAAATTTAGAAACTCTGTAACTAGAAACTCCGCAACTTGAAACTCCACAACTACAACCTCCATAACTAGGAACTCCACAACTAGAAACTCCACAACTACAGACTCCACAACTACAAACTTCACAACTAGAAACTCCACAACCAGAAACTCCGCAACTAGAAACTCCACAACTAGAAATTCCACAACCAGAGACTCAACAACTAGAGACTCCACAACTAAAAACTCCACAACTAGAAACTCCACAACTAGAAACTCCACAACTAGAAACTCCGCAACTAGAAACCCAGCAACTAGAAACTCCACAACTAGAAACTCCACACCTATATATTCCACAACTTGAAACTCCACAACTAGAAACTCAACAACTAGAAACTCAACACCTAGAAACTCCACAACTAGAAACTCCACAACTAGAAACTCCACAACTAGAAACTATGCAACTAGAAACTCCACAGCTAGAGACTCCATAACTAGGAACTCCACAACTAGAAACTCCAAAACTACAAACTCCACAACTACAAACTCCAAATTTAGAAACTCCACAACTAGAAACTCCGCTACTTGAAACTCCACAACTAGAGACTCCATAACTAGGAACTCCACGACTAAAAACTCCTTAACTACAAACTCCACAACTAGAAACTCCGCAAATAGAAACTCCACAACTACAAATTCCACAACCAGAGACTCAACAACTTGAGACTCCACAAATAAAAACTCCACAAGTAGAAACTCCACAACTAGAGAATTCGCAACTAGAAACTCCACAAATAGAGACTCCATTAGAAAATTCCGCAACTAGAAACTCCACAACTACGAACCTCACAACTTGAAACTCCACAACTAGAAACTCCGCAACTAGAAACTCCACAGCTAGAAACTCCACAACTTGAGACTTCGCAACTAGAAACTCGGCAACTAGAAACTCAACAACTAGAAACTCCACAACTAAAAACTCCACAACTAGAAACACCACAACTAGATACTCCACAACTACAAATTTCACAACTAGAAACTCCAAATTTAGAAACTCCGCAACTAGAAACTCCGCAAATTGAAACTCTACAACTAGAGACTCCATAACTAGGAACTCCACAACTAGAAACTCCACAACCAGAAACTCCGCAACTAGAAACTCCACAACTAGAAATTCCACAACCAGAGACTCCACAACTAGAGACTCCCCAACTAAAAACTCCACAACTAGAAACTCCACAACTCTAAACTCCACAACTAGAAACTCCGCAACTAGAAACGAAGCAACTAGAAACTCCACAACTAGGAACTACACTCCTATAAATTCCACAACTTGAAACTCCACAACTACAAACTCAACAACTAGAGACTCCACACCTAGAAATTCTGCAACTAGAAACTCCACAACTAGAAACTTCATAACTAGAAACTATGCAACTAGAAACTCTGCAACTAGAAACTCCACAACTACGGACCTCACAACTAGAAACTCCAACACTAGAAACTCCACAACTTGGGACTTCGCAACTAGAAACTCCACATTTTGAGACTTCGCAACTAGAAACTCGGCAACTAGAAACTCCCCAACTAGAAACTCCACAACTAGAAACACCACAAATTGAAACACCACAACTAGATACTCCACAACTTCAAATTCCACAACTAGAAACTCCACAACTAAAAACTCCGCAACTAGAAACTCCGCAACTAGAAACTCCACAACTAGAGACTCCATAACTTGAAACACCACAACTAGATACTCCACAACTACAAATTCCACATCTAGAAACTCCAAATTAAGAAACTCCGCAACTAGAAACTCCGCAACTTGAAACTCCACAACTAGAGACTCCATAACTAGGAACTCCACAACGAGAAACTCCACAACCGGAAACTCGGCAACTAGAAACTTCGCAACTAGAAACTCCACAACTAGAAATTCCACAACCAGAGACTCAACAACTTGAGACTCCACAACTAAAAACTCCACAGCTAGAAACTCCACAACTAGAAACTCCGCAACTATAAACCCAGCAACTATAAACTCCACAACAAGACACTCCACAACTAGAAACTTCACAACTTGGAACACCACAACTAGATACTCCACAACTACAAATTCCACAACTAGAAACTCCTAATTTATAAACTCCGCAACTAGAAACTCCGCAACTTGAAACTCCACAACTACAACCTCCATAACTAGGAACTCCACAACTACAGACTTCACAACTACAAACTTCACAACTAGAAACTCCACAACCAGAAACTCCATAACTAGAAACTCCGCAACCAGAAACTCCACAACTAGAGACTCCATAACTAGGAACTCCACAACTAGAAACTCCACAGCTACCGACTCCACAACTACAGACTCCACAACTAGAAACTCCACAGCTAGAGACTCCACAACTAGAAACTCCACAAATACGAACCCCACATATACGAACCCCGCAACTAGAAGCTCCATAACTAGAAACTCCGCAACTAGAAACTCCACAACTTGAGACTTCGCAACTAGAAACTCCACAACTAGAAACACCACAACTACAGACTTCACAACTACAAACTCCACAACTAGAAACTCCACAACTACGAACCTCACAACTAGAAACTGCAACACTCGAAACTCCACAACTTGGGACTTCGCAACTAGAAACTCCACAACTTGAGACTTCGCAACTAGAAACTCGGCAACTAGAAACTCCACAACTAGAAACTCCACAAATTGAAACACCACAACTAGATACTCCACAACTACAAATTCCACAACTAGAAACTCCACAACTAAAAACTCCGCAACTAGAAACTCCGCAACTACAAACTCCACAACTAGAAACTCCACAACTACGAACCTCACAACTAGAAACTCCAACACTAGAAACTCCACAACTTGGGACTTCGCAACTAGAAACTCCACAACTTGAGACTTCGCCACTAGAAACACGGCAACTAGAAACTCCCCAACTAGAAACTCCACAACTAGAAACTCCACAAATTGAAACACCACAACTAGATACTCCACAACTACAAATTCCACAACTACAAACTCCACAACTAAAAACTCCGCAACTAGAAACTCCGCAACTAGAAACTCCACAACTAGAGACTCCATAACTTGAAACACCACAACTAGATACTCCACAACTACAAATTCCACATCTAGAAACTCCAAATTAAGAAACTCCACAACTAGAAACTCCGCAACTTGAAACTCCACAACTAGAGACTCCATAACTAGGAACTCCACAACTAGAAACTCCACAACTACAGACTCCACAACGACAAACTCCACAACTAGAAACTCCACAACCGGAAACTCCGCAACTAGAAACTCCACAACTAGAAATTCCACAACCAGAGACTCAACAACTTGAGACTCCACAACTAAAAACTCCACAGCTAGAAACTCCACAACTAGAAACTCCGCAACTATAAACCCAGCAACTAGAAACTCCACAACAAGAAACTCCACAACTAGAAACTCCACAACTTGGAACACCACAACTAGATACTCCACAACTACAAATTCCACAACTAGAAACTCCAAATTTAGAAACTCCGTAACTAGAAACTCCGCAACTTGAAACTCCACAACTACAACCTCCATAACTAGGAACTCCACAACTAGAAACTCCACAACTACAGACTCCACAACTACAAACTTCAGAACTAGAAACTCCCCAACCAGAAACTCCGCAACTAGAAACTCCACAACTAGAAATTCCACAACCAGAGACTCAACAACTAGAGACTCCACAACTAAAAACTCCACAACTAGAAACTCCACAACTAGAAACTCCACAACTAGAAACTCCGCAACTAGAAACCCAGCAACTAGAAACTCCACAACTAGAAACTCCACACCTATAAATTCCACAACTTGAAACTCCACAACTAGAAACTCAACTAGAAACTCAACACCTAGAAACTCCACAACAGAAATTCCACAACTAGAAACTCCACAACTAGAAACTATGCAACTAGAAACTCCACAGCTAGAGACTCCATAACTAGGAACTCCACAACTAGAAACTCCAAAACTACAAACTCCACAACTACAAACTCCAAATTTAGAAACTCCACAACTAGAAACTCCGCAACTTGAAACTCCACAACTAGAGACTCCATAACTAGGAACTCCACGACTAAAAACTCCTTAACTACAAACTCCACAACTAGAAACTCCGCAAATAGAAACTCCACAACTAGAAATTCCACAACCAGAGACTCAACAACTTGAGACTCCACAAATAAAAACTCCACAAGTAGAAACTCCACAACTAGACAATTCGCAACTAGAAACTCCACAAATAGAGACTCCATTAGAAAATTCCGCAACTAGAAACTCCACAACTACGAACCTCACAACTTGAAACTCCACAACTAGAAACTCCGCAACTAGAAACTCCACAGCTAGAAACTCCACAACTTGAGACTTCGCAACTAGAAACTCGGCAACTAGAAACTCAACAACTAGAAACTCCACAACTAAAAACTCCACATCTAGAAACACCACAACTAGATACTCCACAACTACAAATTTCACAACTAGAAACTCCAAATTTAGAAACTCCGCAACTAGAAACTCCGCAAATTGAAACTCTACAACTAGAGACTCCATAACTAGGAACTCCACAACTAGAAACTCCACAACCAGAAACTCCGCAACTAGAAACTCCACAACTAGAAATTCCACAACCAGAGACTCCACAACTAGAGACTCCCCAACTAAAAACTCCACAACTAGAAACTCCACAACTAGAAACTCCACAACTAGAAACTCCGCAACTAGAAACCAAGCAACTAGAAACTCCACAACTAGGAACTACACTCCTATAAATTCCACAACTTGAAACTCCACAACTACAAACTCAACAACTAGAGACTCCACACCTAGAAATTCTGCAACTAGAAACTCCGCAACTAGAAACTTCATAACTAGAAACTATGCAACTAGAAACTCTGCAACTAGAAACTCCACAACTACGGACCTCACAACTAGAAACTCCAACACTAGAAACTCCACAACTTGGGACTTCGCAACTAGAAACTCCACATTTTGAGACTTCGCAACTAGAAACTCGGCAACTAGAAACTCCCCAACTAGAAACTCCACAACTAGAAACACCACAAATTGAAACACCACAACTAGATACTCCACAACTTCAAATTCCACAACTAGAAACTCCACAACTAAAAAATCCGCAACTAGAAACTCCGCAACTAGAAACTCCACAACTAGAGACTCCATAACTTGAAACACCACAACTAGATACTCCACAACTACAAATTCCACATCTAGAAACTCCAAATTAAGAAACTCCGCAACTAGAAACTCCGCAACTTGAAACTCCACAACTAGAGACTCCATAACTAGGAACTCCACAACGAGAAACTCCACAACCGGAAACTCGGCAACTAGAAACTTCGCAACTAGAAACTCCACAACTAGAAATTCCACAACCAGAGACTCAACAACTTGAGACTCCACAACTAAAAACTCCACAGCTAGAAACTCCACAACTAGAAACTCCGCAACTATAAACCCTGCAACTAGAAACTCCACAACAAGACACTCCACAACTAGAAACTTCACAACTTGGAACACCACAACTAGATACTCCACAACTTCAAATTCCACAACTAGAAACTCCACAACTAAAAACTCCGCAACTAGAAACTCTGCAACTAGAAACTCCACAACTAGAGACTCCATAACTTGAAACACCACAACTAGATACTCCACAACTACAAATTCCACATCTAGAAACTCCAAATTAAGAAACTCCGCAACTAGAAACTCCGCAACTTGAAACTCCACAACTAGAGACTCCATAACTAGGAACTCCACAACGAGAAACTCCACAACCGGAAACTCGGCAACTAGAAACTTCGCAACTAGAAACTCCACAACTAGAAATTCCACAACCAGAGACTCAACAACTTGACACTCCACAACTAAAAACTCCACAGCTAGAAACTCCACAACTAGAAACTCCGCAACTATAAACCCTGCAACTAGAAACTCCACAACAAGACACTCCACAACTAGAAACTTCACAACTTGGAACACCACAACTAGATACTCCACAACTACAAATTCCACAACTAGAAACTCCTAATTTATAAACTCCGCAACTAGAAACTCCGCAACTTGAAACTCCACAACTACAACCTCCATAACTAGGAACTCCACAACTACAGACTCCACAACTACAAACTTCACAACTAGAAACTCCACAACCAGAAACTCCATAACTAGAAACTCCGCAACCAGAAACTCCACAACTAGAGACTCCATAACTAGGAACTCCACAACTAGAAACTCCACAGCTACCGACTCCACAACTACAGACTCCACAACTAGAAACTCCACAGCTAGAGACTCCACAACTAGAAACTCCACAAATACGAACCCCACATATACGAACCCCGCAACTAGAAGCTCCATAACTAGAAACTCCGCAACTAGAAACTCCACAACTTGAGACTTCGCAACTAGAAACTCCACAACTAGAAACACCACAACTACAGACTCCACAACTACAAACTCCACAACTAGAAACTCCACAACTACGAACCTCACAACTAGAAACTGCAACACTCGAAACTCCACAACTTGGGACTTCGCAACTAGAAACTCCACAACTTGAGACTTCGCAACTAGAAACTCGGCAACTAGAAACTCCCCAACTAGAAACTCCACAACTAGAAACTCCACAAATTGAAACACCACAACTAGATACTCCACAACTACAAATTCCACAACTAGAAACTCCACAACTAAAAACTCCGCAACTAGAAACTCCGCAACTACAAACTCCACAACTAGAAACTCCACAACTACGAACCTCACAACTAGAAACTCCAACACTAGAAACTCCACAACTTGGGACTTCGCAACTAGAAACTCCACAACTTGAGACTTCGCAACTAGAAACACGGCAACTAGAAACTCCCCAACTACAAACTCCACAACTAGAAACTCCACAAATTGAAACACCACAACTAGATACTCCACAACTACAAATTCCACAACTAGAAACTCCACAACTAAAAACTCCGCAACTAGAAACTCCGCAACTTGAAACTCCACAACTAGAGACTCCATAACTTGAAACACCACAACTAGATACTCCACAACTACAAATTCCACATCTAGAAACTCCAAATTAAGAAACTCCGCAACTAGAAACTCCGCAACTTGAAACTCCACAACTAGAGACTCCATAACTAGGAACTCCACAACTAGAAACTCCACAACTACAGACTCCACAACGACAAACTCCACAACTAGAAACTCCACAACCGGAAACTCCGCAACTAGAAACTCCACAACTAGAAATTCCACAACCAGAGACTCAACAACTTGAGACTCCACAACTAAAAACTCCACAGCTAGAAACTCCACAACTAGAAACTCCGCAACTATAAACCCAGCAACTAGAAACTCCACAACAAGAAACTCCACAACTAGAAACTCCACAACTTGGAACACCACAACTAGATACTCCACAACTACAAATTCCACAACTAGAAACTCCAAATTTAGAAACTCCGTAACTAGAAACTCCGCAACTTGAAACTCCACAACTACAACCTCCATAACTAGGAACTCCACAACTAGAAACTCCACAACTACAGACTCCACAACTACAAACTTTAGAACTAGAAACTCCACAACCAGAAACTCCGCAACTAGAAACTCCACAACTAGAAATTCCACAACCAGAGACTCAACAACTAGAGACTCCACAACTAAAAACTCCACAACTAGAAACTCCACAACTAGAAACTCCACAACTAGAAACTCCGCAACTAGAAACCCAGCAACTAGAAACTCCACAACTAGAAACTCCACACCTATAAATTCCACAACTTGAAACTCCACAACTAGAAACTCAACAACTAGAAACTCAACACCTAGAAACTCCACAACTAGAAATTCCACAACTAGAAACTCCAAAACTAGAAACTATGCAACTAGAAACTCCACAGCTAGAGACTCCATAACTAGGAACTCCACAACTAGAAACTCCAAAACTACAAACTCCACAACTACAAACTCCAAATTTAGAAACTCCACAACTAGAAACTCCGCAACTTGAAACTCCACAACTAGAGACTCCATAACTAGGAACTCCACGACTAAAAACTCCGTAACTACAAACTCCACAACTAGAAACTCCGCAAATAGAAACTCCACAACTAGAAATTCCACAACCAGAGACTCAACAACTTGAGACTCCACAAATAAAAACTCCACTAGTAGAAACTCCACAACTAGACAATTCGCAACTAGAAACTCCACAAATAGAGACTCCATTAGAAAATTCCGCAACTAGAAACTCCACAACTACGAACCTCACAACTTGAAACTCCACAACTAGAAACTCCGCAACTAGAAACTCCACAGCTAGAAACTCCACAACTTGAGACTTCGCAACTAGAAACTCGGCAACTAGAAACTCAACAACTAGAAACTCCACAACTAAAAACTCCACAACTAGAAACACCACAACTAGATACTCCACAACTACAAATTCCACAACTAGAAACTCCAAATTTAGAAACTCCGCAACTAGAAACTCCGCAAATTGAAACTCTACAACTAGAGACTCCATAACTAGGAACTCCACAACTAGAACCTCCACAACCATAAACTCCGCAACTAGAAACTCCACAACTAGAAATTCCACAACCAGAGACTCCACAACTAGAGACTCCCCAACTAAAAACTCCACAACTAGAAACTCCACAACTAGAAACTCCACAACTAGAAACTCCGCAACTAGAAACCAAGCAACTAGAAACTCCACAACTAGGAACTACACTCCTATAAATTCCACAACTTGAAACTCCACAACTACAAACTCAACAACTAGAGACTTCACACCTAGAAATTCTGCAACTAGAAACTCCACAACTAGAAACTTCATAACTAGAAACTATGCAACTAGAAACTCTGCAACTAGAAACTCCACAACTACGGACCTCACAACTAGAAACTCCAACACTCGAAACTCCACAACTTGGGACTTCGAAACTAGAAACTCCACATTTTGAGACTTCGCAACTAGAAACTCGGCAACTAGAAACTCCCCAACTAGAAACTCCACAACTAGAAACACCACAAATTGAAACACCACAACTAGATACTCCACAACTTCAAATTCCACAACTAGAAACTCCACAACTAAAAACTCCGCAACTAGAAACTCCGCAACTAGAAACTCCACAACTAGAGACTCCATAACTTGAAACACCACAACTAGATACTCCACAACTACAAATTCCACATCTAGAAACTCCAAATTAAGAAACTCCGCAACTAGAAACTCCGCAACTTGAAACTCCACAACTAGAGACTCCATAACTAGGAACTCCACAACTAGAAACTCCACAACTACAGACTCCACAACGACAAACTCCACAACTAGAAACTCCACAACCGGAAACTCCGCAACTAGAAACTCCACAACTAGAAACTCCACAACTAGAAACTCCACAACTTGGAACACCACAACTAGATACTCCACAACTACAAATTCCACAACTAGAAACTCCAAATTTAGAAACTCTGTAACTAGAAACTCCGCAACTTGAAACTCCACAACTACAACCTCCATAACTAGGAACTCCACAACTAGAAACTCCACAACTACAGACTCCACAACTACAAACTTCACAACTAGAAACTCCACAACCAGAAACTCCGCAACTAGAAACTCCACAACTAGAAATTCCACAACCAGAGACTCAACAACTAGAGACTCCACAACTAAAAACTCCACAACTAGAAACTCCACAACTAGAAACTCCACAACTAGAAACTCCGCAACTAGAAACCCAGCAACTAGAAACTCCACAACTAGAAACTCCACACCTATAAATTCCACAACTTGAAACTCCACAACTAGAAACTCAACAACTAGAAACTCAACACCTAGAAACTCCACAACTAGAAACTCCACAACTAGAAACTCCACAACTAGAAACTATGCAACTAGAAACTCCACAGCTAGAGACTCCATAACTAGGAACTCCACAACTAGAAACTCCAAAACTACAAACTCCACAACTACAAACTCCAAATTTAGAAACTCCACAACTAGAAACTCCGCTACTTGAAACTCCACAACTAGAGACTCCATAACTAGGAACTCCACGACTAAAAACTCCTTAACTACAAACTCCACAACTAGAAACTCCGCAAATAGAAACTCCACAACTACAAATTCCACAACCAGAGACTCAACAACTTGAGACTCCACAAATAAAAACTCCACAAGTAGAAACTCCACAACTAGACAATTCGCAACTAGAAACTCCACAAATAGAGACTCCATTAGAAAATTCCGCAACTAGAAACTCCACAACTACGAACCTCACAACTTGAAACTCCACAACTAGAAACTCCGCAACTAGAAACTCCACAGCTAGAAACTCCACAACTTGAGACTTCGCAACTAGAAACTCGGCAACTAGAAACTCAACAACTAGAAACTCCACAACTAAAAACTCCACAACTAGAAACACCACAACTAGATACTCCACAACTACAAATTTCACAACTAGAAACTCCAAATTTAGAAACTCCGCAACTAGAAACTCCGCAAATTGAAACTCTACAACTAGAGACTCCATAACTAGGAACTCCACAACTAGAAACTCCACAACCAGAAACTCCGCAACTAGAAACTCCACAACTAGAAATTCCACAACCAGAGACTCCACAACTAGAGACTCCCCAACTAAAAACTCCACAACTAGAAACTCCACAACTAGAAACTCCACAACTAGAAACTCCGCAACTAGAAACCAAGCAACTAGAAACTCCACAACTAGGAACTACACTCCTATAAATTCCACAACTTGAAACTCCACAACTACAAACTCAACAACTAGAGACTCCACACCTAGAAATTCTGCAACTAGAAACTCCACAACTAGAAACTTCATAACTAGAAACTATGCAACTAGAAACTCTGCAACTAGAAACTCCACAACTACGGACCTCACAACTAGAAACTCCAACACTAGAAACTCCACAACTTGGGACTTCGCAACTAGAAACTCCACATTTTGAGACTTCGCAACTAGAAACTCGGCAACTAGAAACTCCCCAACTAGAAACTCCACAACTAGAAACACCACAAATTGAAACACCACAACTAGATACTCCACAACTTCAAATTCCACAACTAGAAACTCCACAACTAAAAACTCCGCAACTAGAAACTCCGCAACTAGAAACTCCACAACTAGAGACTCCATAACTTGAAACACCACAACTAGATACTCCACAACTACAAATTCCACATCTAGAAACTCCAAATTAAGAAACTCCGCAACTAGAAACTCCGCAACTTGAAACTCCACAACTAGAGACTCCATAACTAGGAACTCCACAACGAGAAACTCCACAACCGGAAACTCGGCAACTAGAAACTTCGCAACTAGAAACTCCACAACTAGAAATTCCACAACCAGAGACTCAACAACTTGAGACTCCACAACTAAAAACTCCACAGCTAGAAACTCCACAACTAGAAACTCCGCAACTATAAACCCAGCAACTAGAAACTCCACAACAAGACACTCCACAACTAGAAACTTCACAACTTGGAACACCACAACTAGATACTCCACAACTACAAATTCCACAACTAGAAACTCCTAATTTATAAACTCCGCAACTAGAAACTCCGCAACTTGAAACTCCACAACTACAACCTCCATAACTAGGAACTCCACAACTACAGACTCCACAACTACAAACTTCACAACTAGAAACTCCACAACCAGAAACTCCATAACTAGAAACTCCTCAACCAGAAACTCCACAACTAGAGACTCCATAACTAGGAACTCCACAACTAGAAACTCCACAGCTACCGACTCCACAACTACAGACTCCACAACTAGAAACTCCACAGCTAGAGACTCCACAACTAGAAACTCCACAAATACGAACCCCACATATACGAACCCCGCAACTAGAAGCTCCATAACTAGAAACTCTGCAACTAGAAACTCCACAACTTGAGACTTCGCAACTAGAAACTCCACAACTAGAAACACCACAACTACAGACTTCACAACTACAAACTCCACAACTAGAAACTCCACAACTACGAACCTCACAACTAGAAACTGCAACACTCGAAACTCCACAACTTGGGACTTCGCAACTAGAAACTCCACAACTTGAGACTTCGCAACTAGAAACTCGGCAACTAGAAACTCCCCAACTAGAAACTCCACAACTAGAAACTCCACAAATTGAAACACCACAACTAGATACTCCACAACTACAAATTCCACAACTAGAAACTCCACAACTAAAAACTCCGCAACTAGAAACTCCGCAACTACAAACTCCACAACTAGAAACTCCACAACTACGAACCTCACAACTAGAAACTCCAACACTAGAAACTCCACAACTTGGGACTTCGCAACTAGAAACTCCACAACTTGAGACTTCGCAACTAGAAACACGGCAACTAGAAACTCCCCAACTAGAAACTCCACAACTAGAAACTCCACAAATTGAAACACCACAACTAGATACTCCACAACTACAAATTCCACAACTAGAAACTCCACAACTAAAAACTCCGCAACTAGAAACTCCGCAACTAGAAACTCCACAACTAGAGACTCCATAACTTGAAACACCACAACTAGATACTCCACAACTACAAATTCCACATCTAGAAACTCCAAATTAAGAAACTCCGCAACTAGAAACTCCGCAACTTGAAACTCCACAACTAGAGACTCCATAACTAGGAACTCCACAACTAGAAACTCCACAACTACAGACTCCACAACGACAAACTCCACAACTAGAAACTCCACAACCGGAAACTCCGCAACTAGAAACTCCACAACTAGAAATTCCACAACCAGAGACTCAACAACTTGAGACTCCACAACTAAAAACTCCACAGCTAGAAACTCCACAACTAGAAACTCTGCAACTATAAACCCAGCAACTAGAAACTCCACAACAAGAAACTCCACAACTAGAAACTCCACAACTTGGAACACCACAACTAGATACTCCACAACTACAAATTCCACAACTAGAAACTCCAAATTTAGAAACTCCGTAACTAGAAACTCCGCAACTTGAAACTCCACAACTACAACCTCCATAACTAGGAACTCCACAACTAGAAACTCCACAACTACAGACTCCACAACTACAAACTTCAGAACTAGAAACTCCACAACCAGAAACTCCGCAACTAGAAACTCCACAACTAGAAATTCCACAACCAGAGACTCAACAACTAGAGACTCCACAACTAAAAACTCCACAACTAGAAACTCCACAACTAGAAACTCCACAACTAGAAACTCCGCAACTAGAAACCCAGCAACTAGAAACTCCACAACTAGAAACTCCACACCTATAAATTCCACAACTTGAAACTCCACAACTAGAAACTCAACAACTAGAAACTCAACACCTAGAAACTCCACAACTAGAAATTCCACAACTAGAAACTCCACAACTAGAAACTATGCAACTAGAAACTCCACAGCTAGAGACTCCATAACTAGGAACTCCACAACTAGAAACTCCAAAACTACAAACTCCACAACTACAAACTCCAAATTTAGAAACTCCACAACTAGAAACTCCGCAACTTGAAACTCCACAACTAGAGACTCCATAACTAGGAACTCCACGACTAAAAACTCCTTAACTACAAACTCCACAACTAGAAACTCCGCAAATAGAAACTCCACAACTAGAAATTCCACAACCAGAGACTCAACAACTTGAGACTCCACAAATAAAAACTCCACAAGTAGAAACTCCACAACTAGACAATTCGCAACTAGAAACTCCACAAATAGAGACTCCATTAGAAAATTCCGCAACTAGAAACTCCACAACTACGAACCTCACAACTTGAAACTCCACAACTAGAAACTCCGCAACTAGAAACTCCACAGCTAGAAACTCCACAACTTGAGACTTCGCAACTAGAAACTCGGCAACTAGAAACTCAACAACTAGAAACTCCACAACTAAAAACTCCACAACTAGAAACACCACAACTAGATACTCCACAACTACAAATTCCACAACTAGAAACTCCAAATTTAGAAACTCCGCAACTAGAAACTCCGCAAATTGAAACTCTACAACTAGAGACTCCATAACTAGGAACTCCACAACTAGAAACTCCACAACCAGAAACTCCGCAACTAGAAACTCCACAACTAGAAATTCCATAACCAGAGACTCCACAACTAGAGACTCCCCAACTAAAAACTCCACAACTAGAAACTCCACAACTAGAAACTCCACAACTAGAAACTCCGCAACCAGAAACCAAGCAACTAGAAACTCCACAACTAGGAACTACACTCCTATAAATTCCACAACTTGAAACTCCACAACTACAAACTCAACAACTAGAGACTCCACACCTAGAAACTCTGCAACTAGAAACTCCACAACTAGAAACTTCATAACTAGAAACTATGCAACTAGAAACTCTGCAACTAGAAACTCCACAGCTAGAAACTCCACAACTAGAAACTCCACAACTAGAAACACCACAGCTAGAGGCTCCGCAACTAGAAACTTCACAGCTAGACACTCTGCAACTAGAAACTCCACAACTAGAGACTCCGCAACTAGAAACTCCACAACTTGAAACTGCACAACTAGAAGCTCCGCAACTAGAAACTCCACAGCTAGAACGTCCGCAACTAGAAACACTGCAACTAGAAACTCCGCAACTAGAAACTCCACAGCTAGAAACTCCACAACTAGAAACTCCACAACTAGAAACTCCACAGCTAGAGGCTCCGCAACTAGAAACTTCACAGCTAGAAACTCTGCAACTAGAAACTCCGCAACTAGAGACTCCGCAACTAGAAACTCCACAGATAGAACGTCCGCAACTAGAAACTCTGCAACTAGAAACTCCACGACTAGAAACTCCACAACTAGAAACTTCACAACTAGAAACTCCACAACTAGAAACTCCACAACTAGAGACTCCACAACTAGAGACTCCGCAACTAAAAACTCCACAGCTAGAAACTCCGCAACTAGAAACTCCGCAACTAGAATCTCCACAACTAGAGAGTCCACAGCTATAAACTCCACAACTTGAAACTCTGCAACTCGAAACTCTGCAACTAGAAAATATCCAACTAGAAACTACACAACTAGAATCTCCGCAACTCAAAACTCCGCAACTACAAAATCCACAACTAGAAACTTGAATATTGGGAACTCCGCAACTAGAAAATCTACAACTAGAAACTTGAAAACTAAAAACTCCAACTAGAAACTCCACAACTAGAAACTCCACAACTAGAAACTCCACAACTAGAGACTCCATAACTAGGAACTCCACAACTAGAAACTCCACAGCTACCGACTCCACAACTACAGACTCCACAACTAGAAACTCCACAGCTAGAGACTCCACAACTAGAAACTCCACAAATACGAACCCCACAAATACGAACCCCGCAACTAGAAGCTCCATAACTAGAAACTCCGCAACTAGAAACTCCACAACTTGAGACTTCGCAACTAGAAACTCCACAACTAGAAACACCACAACTACAGACTCCACAACTACAAACTCCACAACTAGAAACTCCACAACTACGAACCTCACAACTAGAAACTCCAACACTAGAAACTCCACAACTTGGGACTTCGCAACTAGAAACTCCACAACTTGAGACTTCGCAACTAGAAACTCGGCAACTAGAAACTCCCCAACTAGAAACTCCCCAACTAGAAACTCCACAAATTGAAACACCACAACTAGATACTCCACAACTACAAATTCCACAACTAGAAACTCCACAACTAAAAACTCCGCAACTAGAAACTCCGCAACTAGAAACTCCACAACTAGAGACTCCATAACTTGAAACACCACAACTAGATACTCCACAACTACAAATTCCACATCTAGAAACTCCAAATTAAGAAACTCCGCAACTAGAAACTCCGCAACTTGAAACTCCACAACTAGAGACTCCATAACTAGGAACTCCACAACTAGAAACTCCACAACTACAGACTCCACAACGACAAACTCCACAACTAGAAACTCCACAACCGGAAACTCCGCAACTAGAAACTCCACAACTAGAAATTCCACAACCAGAGACTCAACAACTTGAGACTCCACAACTAAAAACTCCACAGCTAGAAACTCCACAACTAGAAACTCCGCAACTATAAACTCAGCAACTAGAAACTCCACAACAAGAAACTCCACAACTAGAAACTCCACAACTTGGAACACCACAACTAGATACTCCACAGCTACAAATTCCACAACTAGAAACTCCAAATTTAGAAACTTCACAACTAGAAACTCCACAACCAGAAACTCCGCAACTAGAAACTCCACAACTAGAAATTCCACAACCAGAGACTCAACAACTAGAGACTCCACAACTAAAAACTCCACAACTAGAAACTCCACAACTAGAAACTCCACAACTAGAAACTCCGCAACTAGAAACCCAGCAACTAGAAACTCCACAACTAGAAACTCCACACCTATAAATTCTAGAACTTGAAACTCCACAACTAGAAAACCAACAACTAGAAACTCAACACCTAGAAACTCCACAACTAGAAACTCCACAACTAGAAACTCCACAACTAGAAACACCACAACTAGAAACTATGCAACTACAAACTCCACATTTTGAGACTTCGCAACTAGAAACTCGGCAACTAGAAACTCCCCAACTAGAAACTCCACAACTAGAAACACCACAAATTGAAACACCACAACTAGATACTCCACAACTTCAAATTCCACAACTAGAAACTCCACAACTAAAAACTCCGCAACTAGAAACTCCGCAACTAGAAACTCCACAACTAGAGACTCCATAACTTGAAACACCACAACTAGATACTCCACAACTACAAATTCCACATCTAGAAACTCCAAATTAAGAAACTCCGCAACTAGAAACTCCGCAACTTGAAACTCCACAACTAGAGACTCCATAACTAGGAACTCCACAACGAGAAACTCCACAACCAGAAACTCGGCAACTAGAAACTTCGCAACTAGAAACTCCACAACTAGAAATTCCACAACCAGAGACTCAACAACTTGAGACTCCACAACTAAAAACTCCACAGCTAGAAACTCCACAACTAGAAACTCCGCAACTATAAACCCAGCAACTAGAAACTCCACAACAAGACACTCCACAACTAGAAACTCCACAACTTGGAACACCACAACTAGATACTCCACAACTACAAATTCCACAACTAGAAACTCCTAATTTATAAACTCCGCAACTAGAAACTCCGCAACTTGAAACTCCACAACTACAACCTCCATAACTAGGAACTCCACAACTACAGACTCCACAACTACAAACTTCACAACTAGAAACTCCACAACCAGAAACTCCATAACTAGAAACTCCGCAACCAGAAACTCCACAACTAGAGACTCCATAACTAGGAACTCCACAACTAGAAACTCCACAGCTACCGACTCCACAACTACAGACTCCACAACTAGAAACTCCACAGCTAGAGACTCCACAACTAGAAACTCCACAAATACGAACCCCACAAATACGAACCCCGCAACTAGAAGCTCCATAACTAGAAACTCCGCAACTAGAAACTCCACAACTTGAGACTTCGCAACTAGAAACTCCACAACTAGAAACACCACAACTACAGACTCCACAACTACAAACTCCACAACTAGAAACTCCACAACTACGAACCTCACAACTAGAAACTGCAACACTCGAAACTCCACAACTTGGGACTTCGCAACTAGAAACTCCACAACTTGAGACTTCGCAACTAGAAACTCGGCAACTAGAAACTCCCCAACTAGAAACTCCACAACTAGAAACTCCACAAATTGAAACACCACAACTAGATACTCCACAACTACAAATTCCACAACTAGAAACTCCACAACTAAAAACTCCGCAACTAGAAACTCCGCAACTACAAACTCCACAACTAGAAACTCCACTACTACGAACCTCACAACTAGAAACTCCAACACTAGAAACTCCACAACTTGGGACTTCGCAACTAGAAACTCCACAACTTGAGACTTCGCAACTAGAAACACGGCAACTAGAAACTCCCCAACTAGAAACTCCACAACTAGAAACTCCACAAATTGAAACACCACAACTAGATACTCCACAACTACAAATTCCACAACTAGAAACTCCACAACTAAAAACTCCGCAACTAGAAACTCCGCAACTAGAAACTCCACAACTAGAGACTCCATAACTTGAAACACCACAACTAGATACTCCACAACTACAAATTCCACATCTAGAAACTCCAAATTAAGAAACTCCGCAACTAGAAACTCCGCAACTTGAAACTCCACAACTAGAGACTCCATAACTAGGAACTCCACAACTAGAAACTCCACAACTACAGACTCCACAACGACAAACTCCACAACTAGAAACTCCACAACCGGAAACTCCGCAACTAGAAACTCCACAACTAGAAATTCCACAACCAGAGACTCAACAACTTGAGACTCCACAACTAAAAACTCCACAGCTAGAAACTCCACAACTAGAAACTCCGCAACTATAAACCCAGCAACTAGAAACTCCACAACAAGAAACTCCACAACTAGAAACTCCACAACTTGGAACACCACAACTAGATACTCCACAACTACAAATTCCACAACTAGAAACTCCAAATTTAGAAACTCCGTAACTAGAAACTCCGCAACTTGAAACTCCACAACTACAACCTCCATAACTAGGAACTCCACAACTAGAAACTCCACAACTACAGACTCCACAACTACAAACTTCCGAACTAGAAACTCCACAACCAGAAACTCCGCAACTAGAAACTCCACAACTAGAAATTCCACAACCAGAGACTCAACAACTAGAGACTCCACAACTAAAAACTCCACAACTAGAAACTCCACAACTAGAAACTCCACAACTAGAAACTCCGCAACTAGAAACCCAGCAACTAGAAACTCCACAACTAGAAACTCCACACCTATAAATTCCACAACTTGAAACTCCACAACTAGAAACTCAACAACTAGAAACTCAACACCTAGAAACTCCACAACTAGAAATTCCACAACTAGAAACTCCACAACTAGAAACTATGCAACTAGAAACTCCACAGCTAGAGACTCCATAACTAGGAACTCCACAACTAGAAACTCCAAAACTACAAACTCCACAACTACAAACTCCAAATTTAGAAACTCCACAACTAGAAACTCCGCAACTTGAAACTCCACAACTAGAGACTCCATAACTAGGAACTCCACGACTAAAAACTCCTTAACTACAAACTCCACAACTAGAAACTCCGCAAATAGAAACTCCACAACTAGAAATTCCACAACCAGAGACTCAACAACTTGAGACTCCACAAATAAAAACTCCACAAGTAGAAACTCCACAACTAGACAATTCGCAACTAGAAACTCCACAAATAGAGACTCCATTAGAAAATTCCGCAACTAGAAACTCCACAACTACGAACCTCACAACTTGAAACTCCACAACTAGAAACTCCGCAACTAGAAACTCCACAGCTAGAAACTCCACAACTTGAGACTTCGCAACTAGAAACTCGGCAACTAGAAACTCAACAACTAGAAACTCCACAACTAAAAACTCCACAACTAGAAACACCACAACTAGATACTCCACAACTACAAATTCCACAACTAGAAACTCCAAATTTAGAAACTCCGCAACTAGAAACTCCGCAAATTGAAACTCTACAACTAGAGACTCCATAACTAGGAACTCCACAACTAGAAACTCCACAACCAGAAACTCCGCAACTAGAAACTCCACAACTAGAAATTCCACAACCAGAGACTCCACAACTAGAGACTCCCCAACTAAAAACTCCACAACTAGAAACTCCACAACTAGAAACTCCACAACTAGAAACTCCGCAACCAGAAACCAAGCAACTAGAAACTCCACAACTAGGAACTACACTCCTATAAATTCCACAACTTGAAACTCCACAACTACAAACTCAACAACTAGAGACTCCACACCTAGAAACTCTGCAACTAGAAACTCCACAACTAGAAACTTCATAACTAGAAACTATGCAACTAGAAACTCTGCAACTAGAAACTCCACAGCTAGAAACTCCACAACTAGAAACTCCACAACTAGAAACACCACAGCTAGAGGCTCCGCAACTAGAAACTTCACAGCTAGACACTCTGCAACTAGAAACTCCACAACTAGAGACTCCGCAACTAGAAACTCCACAACTTGAAACTGCACAACTAGAAGCTCCGCAACTAGAAACTCCACAGCTAGAACGTCCGCAACTAGAAACACTGCAACTAGAAACTCCGCAACTAGAAACTCCACAGCTAGAAACTCCACAACTAGAAACTCCACAACTAGAAACTCCACAGCTAGAGGCTCCGCAACTAGAAACTTCACAGCTAGAAACTCTGCAACTAGAAACTCCGCAACTAGAGACTCCGCAACTAGAAACTCCACAGATAGAACGTCCGCAACTAGAAACTCTGCAACTAGAAACTCCACGACTAGAAACTCCACAACTAGAAACTTCACAACTAGAAACTCCACAACTAGAAACTCCACAACTAGAGACTCCACAACTAGAGACTCCGCAACTAAAAACTCCACAGCTAGAAACTCCGCAACTAGAAACTCCGCAACTAGAATCTCCACAACTAGAGAGTCCACAGCTATAAACTCCACAACTTGAAACTCTGCAACTCGAAACTCTGCAACTAGAAAATATCCAACTAGAAACTACACAACTAGAATCTCCGCAACTCAAAACTCCGCAACTACAAAATCCACAACTAGAAACTTGAATATTGGGAACTCCGCAACTAGAAAATCTACAACTAGAAACTTGAAAACTAAAAACTCCAACTAGAAACTCCACAACTAGAAACTCCACAACTAGAAACTCCACAACTAGAGACTCCATAACTAGGAACTCCACAACTAGAAACTCCACAGCTACCGACTCCACAACTACAGACTCCACAACTAGAAACTCCACAGCTAGAGACTCCACAACTAGAAACTCCACAAATACGAACCCCACAAATACGAACCCCGCAACTAGAAGCTCCATAACTAGAAACTCCGCAACTAGAAACTCCACAACTTGAGACTTCGCAACTAGAAACTCCACAACTAGAAACACCACAACTACAGACTCCACAACTACAAACTCCACAACTAGAAACTCCACAACTACGAACCTCACAACTAGAAACTCCAACACTAGAAACTCCACAACTTGGGACTTCGCAACTAGAAACTCCACAACTTGAGACTTCGCAACTAGAAACTCGGCAACTAGAAACTCCCCAACTAGAAACTCCCCAACTAGAAACTCCACAAATTGAAACACCACAACTAGATACTCCACAACTACAAATTCCACAACTAGAAACTCCACAACTAAAAACTCCGCAACTAGAAACTCCGCAACTAGAAACTCCACAACTAGAGACTCCATAACTTGAAACACCACAACTAGATACTCCACAACTACAAATTCCACATCTAGAAACTCCAAATTAAGAAACTCCGCAACTAGAAACTCCGCAACTTGAAACTCCACAACTAGAGACTCCATAACTAGGAACTCCACAACTAGAAACTCCACAACTACAGACTCCACAACGACAAACTCCACAACTAGAAACTCCACAACCGGAAACTCCGCAACTAGAAACTCCACAACTAGAAATTCCACAACCAGAGACTCAACAACTTGAGACTCCACAACTAAAAACTCCACAGCTAGAAACTCCACAACTAGAAACTCCGCAACTATAAACTCAGCAACTAGAAACTCCACAACAAGAAACTCCACAACTAGAAACTCCACAACTTGGAACACCACAACTAGATACTCCACAGCTACAAATTCCACAACTAGAAACTCCAAATTTAGAAACTTCACAACTAGAAACTCCACAACCAGAAACTCCGCAACTAGAAACTCCACAACTAGAAATTCCACAACCAGAGACTCAACAACTAGAGACTCCACAACTAAAAACTCCACAACTAGAAACTCCACAACTAGAAACTCCACAACTAGAAACTCCGCAACTAGAAACCCAGCAACTAGAAACTCCACAACTAGAAACTCCACACCTATAAATTCTAGAACTTGAAACTCCACAACTAGAAAACCAACAACTAGAAACTCAACACCTAGAAACTCCACAACTAGAAACTCCACAACTAGAAACTCCACAACTAGAAACTCCACAACTAGAAACTATGCAACTAGAAACTCCACATTTTGAGACTTCGCAACTAGAAACTCGGCAACTAGAAACTCCCCAACTAGAAACTCCACAACTAGAAACACCTTAAATTGAAACACCACAACTAGATACTCCACAACTTCAAATTCCACAACTAGAAACTCCACAACTAAAAACTCCGCAACTAGAAACTCCGCAACTAGAAACTCCACAACTAGAGACTCCATAACTTGAAACACCACAACTAGATACTCCACAACTACAAATTCCACATCTAGAAACTCCAAATTAAGAAACTCCGCAACTAGAAACTCCGCAACTTGAAACTCCACAACTAGAGACTCCATAACTAGGAACTCCACAACGAGAAACTCCACAACCAGAAACTCGGCAACTAGAAACTTCGCAACTAGAAACTCCACAACTAGAAATTCCACAACCAGAGACTCAACAACTTGAGACTCCACAACTAAAAACTCCACAGCTAGAAACTCCACAACTAGAAACTCCGCAACTATAAACCCAGCAACTAGAAACTCCACAACAAGACACTCCACAACTAGAAACTCCACAACTTGGAACACCACAACTAGATACTCCACAACTACAAATTCCACAACTAGAAACTCCTAATTTATAAACTCCGCAACTAGAAACTCCGCAACTTGAAACTCCACAACTACAACCTCCATAACTAGGAACTCCACAACTACAGACTCCACAACTACAAACTTCACAACTAGAAACTCCACAACCAGAAACTCCATAACTAGAAACTCCGCAACCAGAAACTCCACAACTAGAGACTCCATAACTAGGAACTCCACAACTAGAAACTCCACAGCTACCGACTCCACAACTACAGACTCCACAACTAGAAACTCCACAGCTAGAGACTCCACAACTAGAAACTCCACAAATACGAACCCCACAAATACGAACCCCGCAACTAGAAGCTCCATAACTAGAAACTCCGCAACTAGAAACTCCACAACTTGAGACTTCGCAACTAGAAACTCCACAACTAGAAACACCACAACTACAGACTCCACAACTACAAACTCCACAACTAGAAACTCCACAACTACGAACCTCACAACTAGAAACTGCAACACTCGAAACTCCAAAACTACAAACTCCACAACTACAAACTCCAAATTTAGAAACTCCACAACTAGAAACTCCGCAACTTGAAACTCCACAACTAGAGACTCCATAACTAGGAACTCCACGACTAAAAACTCCACAACTAGAAACTCCACAACCGGAAACTCCGCAACTAGAAACTCCACAACTAGAAATTCCACAACCAGAGACTCAACAACTTGAGACTCCACAACTAAAAACTCCACAGCTAGAAACTCCACAACTAGAAACTCCGCAACTATAAACCCAGCAACTAGAAACTCCACAACAAGAAACTCCACAACTAGAAACTCCACAACTTGGAACACCACAACTAGATACTCCACAACTACAAATTCCACAACTAGAAACTCCAAATTTAGAAACTCCGTAACTAGAAACTCCGCAACTTGAAACTCCACAACTACAACCTCCATAACTAGGAACTCCACAACTAGAAACTCCACAACTACAGACTCCACAACTACAAACTTCAGAACTAGAAACTCCACAACCAGAAACTCCGCAACTAGAAACTCCACAACTAGAAATTCCACAACCAGAGACTCAACAACTAGAGACTCCACAACTAAAAACTCCACAACTAGAAACTCCACAACTAGAAACTCCACAACTAGAAACTCCGCAACTAGAAACCCAGCAACTAGAAACTCCACAACTAGAAACTCCACACCTATAAATTCCACAACTTGAAACTCCACAACTAGAAACTCAACAACTAGAAACTCAACACCTAGAAACTCCACAACTAGAAACTCCACAACTAGAAACTCCACAACTAGAAACTATGCAACTAGAAACTCCACAGCTAGAGACTCCATAACTAGGAACTCCACGACTAAAAACTCCTTAACTACAAACTCCACAACTAGAAACTCCGCAAATAGAAACTCCACAACTAGAAATTCCACAACCAGAGACTCAACAACTTGAGACTCCACAAATAAAAACTCCACAAGTAGACACTCCACAACTAGACAATTCGCAACTAGAAACTCCACAAATAGAGACTCCATTAGAAAATTCCGCAACTAGAAACTCCACAACTACGAACCTCACAACTTGAAACTCCACAACTAGAAACTCCGCAACTAGAAACTCCACAGCTAGAAACTCCACAACTTGAGACTTCGCAACTAGAAACTCGGCAACTAGAAACTCAACAACTAGAAACTCCACAACTAAAAACTCCACAACTAGAAACACCACAACTAGATACTCCACAACTACAAATTCCACAACTAGAAACTCCAAATTTAGAAACTCCGCAACTAGAAACTCCGCAAATTGAAACTCTACAACTAGAGACTCCATAACTAGGAACTCCACAACTAGAAACTCCACAACCAGAAACTCCGCAACTAGAAACTCCACAACTAGAAATTCCACAACCAGAGACTCCACAACTAGAGACTCCCCAACTAAAAACTCCACAACTAGAAACTCCACAACTAGAAACTCCACAACTAGAAACTCCGCAACTAGAAACCAAGCAACTAGAAACTCCACAACTAGGAACTACACTCCTATAAATTCCACAACTTGAAACTCCACAACTACAAACTCAACAACTAGAGACTCCACACCTAGAAACTCTGCAACTAGAAACTCCCCAACTAGAAACTTCATAACTAGAAACTATGCAACTAGAAACTCTGCAACTAGAAACTCCACAGCTAGAAACTCCACAACTAGAAACTCCACAACTAGAAACACCACAGCTAGAGGCTCCGCAACTAGAAACTTCACAGCTAGACACTCTGCAACTAGAAACTCCGCAACTAGAAACTCCACAACTTGAAACTGCACAACTAGAAGCTCCGCAACTAGAAACTCCACAACTACAGACTCCACAACGACAAACTCCACAACTAGAAACTCCACAACCGGAAACTCCGCAACTAGAAACTCCACAACTAGAAATTCCACATCCAGAGACTCAACAACTTGAGACTCCACAACTAAAAACTCCACAGCTAGAAACTCCACAACTAGAAACTCCACAACTAGAAACTCCGCAACTAGAAACCAAGCAACTAGAAACTCCACAACTAGGAACTACACTCCTATAAATTCCACAACTTGAAACTCCACAACTACAAACTCAACAACTAGAGACTCCACACCTAGAAACTCTGCAACTAGAAACTCCACAACTAGAAACTTCATAACTAGAAACTATGCAACTAGAAACTCTGCAACTAGAAACTCCACAGCTAGAAACTCCACAACTAGAAACTCCACAACTAGAAACACCACAGCTAGAGGCTCCGCAACTAGAAACTTCACAGCTAGACACTCTGCAACTAGAAACTCCACAACTAGAGACTCCGCAACTAGAAACTCCACAACTTGAAACTGCACAACTAGAAGCTCCGCAACTAGAAACTCCACAGCTAGAACGTCCGCAACTAGAAACACTGCAACTAGAAACTCCGCAACTAGAAACTCCACAGCTAGAAACTCCACAACTAGAAACTCCACAACTAGAAACTCCACAGCTAGAGGCTCCGCAACTAGAAACTTCACAGCTAGAAACTCTGCAACTAGAAACTCCGCAACTAGAGACTCCGCAACTAGAAACTCCACAGATAGAACGTCCGCAACTAGAAACTCTGCAACTAGAAACTCCACGACTAGAAACTCCACAACTAGAAACTTCACAACTAGAAACTCCACAACTAGAAACTCCACAACTAGAGACTCCACAACTAGAGACTCCGCAACTAAAAACTCCACAGCTAGAAACTCCGCAACTAGAAACTCCGCAACTAGAATCTCCACAACTAGAGAGTCCACAGCTATAAACTCCACAACTTGAAACTCTGCAACTCGAAACTCTGCAACTAGAAAATATCCAACTAGAAACTACACAACTAGAATCTCCGCAACTCAAAACTCCGCAACTACAAAATCCACAACTAGAAACTTGAATATTGGGAACTCCGCAACTAGAAAATCTACAACTAGAAACTTGAAAACTAAAAACTCCAACTAGAAACTCCACAACTAGAAACTCCAAAACTACAAACTCCACAACTACAAACTCCAAATTTAGAAACTCCACAACTAGAAACTCCGCAACTTGAAACTCCACAACTAGAGACTCCATAACTAGGAACTCCACGACTAAAAACTCCTTAACTACAAACTCCACAACTAGAAACTCCGCAAATAGAAACTCCACAACTAGAAATTCCACAACCAGAGACTCAACAACTTGAGACTCCACAAATAAAAACTCCACAAGTAGACACTCCACAACTAGACAATTCGCAACTAGAAACTCCACAAATAGAGACTCCATTAGAAAATTCCGCAACTAGAAACTCCACAACTACGAACCTCACAACTTGAAACTCCACAACTAGAAACTCCGCAACTAGAAACTCCACAGCTAGAAACTCCACAACTTGAGACTTCGCAACTAGAAACTCGGCAACTAGAAACTCAACAACTAGAAACTCCACAACTAAAAACTCCACAACTAGAAACACCACAACTAGATACTCCACAACTACAAATTCCACAACTAGAAACTCCAAATTTAGAAACTCCGCAACTAGAAACTCCGCAAATTGAAACTCTACAACTAGAGACTCCATAACTAGGAACTCCACAACTAGAAACTCCACAACCAGAAACTCCGCAACTAGAAACTCCACAACTAGAAATTCCACAACCAGAGACTCCACAACTAGAGACTCCCCAACTAAAAACTCCACAACTAGAAACTCCACAACTAGAAACTCCACAACTAGAAACTCCGCAACTAGAAACCAAGCAACTAGAAACTCCACAACTAGGAACTACACTCCTATAAATTCCACAACTTGAAACTCCACAACTACAAACTCAACAACTAGAGACTCCACACCTAGAAACTCTGCAACTAGAAACTCCCCAACTAGAAACTTCATAACTAGAAACTATGCAACTAGAAACTCTGCAACTAGAAACTCCACAGCTAGAAACTCCACAACTAGAAACTCCACAACTAGAAACACCACAGCTAGAGGCTCCGCAACTAGAAACTTCACAGCTAGACACTCTGCAACTAGAAACTCCGCAACTAGAAACTCCACAACTTGAAACTGCACAACTAGAAGCTCCGCAACTAGAAACTCCACAACTACAGACTCCACAACGACAAACTCCACAACTAGAAACTCCACAACCGGAAACTCCGCAACTAGAAACTCCACAACTAGAAATTCCACAACCAGAGACTCAACAACTTGAGACTCCACAACTAAAAACTCCACAGCTAGAAACTCCACAACTAGAAACTCCACAACTAGAAACTCCGCAACTAGAAACCAAGCAACTAGAAACTCCACAACTAGGAACTACACTCCTATAAATTCCACAACTTGAAACTCCACAACTACAAACTCAACAACTAGAGACTCCACACCTAGAAACTCTGCAACTAGAAACTCCACAACTAGAAACTTCATAACTAGAAACTATGCAACTAGAAACTCTGCAACTAGAAACTCCACAGCTAGAAACTCCACAACTAGAAACTCCACAACTAGAAACACCACAGCTAGAGGCTCCGCAACTAGAAACTTCACAGCTAGACACTCTGCAACTAGAAACTCCACAACTAGAGACTCCGCAACTAGAAACTCCACAACTTGAAACTGCACAACTAGAAGCTCCGCAACTAGAAACTCCACAGCTAGAACGTCCGCAACTAGAAACACTGCAACTAGAAACTCCGCAACTAGAAACTCCACAGCTAGAAACTCCACAACTAGAAACTCCACAACTAGAAACTCCACAGCTAGAGGCTCCGCAACTAGAAACTTCACAGCTAGAAACTCTGCAACTAGAAACTCCGCAACTAGAGACTCCGCAACTAGAAACTCCACAGATAGAACGTCCGCAACTAGAAACTCTGCAACTAGAAACTCCACGACTAGAAACTCCACAACTAGAAACTTCACAACTAGAAACTCCACAACTAGAAACTCCACAACTAGAGACTCCACAACTAGAGACTCCGCAACTAAAAACTCCACAGCTAGAAACTCCGCAACTAGAAACTCCGCAACTAGAATCTCCACAACTAGAGAGTCCACAGCTATAAACTCCACAACTTGAAACTCTGCAACTCGAAACTCTGCAACTAGAAAATATCCAACTAGAAACTACACAACTAGAATCTCCGCAACTCAAAACTCCGCAACTACAAAATCCACAACTAGAAACTTGAATATTGGGAACTCCGCAACTAGAAAATCTACAACTAGAAACTTGAAAACTAAAAACTCCAACTAGAAACTCCACAACTAGTAACTCCACAACTAGAAACTCCACAACTAGAGACTCCATAACTAGGAACTCCACAACTAGAAACTCCACAGCTACCGACTCCACAACTACAGACTCCACAACTAGAAACTCCACAGCTAGAGACTCCACAACTAGAAACTCCACAAATACGAACCCCACAAATACGAACCCCGCAACTAGAAGCTCCATAACTAGAAACTCCGCAACTAGAAACTCCACAACTTGAGACTTCGCAACTAGAAACTCCACAACTAGAAACACCACAACTACAGACTCCACAACTACAAACTCCACAACTAGAAACTCCACAACTACGAACCTCACAACTAGAAACTCCAACAGTAGAAACTCCACAACTTGGGACTTCGCAACTAGAAACTCCACAACTTGAGACTTCGCAACTAGAAACTCGGCAACTAGAAACTCCCCAACTAGAAACTCCCCAACTAGAAACTCCACAAATTGAAACACCACAACTAGATACTCCACAACTACAAATTCCACAACTAGAAACTCCACAACTAAAAACTCCGCAACTAGAAACTCCGCAACTAGAAACTCCACAACTAGAGACTCCATAACTTGAAACACCACAACTAGATACTCCACAACTACAAATTCCACATCTAGAAACTCCAAATTAAGAAACTCCGCAACTAGAAACTCCGCAACTTGAAACTCCACAACTAGAGACTCCATAACTAGGAACTCCACAACTAGAAACTCCACAACTACAGACTCCACAACGACAAACTCCACAACTAGAAACTCCACAACCGGAAACTCCGCAACTAGAAACTCCACAACTAGAAATTCCACAACCAGAGACTCAACAACTTGAGACTCCACAACTAAAAACTCCACAGCTAGAAACTCCACAACTAGAAACTCCGCAACTATAAACTCAGCAACTAGAAACTCCACAACAAGAAACTCCACAACTAGAAACTCCACAACTTGGAACACCACAACTAGATACTCCACAGCTACAAATTCCACAACTAGAAACTCCAAATTTAGAAACTTCACAACTAGAAACTCCACAACCAGAAACTCCGCAACTAGAAACTCCACAACTAGAAATTCCACAACCAGAGACTCAACAACTAGAGACTCCACAACTAAAAACTCCACAACTAGAAACTCCACAACTAGAAACTCCACAACTAGAAACTCCGCAACTAGAAACCCAGCAACTAGAAACTCCACAACTAGAAACTCCACACCTATAAATTCTAGAACTTGAAACTCCACAACTAGAAAACCAACAACTAGAAACTCAACACCTAGAAACTCCACAACTAGAAACTCCACAACTAGAAACTCCACAACTAGAAACTCCACAACTAGAAACTATGCAACTAGAAACTCCACATTTTGAGACTTCGCAACTAGAAACTCGGCAACTAGAAACTCCCCAACTAGAAACTCCACAACTAGAAACACCACAAATTGAAACACCACAACTAGATACTCCACAACTTCAAATTCCACAACTAGAAACTCCACAACTAAAAACTCCGCAACTAGAAACTCCGCAACTAGAAACTCCACAACTAGAGACTCCATAACTTGAAACACCACAACTAGATACTCCACAACTACAAATTCCACATCTAGAAACTCCAAATTAAGAAACTCCGCAACTAGAAACTCCGCAACTTGAAACTCCACAACTAGAGACTCCATAACTAGGAACTCCACAACGAGAAACTCCACAACCGGAAACTCGGCAACTAGAAACTTCGCAACTAGAAACTCCACAACTAGAAATTCCACAACCAGAGACTCAACAACTTGAGACTCCACAACTAAAAACTCCACAGCTAGAAACTCCACAACTAGAAACTCCGCAACTATAAACCCAGCAACTAGAAACTCCACAACAAGACACTCCACAACTAGAAACTCCACAACTTGGAACACCACAACTAGATACTCCACAACTACAAATTCCACAACTAGAAACTCCTAATTTATAAACTCCGCAACTAGAAACTCCGCAACTTGAAACTCCACAACTACAACCTCCATAACTAGGAACTCCACAACTACAGACTCCACAACTACAAACTTCACAACTAGAAACTCCACAACCAGAAACTCCATAACTAGAAACTCCGCAACCAGAAACTCCACAACTAGAGACTCCATAACTAGGAACTCCACAACTAGAAACTCCACAGCTACCGACTCCACAACTACAGACTCCACAACTAGAAACTCCACAGCTAGAGACTCCACAACTAGAAACTCCACAAATACGAACCCCACAAATACGAACCCCGCAACTAGAAGCTCCATAACTAGAAACTCCGCAACTAGAAACTCCACAACTTGAGACTTCGCAACTAGAAACTCCACAACTAGAAACACCACAACTACAGACTCCACAACTACAAACTCCACAACTAGAAACTCCACAACTACGAACCTCACAACTAGAAACTGCAACACTCGAAACTCCACAACTTGGGACTTCGCAACTAGAAACTCCACAACTTGAGACTTCGCAACTAGAAACTCGGCAACTAGAAACTCCCCAACTAGAAACTCCACAACTAGAAACTCCACAAATTGAAACACCACAACTAGATACTCCACAACTACAAATTCCACAACTAGAAACTCCACAACTAAAAACTCCGCAACTAGAAACTCCGCAACTACAAACTCCACAACTAGAAACTCCACTACTACGAACCTCACAACTAGAAACTCCAACACTAGAAACTCCACAACTTGGGACTTCGCAACTAGAAACTCCACAACTTGAGACTTCGCAACTAGAAACACGGCAACTAGAAACTCCCCAACTAGAAACTCCACAACTAGAAACTCCACAAATTGAAACACCACAACTAGATACTCCACAACTACAAATTCCACAACTAGAAACTCCACAACTAAAAACTCCGCAACTAGAAACTCCGCAACTAGAAACTCCACAACTAGAGACTCCATAACTTGAAACACCACAACTAGATACTCCACAACTACAAATTCCACATCTAGAAACTCCAAATTAAGAAACTCCGCAACTAGAAACTCCGCAACTTGAAACTCCACAACTAGAGACTCCATAACTAGGAACTCCACAACTAGAAACTCCACAACTACAGACTCCACAAGGACAAACTCCACAACTAGAAACTCCACAACCGGAAACTCCGCAACTAGAAACTCCACAACTAGAAATTCCACAACCAGAGACTCAACAACTTGAGACTCCACAACTAAAAACTCCACAGCTAGAAACTCCACAACTAGAAACTCCGCAACTATAAACCCAGCAACTAGAAACTCCACAACTAGAAACTCCACAACTTGGAACACCACAACTAGATACTCCACAACTACAAATTCCACAACTAGAAACTCCAAATTTAGAAACTCCGTAACTAGAAACTCCGCAACTTGAAACTCCACAACTACAACCTCCATAACTAGGAACTCCACAACTAGAAACTCCACAACTACAGACTCCACAACTACAAACTTCAGAACTAGAAACTCCACAACCAGAAACTCCGCAACTAGAAACTCCACAACTAGAAATTCCACAACCAGAGACTCAACAACTAGAGACTCCACAACTAAAAACTCCACAACTAGAAACTCCACAACTAGAAACTCCACAACTAGAAACTCCGCAACTAGAAACCCAGCAACTAGAAACTCCACAACTAGAAACTCCACACCTATAAATTCCACAACTTGAAACTCCACAACTAGAAACTCAACAACTAGAAACTCAACACCTAGAAACTCCACAACTAGAAACTCCACAACTAGAAACTCCACAACTAGAAACTATGCAACTAGAAACTCCACAGCTAGAGACTCCATAACTAGGAACTCCACAACTAGAAACTCCAAAACTACAAACTCCACAACTACAAACTCCAAATTTAGAAACTCCACAACTAGAAACTCCGCAACTTGAAACTCCACAACTAGAGACTCCATAACTAGGAACTCCACGACTAAAAACTCCTTAACTACAAACTCCACAACTAGAAACTCCGCAAATAGAAACTCCACAACTAGAAATTCCACAACCAGAGACTCAACAACTTGAGACTCCACAAATAAAAACTCCACAAGTAGACACTCCACAACTAGACAATTCGCAACTAGAAACTCCACAAATAGAGACTCCATTAGAAAATTCCGCAACTAGAAACTCCACAACTACGAACCTCACAACTTGAAACTCCACAACTAGAAACTCCGCAACTAGAAACTCCACAGCTAGAAACTCCACAACTTGAGACTTCGCAACTAGAAACTCGGCAACTAGAAACTCAACAACTAGAAACTCCACAACTAAAAACTCCACAACTAGAAACACCACAACTAGATACTCCACAACTACAAATTCCACAACTAGAAACTCCAAATTTAGAAACTCCGCAACTAGAAACTCCGCAAATTGAAACTCTACAACTAGAGACTCCATAACTAGGAACTCCACAACTAGAAACTCCACAACCAGAAACTCCGCAACTAGAAACTCCACAACTAGAAATTCCACAACCAGAGACTCCACAACTAGAGACTCCCCAACTAAAAACTCCACAACTAGAAACTCCACAACTAGAAACTCCACAACTAGAAACTCCGCAACTAGAAACCAAGCAACTAGAAACTCCACAACTAGGAACTACACTCCTATAAATTCCACAACTTGAAACTCCACAACTACAAACTCAACAACTAGAGACTCCACACCTAGAAACTCTGCAACTAGAAACTCCACAACTAGAAACTTCATAACTAGAAACTATGCAACTAGAAACTCTGCAACTAGAAACTCCACAGCTAGAAACTCCACAACTAGAAACTCCACAACTAGAAACACCACAGCTAGAGGCTCCGCAACTAGAAACTTCACAGCTAGACACTCTGCAACTAGAAACTCCGCAACTAGAAACTCCACAACTTGAAACTGCACAACTAGAAGCTCCGCAACTAGAAACTCCACAACTACAGACTCCACAACGACAAACTCCACAACTAGAAACTCCACAACCGGAAACTCCGCAACTAGAAACTCCACAACTAGAAATTCCACAACCAGAGACTCAACAACTTGAGACTCCACAACTAAAAACTCCACAGCTAGAAACTCCACAACTAGAAACTCCGCAACTATAAACCCAGCAACTAGAAACTCCACAACAAGAAACTCCACAACTAGAAACTCCACAACTTGGAACACCACAACTAGATACTCCACAACTACAAATTCCACAACTAGAAACTCCAAATTTAGTAACTCCGTAACTAGAAATTCCGCAACTTGAAACTCCACAACTACAACCTCCATAACTAGGAACTCCACAACTAGAAACTCCACAACTACAGACTCCACAACTACAAACTTCACAACTAGAAACTCCACAACCAGAAACTCCGCAACTAGAAACTCCACAACTAGAAATTCCACAACCAGAGACTCAACAACTAGAGACTCCACAACTAAAAACTCCACAACTAGAAACTCCACAACTAGAAACTCCACAACTAGAAACTCCGCAACTAGAAACCCAGCAACTAGAAACTCCACAACTAGAAACTCCACACATATAAATTCCACAACTTGAAACTCCACAACTAGAAACTCAACAACTAGAAACTCAACACCTAGAAACTCCACAACTAGAAACTCCACAACTAGAAACTCCACAACTAGAAACTATGCAACTAGAAACTCCACAGCTAGAGACTCCATAACTAGGAACTCCACAACTAGAAACTCCAAAACTACAAACTCCACAACTACAAACTCCAAATTTAGAAACTCCACAACTAGAAACTCCGCAACTTGAAACTCCACAACTAGAGACTCCATAACTAGGAACTCCACGACTAAAAACTCCTTAACTACAAACTCCACAACTAGAAACTCCGCAAATAGAAACTCCACAACTAGAAATTCCACAACCAGAGACTCAACAACTTGAGACTCCACAAATAAAAACTCCACAAGTAGAAACTCCACAACTAGACAATTCGCAACTAGAAACTCCACAAATAGAGACTCCACTAGAAAATTCCGCAACTAGAAACTCCACAACTACTAACCTCACAACTTGAAACTCCACAACTAGAAACTCCGCAACTAGAAACTCCACAGCTAGAAACTCCACAACTTGAGACTTCGCAACTAGAAACTCGGAAACTAGAAACTCAACAACTACAAACTCCACAACTAAAAACTCCACAACTAGAAACACCACAACTAGATACTCCACAACTACAAATTCCACAACTAGAAACTCCAAATTTAGAAACTCCGCAACTAGAAACTCCGCAAATTGAAACTCTACAACTAGAGACTCCATAACTAGGAACTCCACAACTAGAAACTCCACAACCAGAAACTCCGCAACTAGAAACTCCACAACTAGAAATTCCACAACCAGAGACTCCACAACTAGAGACTCCCCAACTAAAAACTCCACAACTAGAAACTCCACAACTAGAAACTCCACAACTAGAAACTCCGCAACTAGAAACCAAGCAACTAGAAACTCCACAACTAGGAACTACACTCCTATAAATTCCACAACTTGAAACTCCACAACTACAAACTCAACAACTAGAGACTCCACACCTAGAAACTCTGCAACTAGAAACTCCACAACTAGAAACTTCATAACTAGAAACTATGCAACTAGAAACTCTGCAACTAGAAACTCCACAGCTAGAAACTCCACAACTAGAAACTCCACAACTAGAAACACCACAGCTAGAGGCTCCGCAACTAGAAACTTCACAGCTAGACACTCTGCAACTAGAAACTCCACAACTAGAGACTCCGCAACTAGAAACTCCACAACTTGAAACTGCACAACTAGAAGCTCCGCAACTAGAAACTCCACAGCTAGAACGTCCGCAACTAGAAACACTGCAACTAGAAACTCCGCAACTAGAAACTCCACAGCTAGAAACTCCACAACTAGAAACTCCACAACTATAAACTCCACAGCTAGAGGCTCCGCAACTAGAAACTTCACAGCTAGAAACTCTGCAACTAGAAACTCCGCAACTAGAGACTCCGCAACTAGAAACTCCACAGATAGAACGTCCGCAACTAGAAACTCTGCAACTAGAAACTCCACGACTAGAAACTCCACAACTAGAAACTTCACAACTAGAAACTCCACAACTAGAAACTCCACAACTAGAGACTCCACAACTAGAGACTCCGCAACTAAAAACTCCACAGCTAGAAACTCCGCAACTAGAAACTCCGCAACTAGAATCTCCACAACTAGAGAGTCCACAGCTATAAACTCCACAACTTGAAACTCTGCAACTCGAAACTCTGCAACTAGAAAATATCCAACTAGAAACTACACAACTAGAATCTCCGCAACTCAAAACTCCGCAACTACAAAATCCACAACTAGAAACTTGAATATTGGGAACTCCGCAACTAGAAAATCTACAACTAGAAACTTGAAAACTAAAAACTCCAACTAGAAACTCCACAACTAGAAACTCCACAACTAGAAACTCCACAACAAGAGACTCCATAACTAGGAACTCCACAACTAGAAACTCCACAGCTACCGACTCCACAACTACAGACTCCACAACTAGAAACTGCACAGCTAGAGACTCCACAACTAGAAACTCCACAAATACGAACCCCACAAATACGAACCCCGCAACTAGAAGCTCCATAACTAGAAACTCCGCAACTAGAAACTCCACAACTTGAGACTTCGCAACTAGAAACTCCACAACTAGAAACACCACAACTACAGACTCCACAACTACAAACTCCACAACTAGAAACTCCACAACTACGAACCTCACAACTAGAAACTCCAACACTAGAAACTCCACAACTTGGGACTTCGCAACTAGAAACTCCACAACTTGAGACTTCGCAACTAGAAACTCGGCAACTAGAAACTCCCCAACTAGAAACTCCCCAACTAGAAACTCCACAAATTGAAACACCACAACTAGATACTCCACAACTACAAATTCCACAACTAGAAACTCCACAACTAAAAACTCCGCAACTAGAAACTCCGCAACTAGAAACTCCACAACTAGAGACTCCATAACTTGAAACACCACAACTAGATACTCCACAACTACAAATTCCACATCTAGAAACTCCAAATTAAGAAACTCCGCAACTAGAAACTCCGCAACTTGAAACTCCACAACTAGAGACTCCATAACTAGGAACTCCACAACTAGAAACTCCACAACTACAGACTCCACAACGACAAACTCCACAACTAGAAACTCCACAACCGGAAACTCCGCAACTAGAAACTCCACAACTAGAAATTCCACAACCAGAGACTCAACAACTTGAGACTCCACAACTAAAAACTCCACAGCTAGAAACTCCACAACTAGAAACTCCGCAACTATAAACCCAGCAACTAGAAACTCCACAACAAGAAACTCCACAACTAGAAACTCCACAACTTGGAACACCACAACTAGATACTCCACAACTACAAATTCCACAACTAGAAACTCCAAATTTAGAAACTCCGTAACTAGAAACTCCGCAACTTGAAACTCCACAACTACAACCTCCATAACTAGGAACTCCACAACTAGAAACTCCACAACTACAGACTCCACAACTACAAACTTCACAACTAGAAACTCCACAACCAGAAACTCCGCAACTAGAAACTCCACAACTAGAAATTCCACAACCAGAGACTCAACAACTAGAGACTCCACAACTAAAAACTCCACAACTAGAAACTCCACAACTAGAAACTCCACAACTAGAAACTCCGCAACTAGAAACCCAGCAACTAGAAACTCCACAACTAGAAACTCCACACCTATAAATTCCACAACTTGAAACTCCACAACTAGAAACTCAACAACTAGAAACTCAACACCTAGAAACTCCACAACTAGAAACTCCACAACTAGAAACTCCACAACTAGAAACTATGCAACTACAAACTCCAAATTTAGAAACTCCACAACTAGAAACTCCGCAACTTGAAACTCCACAACTAGAGACTCCATAACTAGGAACTCCACGACTAAAAACTCCTTAACTACAAACTCCACAACTAGAAACTCCGCAAATAGAAACTCCACAACTAGAAATTCCACAACCAGAGACTCAACAACTTGAGACTCCACAAATAAAAACTCCACAAGTAGAAACTCCACAACTAGACAATTCGCAACTAGAAACTCCACAAATAGAGACTCCACTAGAAAATTCCGCAACTAGAAACTCCACAACTACGAACCTCAAAACTTGAAACTCCACAACTAGAAACTCCGCAACTAGAAACTCCACAGCTAGAAACTCCACAACTTGAGACTTCGCAACTAGAAACTCGGAAACTAGAAACTCAACAACTACAAACTCCACAACTAAAACTCCACAACTAGAAACACCACAACTAGATACTCCACAACTACAAATTCCACAACTAGAAACTCCAAATTTAGAAACTCCGCAACTAGAAACTCCGCAAATTGAAACTCTACAACTAGAGACTCCATAACTAGGAACTCCACAACTAGAAACTCCACAACCAGAAACTCCGCAACTAGAAACTCCACAACTAGAAATTCCACAACCAGAGACTCCACAACTAGAGACTCCCCAACTAAAAACTCCACAACTAGAAACTCCACAACTAGAAACTCCACAACTAGAAACTCCGCAACTAGAAACCAAGCAACTAGAAACTCCACAACTAGGAACTACACTCCTATAAATTCCACAACTTGAAACTCCACAACTACAAACTCAACAACTAGAGACTCCACACCTAGAAACTCTGCAACTAGAAACTCCACAACTAGAAACTTCATAACTAGAAACTATGCAACTAGAAACTCTGCAACTAGAAACTCCACAGCTAGAAACTCCACAACTAGAAACTCCACAACTAGAAACACCACAGCTAGAGGCTCCGCAACTAGAAACTTCACAGCTAGACACTCTGCAACTAGAAACTCCGCAACTAGAGACTCCGCAAGTAGAAACTCCACAACTTGAAACTGCACAACTAGAAGCTCCGCAACTAGAAACTCCACAGCTAGAACGTCCGCAACTAGAAACTCTGCAACTAGAAACTCCGCAACTAGAAACTCCACAGCTAGAAACTCCACAACTAGAAACTCCACAACTAGAAACTCCACAGCTAGAGGCTCCGCAACTAGAAACTTCACAGCTAGAAACTCTGCAACTAGAAACTCCGCAACTAGAGACTCCGCAACTAGAAACTTCACAGAGCGAACGTCCGCAACTAGAAACTCTGCAACTAGAAACTCCACGACTAGAAACTCCACAACTAGAAACTTCACAACTAGAAACTCCACAACTAGAAACTCCACAACTAGAGACTCCACAACTAGAGACTCCGCAACTAAAAACTCCACAGCTAGAAACTCCGCAACTAGAAACTCCGCAACTAGAATCTCCACAACTAGAGAGTCCACAGCTATAAACTCCACAACTTGAAACTCTGCAACTCGAAACTCTGCAACTAGAAAATATCCAACTAGAAACTACACAACTAGAATCTCCGCAACTCAAAACTCCGCAACTACAAAATCCACAACTAGAAACTTGAATATTGGGAACTCCGCAACTAGAAAATCTACAACTAGAAACTTGAAAACTAAAAACTCCAACTAGAAACTCCACAACTAGAAACTCCACAACTAGAAACTCCACAACTAGAAACTCCACAACTAGAGACTCCATAACTAGGAACTCCACAACTAGAAACTCCACAGCTACCGACTCCACAACTACAGACTCCACAACTAGAAACTCCACAGCTAGAGACTCCACAACTAGAAACTCCACAAATACGAACCCCACAAATACGAACCCCGCAACTAGAAGCTCCATAACTAGAAACTCCGCAACTAGAAACTCCACAACTTGAGACTTCGCAACTAGAAACTCCACAACTAGAAACACCACAACTACAGACTCCACAACTACAAACTCCACAACTAGAAACTCCACAACTACGAACCTCACAACTAGAAACTCCAACACTAGAAACTCCACAACTTGGGACTTCGCAACTAGAAACTCCACAACTTGAGACTTCGCAACTAGAAACTCGGCAACTAGAAACTCCCCAACTAGAAACTCCCCAACTAGAAACTCCACAAATTGAAACACCACAACTAGATACTCCACAACTACAAATTCCACAACTAGAAACTCCACAACTAAAAACTCCGCAACTAGAAACTCCGCAACTAGAAACTCCACAACTAGAGACTCCATAACTTGAAACACCACAACTAGATACTCCACAACTACAAATTCCACATCTAGAAACTCCAAATTAAGAAACTCCGCAACTAGAAACTCCGCAACTTGAAACTCCACAACTAGAGACTCCATAACTAGGAACTCCACAACTAGAAACTCCACAACTACAGACTCCACAACGACAAACTCCACAACTAGAAACTCCACAACCGGAAACTCCGCAACTAGAAACTCCACAACTAGAAATTCCACAACCAGAGACTCAACAACTTGAGACTCCACAACTAAAAACTCCACAGCTAGAAACTCCACAACTAGAAACTCCGCAACTATAAACTCAGCAACTAGAAACTCCACAACAAGAAACTCCACAACTAGAAACTCCACAACTTGGAACACCACAACTAGATACTCCACAGCTACAAATTCCACAACTAGAAACTCCAAATTTAGAAACTTCACAACTAGAAACTCCACAACCAGAAACTCCGCAACTAGAAACTCCACAACTAGAAATTCCACAACCAGAGACTCAACAACTAGAGACTCCACAACTAAAAACTCCACAACTAGAAACTCCACAACTAGAAACTCCACAACTAGAAACTCCGCAACTAGAAACCCAGCAACTAGAAACTCCACAACCAGAAACTCCACACCTATAAATTCCACAACTTGAAACTCCACAACTAGAAACTCAACAACTAGAAACTCAACACCTAGAAACTCCACAACTAGAAACTCCACAACTAGAAACTCCACAACTAGAAACTATGCAACTAGAAACTCCACAGCTAGAGACTCCATAACTAGGAACTCCACAACTAGAAACTCCAAAACTACAAACTCCACAACTACAAACTCCAAATTTAGAAACTCCACAACTAGAAACTCCGCAACTTGAAACTCCACAACTAGAGACTCCATAACTAGGAACTCCACGACTAAAAACTCCTTAACTACAAACTCCACAACTAGAAACTCCGCAAATAGAAACTCCACAACTAGAAATTCCACAACCAGAGACTCAACAACTTGAGACTCCACAAATAAAAACTCCACAAGTAGAAACTTCACAACTAGACAATTCGCAACTAGAAACTCCACAACTAGAGACTCCACTAGAAAATTCCGCAACTAGAAACTCCACAACTACGAACCTCACAACTTGAAACTCCACAACTAGAAACTCCGCAACTAGAAACTCCACAGCTAGAAACTCCACAACTTGAGACTTCGCAACTAGAAACTCGGCAACTAGAAACTCAACAACTAGAAACTCCACAACTAAAAACTCCACAACTAGAAACACCACAACTAGATACTCCACAACTACAAATTCCACAACTAGAAACTCCAAATTTAGAAACTCCGCAACTAGAAACTCCGCAAATTGAAACTCTACAACTAGAGACTCCATAACTAGGAACTCCACAACTAGAAACTCCACAACCAGAAACTCCGCAACTAGAAACTCCACAACTAGAAATTCCACAACCAGAGACTCAACAACTAGAGACTCCCCAACTAAAAACTCCACAACTAGAAACTCCACAACTAGGAACTACACACCTATAAATTCCACAACTTGAAAGTCCACAACTAGAAACTCAACAACTAGAGACTCCACACCTAGAAACTCTGCAACTAGAAACTCCACAACTAGAAACTTCATAACTAGAAACTATGCAACTAGAAACTCTGCAACTAGAAACTCCACAGCTGGAACGTCCGCAACTAGAAACTCTGCAACTAGAAACTCCGCAACTAGAAACTCCACAGCTAGAAACTCCATAACTAGGAACTCCACAACTAGAAACTCCACAACCAGAAACTCCGCAACTAGAAACTCCACAACTAGAAATTCCACAACCAGAGACTCAACTACTAGAGACTCCCCAACTAAAAACTCCACAACAAGAAACTCCACAACTAGAAACTCCACAACTAGAAACTCCGCAACTAGAAACCAAGCAACTAGAAACTCCACAACTAGAAACTTCATAACTAGAAACTATGCAACTAGAAACTCTGCAACTAGAAACTCCACAGCTAGAAACTCCACAACTAGAAACTCCACAACTAGAAACACCACAGCTAGAGGCTCCGCAACTAGAAACTTCACAGCTAGAAACTCTGCAACTAGAAACTCCGCAACTAGAGACTCCGCAACTAGAAACTCCACAACTTGAAACTCCACAACTAGAAGCTCCGCAACTGGAAACTCCACAGCTAGAACGTCCGCAACAAGAAACTCTGCAACTAGAAACTCTGCAACTAGAAACTCCACAGCTAGAAACTCCACAACTAGAAACTCCACAACTAGAAACTCCACAGCTAGAGGCTCCGCAACTAGAAACTTCACAGCTATAAACTCTGCAACTAGAAACTCCGCAACTAGAGACTCCGCAACTAGAAACTCCACAACTAGAAACTACACAACTAGAAGCTCCGCAACTAGAAACTCCACAGCTAGAACGTCCGCAACTAGAAACTCTGCAACTAGAAACTCCACGACTAGAAACTCCACAACTAGAAACTTCACAACTAGAAACTCCACAACTAGAAACTCCACAACTAGAGACTCCACAACTAGAGACTCCGCAACTAAAAACTCCACAGCTAGAAACTCCGCAACTAGAAACTCCGCAACTAGAATCTCTACAACTAGAGACTCCATAACTAGGAATTCCACAACTAGAAACTCCACAACTACAGACTCTACAACTACAAACTCCACAACTAGAAACTTCATAACTAGAAACTATGCAACTAGAAACTCTGCAACTAGAAACTCCACAGCTAGAAACTCCACAACTAGAAACTCCACAACTAGAAACACCACAGCTAGAGGCTCCGCAACTAGAAACTTCACAGCTAGAAACTCTGCAACTAGAAACTCCGCAACTAGAGACTCCGCAACTAGAAACTCCACAACTTGAAACTCCACAACTAGAAGCTCCGCAACTGGAAACTCCACAGCTAGAACGTCCGCAACAAGAAACTCTGCAACTAGAAACTCTGCAACTAGAAACTCCACAGCTAGAAACTCCACAACTAGAAACTCCACAACTAGAAACTCCACAGCTAGAGGCTCCGCAACTAGAAACTTCACAGCTATAAACTCTGCAACTAGAAACTCCGCAACTAGAGACTCCGCAACTAGAAACTCCACAACTAGAAACTACACAACTAGAAGCTCCGCAACTAGAAACTCCACAGCTAGAACGTCCGCAACTAGAAACTCTGCAACTAGAAACTCCACGACTAGAAACTCCACAACTAGAAACTTCACAACTAGAAACTCCACAACTAGAAATTCCACAACCAGAGACTCGGCAACTTGAGACTCCACAACTAAAAACTCCACAGCTAGAAACTCCACAACTAGAAACTCCGCAACTAGAAACCCAGCAACTAGAAACTCCACAACAAGAAACTGCACAACTAGAAACTCCACAACTTGAAACACCACTACTAGATACTCCACAACTACAAATTCCACAACTAGACACTCCAAATTTAGAAACTCCGCAACTAGAAACACCGCAACTTGAAACTATGCAACTAGAAACTCCACAGCTAGAGACTCCATAACTAGGAACTCCACAACTACAAACTCCAAATTTAGAAACTCCACAACTAGAAACTCCGCAACTAGAAACTCCACAACTAGGAACTCCACAACTAGAAACTCCACAACTACAGACTCCACAACTACAAACTTCACAACTAGAAACTCCACAACCAGAAACTCCGCAACTAGAAACTCCACAACTAGAAATTCCACAACTAGAAACCAAGCAACTAGAAACTCCACAACTAGGAACTACACTCCTATAAATTCAACAACTTGAAACTCCACAACTACAAACTCAACAACTAGAGACTCCACACCTAGAAACTCTGCAACTAGAAACTCCACAACTAGAAACTTCATAACTAGAAACTATGCAACTAGAAACTCTGCAAATAGAAACTCCACAGCTAGAAACTCCACAACTAGAAACTCCACAACTAGAAACTCCACAACTAGAAACACCACAGCTAGAGGCTCCGCAACTAGAAACTTCACAGCTAGAAACTCTGCAACTAGAAACTCCGCAACTAGAGACTCCGCAACTAGAAACTCCACAACTTGAAACTCCACAACTAGAAGCTCCGCAACTAGAAACTCCACAGCTAGAACGTCCGCAACTAGAAACTCTGCAACTAGAAACTCTGCAACTAGAAACTCCACAGCTAGAAACTCCACAACTAGAAACTCCACAACTAGAAACTCCACAGCTAGAGGCTCCGCAACTAGAAACTTCACAGCTATAAACTCTGCAACTAGAAACTCCGCAACTAGAGACTCCGCAACTAGAAACTCCACAACTAGAAACTACACAACTAGAAGCTCCGCAACTAGAAACTCCACAGCTAGAACGTCCGCAACTAGAAACTCTGCAACTAGAAACTCCACGACTAGAAACTCCACAACTAGAAACTTCACAACTAGAAACTCCACAACTAGAAACTCCACAACTAGAGACTCCACAACTAGAGACTCCACAACTACAAACTCCAAATTTAGAAACTCCACAACTAGAAACTCCGCAACTAGAAACTCCACAACTAGGAACTCCACAACTAGAAACTCCACAACTACAGACTCCACAACTACAAACTTCACAACTAGAAACTCCACAACCAGAAGCTCCGCAACTAGAAACTCCACAACTAGAAATTCCACAACCAGAGACTCAACAACTAGAGACTCCACAACTAAAAACTCCACAACTAGAAACTCCACAACTAGAAACTCCACAACTAGAAACTCCGCAACTAGAAACCCAGCAACTAGAAACTCCACAACTAGAAACTCCACACCTATAAATTCCACAACTTGAAACTCCACAACTCGAAACTCAACAACTAGAAACTCAACACCTAGAAACTCCACAAATAGAAACTCCACAACTAGAAACTCCACAACTAGAAACTATGCAACTAGAAACTCCACAGCTAGAGACTCCATAACTAGGAACTCCACAACTAGAAACTCCAAAACTACAAACTCCACAACTACAAACTCCAAATTTAGAAACTCCACAACTAGAAACTCCGCAACTTGAAACTCCACAACTAGAGACTCCATAACTAGGAACTCCACGACTAAAAACTCCTTAACTACAAACTCCACAACTAGAAACTCCGCAAATAGAAACTCCACAACTAGAAATTCCACAACCAGAGACTCAACAACTTGAGACTCCACAAATAAAAACTCCACAAGTAGAAACTCCACAACTAGACAATTCGCAACTAGAAACTCCACAACTAGAGACTCCACTAGAAAATTCCGCAACTAGAAACTCCACAACTACGAACCTCACAACTTGAAACTCCACAACTAGAAACTCCGCAACTAGAAACTCCACAGCTAGAAACTCCACAACTTGAGACTTCGCAACTAGAAACTCGGCAACTAGAAACTCAACAACTAGAAACTCCACAACTAAAAACTCCACAACTAGAAACACCACAACTAGATACTCCACAACTACAAATTCCACAACTAGAAACTCCAAATTTAGAAACTCCGCAACTAGAAACTCCGCAAATTGAAACTCTACAACTAGAGACTCCATAACTAGGAACTCCACAACTAGAAACTCCACAACCAGAAACTCCGCCACTAGAAACTCCACAACTAGAAATTCCACAACCAGAGACTCAACTACTAGAGACTCCCCAACTAAAAACTCCACAACTAGAAACTCCACAACTAGAAACTCCACAACTAGAAACTCTGCAACTAGAAACTCCGCAACTAGAGACTCCGCAACTAGAAACTCCACAACTTGAAACTCCACAACTAGAAGCTCCGCAACTAGAAACTCCACAGCTAGAACGTCCGCAACTAGAAACTCTGCAACTAGAAACTCTGCAACTAGAAACTCCACAGCTAGAAACTCCACAACTAGAAACTCCACAACTAGAAACTCCACAGCTAGAGGCTCCGCAACTAGAAACTTCACAGCTATAAACTCTGCAACTAGAAACTCCGCAACTAGAGACTCCGCAACTAGAAACTCCACAACTAGAAACTACACAACTAGAAGCTCCGCAACTAGAAACTCCACAGCTAGAACGTCCGAGACTAGAAACTCTGCAACTAGAAACTCCACGACTAGAAACTCCACAACTAGAAACTTCACAACTAGAAACTCCACAACTAGAAACTCCACAACTAGAGACTCCACAACTAGAGACTCCGCAACTAAAAACTCCGCAGCTAGAAACTCCGCAACTAGAAACTCCGCAACTAGAATCTCCACAACTAGAGACTCCATAACTAGGAATTCCACAACTAGAAACTCCACAACTACAGACTCTACAACTACAAACTCCACAACTAGCAACTCCACAAGCGGAAACTCCGCAACTAGAAACTCCGCAACTAGAAACTCCACAACTAGAAATTCCACAACCAGAGACTCGACAACTTGAGACTCCACAACTAAAAACTCCACAGCTAGAAACTCCACAACTAGAAACTCCGCAACTAGAAACCCAGCAACTAGAAACTCCACAACAAGAAACTGCACAACTAGAAACTCCACAACTTGAAACACCACTACTAGATACTCCACAACTACAAATTCCACAACTAGACACTCCAAATTTAGAAACTCCGCAACTAGAAACACCGCAACTTGAAACTATGCAACTAGAAACTCCACAGCTAGAGACTCCATAACTAGGAACTCCACAACTACAAACTCCAAATTTAGAAACTCCACAACTAGAAACTCCGCAACTAGAAACTCCACAACTAGGAACTCCACAACTAGAAACTCCACAACTACAGAGTCCACAACTACAAACTTCACAACTAGAAACTCCACAACCAGAAACTCCGCAACTAGAAACTCCACAACTAGAAATTGCACAACTAGAAACCAAGCAACTAGAAACTCCACAACTAGGAACTACACTCCTATAAATTCAACAACTTGAAACTCCACAACTACAAACTCAACAACTAGAGACTCCACACCTAGAAACTCTGCAACTAGAAACTCCACAACTAGAAACTTCATAACTAGAAACTATGCAACTAGAAACTCTGCAAATAGAAACTCCACAGCTAGAAACTCCACAACTAGAAACTCCACAACTAGAAACTCCACAACTAGAAACACCACAGCTAGAGGCTCCGCAACTAGAAACTTCACAGCTAGAAACTCTGCAACTAGAAACTCCGCAACTAGAGACTCCGCAACTAGAAACTCCACAACTTGAAACTCCACAACTAGAAGCTCCGCAACTAGAAACTCCACAGCTAGAACGTCCGCAACTAGAAACTCTGCAACTAGAAACTCTGCAACTAAAAACTCCACAGCTAGAAACTCCACAACTAGAAACTCCACAACTAGAAACTCCACAGCTAGAGGCTCCGCAACTAGAAACTTCACAGCTATAAACTCTGCAACTAGAAACTCCGCAACTAGAGACTCCGCAACTAGAAACTCCACAACTAGAAACTACACAACTAGAAGCTCCGCAACTAGAAACTCCACAGCTAGAACGTCCGCAACTAGAAACTCTGCAACTAGAAACTCCACGACTAGAAACTCCACAACTAGAAACTTCACAACTAGAAACTCCACAACTAGAAACTCCACAACTAGAGACTCCACAACTAGAGACTCCACAACTACAAACTCCAAATTTAGAAACTCCACAACTAGAAACTCCGCAACTAGAAACTCCACAACTAGGAACTCCACAACTAGAAACTCCACAACTACAGACTCCACAACTACAAACTTCACAACTAGAAACTCCACAACCAGAAACTCCGCAACTAGAAACTCCACAACTAGAAATTCCACAACCAGAGACTCAACAACTAGAGACTCCACAACTAAAAACTCCACAACTAGAAACTCCACAACTAGAAACTCCACAACTAGAAACTCCGCAACTAGAAACCCAGCAACTAGAAACTCCACAACTAGAAACTCCACACCTATAAATTCCACAACTTGAAACTCCACAACTCGAAACTCAACAACTAGAAACTCAACACCTAGAAACTCCACAAATAGAAACTCCACAACTAGAAACTCCACAACTAGAAACTATGCAACTAGAAACTCCACAGCTAGAGACTCCATAACTAGGAACTCCACAACTAGAAACTCCAAAACTACAAACTCCACAACTACAAACTCCAAATTTAGAAACTCCACAACTAGAAACTCCGCAACTTGAAACTCCACAACTAGAGACTCCATAACTAGGAACTCCACGACTAAAAACTCCTTAACTACAAACTCCACAACTAGAAACTCCGCAAATAGAAACTCCACAACTAGAAATTCCACAACCAGAGACTCAACAACTTGAGACTCCACAAATAAAAACTCCACAAGTAGAAACTCCACAACTAGACAATTCGCAACTAGAAACTCCACAACTAGAGACTCCACTAGAAAATTCCGCAACTAGAAACTCCACAACTACGAACCTCACAACTTGAAACTCCACAACTAGAAACTCCGCAACTAGAAACTCCACAGCTAGAAACTCCACAACTTGAGACTTCGCAACTAGAAACTCGGCAACTAGAAACTCAACAACTAGAAACTCCACAACTAAAAACTCCACAACTAGAAACACCACAACTAGATACTCCACAACTACAAATTCCACAACTAGAAACTCCAAATTTAGAAACTCCGCAACTAGAAACTCCGCAAATTGAAACTCTACAACTAGAGACTCCATAACTAGGAACTCCACAACTAGAAACTCCACAACCAGAAACTCCGCCACTAGAAACTCCACAACTAGAAATTCCACAACCAGAGACTCAACTACTAGAGACTCCCCAACTAAAAACTCCACAACTAGAAACTCCACAACTAGAAACTCCACAACTAGAAACTCTGCAACTAGAAACTCCGCAACTAGAGACTCCGCAACTAGAAACTCCACAACTTGAAACTCCACAACTAGAAGCTCCGCAACTAGAAACTCCACAGCTAGAACGTCCGCAACTAGAAACTCTGCAACTAGAAACTCTGCAACTAGAAACTCCACAGCTAGAAACTCCACAACTAGAAACTCCACAACTAGAAACTCCACAGCTAGAGGCTCCGCAACTAGAAACTTCACAGCTATAAACTCTGCAACTAGAAACTCCGCAACTAGAGACTCCGCAACTAGAAACTCCACAACTAGAAACTACACAACTAGAAGCTCCGCAACTAGAAACTCCACAGCTAGAACGTCCGAGACTAGAAACTCTGCAACTAGAAACTCCACGACTAGAAACTCCACAACTAGAAACTTCACAACTAGAAACTCCACAACTAGAAACTCCACAACTAGAGACTCCACAACTAGAGACTCCGCAACTAAAAACTCCGCAGCTAGAAACTCCGCAACTAGAAACTCCGCAACTAGAATCTCCACAACTAGAAACTCCACAACTAGAAACACCACAGCTAGAGGCTCCGCAACTAGAAACTTCACAGCTAGAAACTCTACAACTAGAAACTCCGCAACTAGAGACTCCGCAACTAGAAACTCCACAACTTGAAACTCCACAACTAGAAGCTCCGCAACTAGAAACTCCACAGCTAGAACGTCCGCAACTAGAAACTCTGCAACTAGAAACTCTGCAACTAGAAACTCCACAACTAGAAACTCCACAACTAGAAACTCCACAGCTAGAGGCTCCGCAACTAGAAACTTCACAGCTATAAACTCTGCAACTAGAAACTCCGCAACTAGAGACTCCGCAACTAGAAACTCCACAACTAGAAACTACACAACTAGAAGCTCCGCAACTAGAAACTCCACAGCTAGAACGTCCGCAACTAGAAACTCTGCAACTAGAAACTCCACGACTAGAAACTCCACAACTAGAAACTTCACAACTAGAAACTCCACAACTAGAAACTCCACAACTAGAGACTCCACAACTAGAGACTCCACAACTACAAACTCCAAATTTAGAAACTCCACAACTAGAAACTCTGCAACTAGAAACTCCACAACTACAAACTTCACAACTAGAAACTCCACAACCAGAAACTCCGCAACTAGAAACTCCACAACTAGAAATTCCACAACCAGAGACTCAACAACTAGAGACTCCACAACTAAAAACTCCACAACTAGAAACTCCACAACTAGAAACTCCACAACTAGAAACTCCGCAACTAGAAACCCAGCACCTAGAAACTCCACAACTAGAAACTCCACACCTATAAATTCCACAACTTGAAACTCCACAACTAGAAACTCAACAACTAGAAACTCAACACCTAGAAAGTCCACAACTAGAAACTCCACAACTAGAAACTCCACAACTAGAAACTATGCAACTAGAAACTCCACAGCTAGAGACTCCATAACTAGGAACTCCACAACTAGAAACTCCAAAACTACAAACTCCACAACTACAAACTCCAAATTTAGAAACTCCACAACTAGAAACTCCGCAACTTGAAACTCCACAACTAGAGACTCCATAACTAGGAACTCCACGACTAAAAACTCCTTAACTACAAACTCCACAACTAGAAACTCCGCAAATAGAAACTCCACAACTAGAAATTCCACAACCAGAGACTCAACAACTTGAGACTCCACAAATAAAAACTCCACAAATAGAAACTCCACAACTAGACAATTCGCAACTAGAAACTCCACAACTAGAGACTCCACTAGAAAATTCCGCAACTAGAAACTCCACAACTACGAACCTCACAACTTGAAACTCCACAACTAGAAACTCCGCAACTAGAAACTCCACAGCTAGAAACTCCACAACTTGAGACTTCGCAACTAGAAACTCGGCAACTAGAAACTCAACAACTAGAAACTCCACAACTAAGAACTCCACAACTAGAAACACCACAACTAGATACTCCACAACTACAAATTCCACAACTAGAAACTCCAAATTTAGAAACTCCGCAACTAGAAACTCCGCAAATTGAAACTCTACAACTAGAGACTCCATAACTAGGAACTCCACAACTAGAAACTCCACAACCAGAAACTCCGCAACTAGAAACTCCACAACTAGAAATTCCACAACCAGAGACTCAACTACTAGAGACTCCCCAACTAAAAACTCCACAACTAGAAACTCCACAACTAGAAACTCCACAACTAGAAACTCCGCAACTAGAAACCAAGCAACTAGAAACTCCACAACTAGGAACTACACTCCTATAAATTCCACAACTTGAAACTCCACAACTACAAACTCAACAACTAGAGACTCCACACCTAGAAACTCTGCAACTAGAAACTCCACAAACTAGAAACTTCATAACTAGAAACTATGCAACTAGAAACTCTGCAACTAGAAACTCCACAGCTAGAAACTCCACAACTAGAAACTCCACAACTAGAAACTTCATAACTAGAAACTATGCAACTAAAAACTCTGCAACTAGAAACTCCACAGCTAGAAACTCTACAACTAGAAACTCCACAACTAGAAACACCACAGCTAGAGGCTCCGCAACTAGAAACTTCACAGCTAGAAACTCTGCAACTAGAAACTCCGCAACTAGAGACTCCGCAACTAGAAACTCCACAACTTGAAACTCCACAACTAGAAGCTCCGCAACTAGAAACTCCACAGCTAGAACGTCCGCAACTAGAAACTCTGCAACTAGAAACTCCGCAACTAGAAACTCCACAGCTAGAAACTCCACAACTAGAAACTCCACAACTAGAAACTCCACAACTAGAGACTCCACAACAAGAGACTCCACAACTAAAAACTCCACAGCTAGAACGTCCGCAACTAGAAACTCTGCAACTAGAAACTCCACGACTAGAAACTCCACAACTAGAAACTTCACAACTAGAAACTCCACAACTAGAAACTCCACAACTAGAGACTCCACAACTAGAGACTCCGCAACTAAAAACTCCACAGCTAGAAACTCCGCAACTAGAAACTCCGCAACTAGAATCTCCACAACTAGAGAGTCCACAGCTATAAACTCCACAACTTGAAACTCTGCAACTCGAAACTCTGCAACTAGAAAATCCCCAACTAGAAACTACACAACTAGAATCTCCGCAACTCAAAACTCCGCAACTACAAAATCCACAACTAGAAAATTGACAATTGGGAACTCCGCAACTAGAAAATCTACAACTAGAAACTCCGCAACTAGAAACTCCACAACTAGAAACTCCGCAACTAGAAACCAAGCAACTAGAAACTCCACAACTAGGAACTACACTCCTATAAATTCCACAACTTGAAACTCCACAACTACAAACTCAACAACTAGAGACTCCACACCTAGAAACTCTGCAACTAGAAACTCCACAAACTAGAAACTTCATAACTAGAAACTATGCAACTAGAAACTCTGCAACTAGAAACTCCACAGCTAGAAACTCCACAACTAGAAACTCCACAACTAGAAACTTCATAACTAGAAACTATGCAACTAAAAACTCTGCAACTAGAAACTCCGCAACTAGAAACTCCGCAACTAGAAACTCCACAACTAGAAATTCCACAACCAGAGACTCGACAACTTGAGACTCCACAACTAAAAACTCCACAGCTAGAAACTCCACAACTAGAAACTCCGCAACTAGAAACCCAGCAACTAGAAACTCCACAACAAGAAACTGCACAACTAGAAACTCCACAACTTGAAACACCACTACTAGATACTCCACAACTACAAATTCCACAACTAGACACTCCAAATTTAGAAACTCCGCAACTAGAAACACCGCAACTTGAAACTATGCAACTAGAAACTCCACAGCTAGAGACTCCATAACTAGGAACTCCACAACTACAAACTCCAAATTTAGAAACTCCACAACTAGAAACTCCGCAACTAGAAACTCCACAACTAGGAACTCCACAACTAGAAACTCCACAACTACAGAGTCCACAACTACAAACTTCACAACTAGAAACTCCACAACCAGAAACTCCGCAACTAGAAACTCCACAACTAGAAATTGCACACCTAGAAACTCTGCAACTAGAAACTCCACAACTAGAAACTTCATAACTAGAAACTATGCAACTAGAAACTCTGCAAATAGAAACTCCACAGCTAGAAACTCCACAACTAGAAACTGCACAACTAGAAACTCCACAACTAGAAACACCACAGCTAGAGGCTCCGCAACTAGAAACTTCACAGCTAGAAACTCTGCAACTAGAAACTCCGCAACTAGAGACTCCGCAACTAGAAACTCCACAACTTGAAACTCCACAACTAGAAGCTCCGCAACTAGAAACTCCACAGCTAGAACGTCCGCAACTAGAAACTCTGCAACTAGAAACTCCACAGCTAGAAACTCCACAACTAGAAACTCCACAACTAGAAACTCCACAGCTAGAGGCTCCGCAACTAGAAACTTCACAGCTATAAACTCTGCAACTAGAAACTCCGCAACTAGAGACTCCGCAACTAGAAACTCCACAACTAGAAACTACACAACTAGAAGCTCCGCAACTAGAAACTCCACAGCTAGAACGTCCGCAACTAGAAACTCTGCAACTAGAAACTCCACGACTAGAAACTCCACAACTAGAAACTTCACAACTAGAAACTCCACAACTAGAAACTCCACAACTAGAGACTCCACAACTAGAGACTCCACAACTACAAACTCCAAATTTAGAAACTCCACAACTAGAAACTCCGCAACTAGAAACTCCACAACTAGGAACTCCACAACTAGAAACTCCACAACTACAGACTCCACAACTACAAACTTCACAACTAGAAACTCCACAACCAGAAACTCCGCAACTAGAAACTCCACAACTAGAAATTCCACAACCAGAGACTCAACAACTAGAGACTCCACAACTAAAAACTCCACAACTAGAAACTCCACAACTAGAAACTCCACAACTAGAAACTCCGCAACTAGAAACCCAGCAACTAGAAACTCCACAACTAGAAACTCCACACCTATAAATTCCACAACTTGAAACTCCACAACTCGAAACTCAACAACTAGAAACTCAACACCTAGAAACTCCACAAATAGAAACTCCACAACTAGAAACTCCACAACTAGAAACTATGCAACTAGAAACTCCACAGCTAGAGACTCCATAACTAGGAACTCCACAACTAGAAACTCCAAAACTACAAACTCCACAACTACAAACTCCAAATTTAGAAACTCCACAACTAGAAACTCCGCAACTTGAAACTCCACAACTAGAGACTCCATAACTAGGAACTCCACGACTAAAAACTCCTTAACTACAAACTCCACAACTAGAAACTCCGCAAATAGAAACTCCACAACTAGAAATTTCACAACCAGAGACTCAACAACTTGAGACTCCACAAATAAAAACTCCACAAGTAGAAACTCCACAACTAGACAATTCGCAACTAGAAACTCCACAACTAGAGACTCCACTAGAAAATTCCGCAACTAGAAACTCCACAACTACGAACCTCACAACTTGAAACTCCACAACTAGAAACTCCGCAACTAGAAACTCCACAGCTAGACACTCCACAACTTGAGACTTCGCAACTAGAAACTCGGCAACTAGAAACTCAACAACTAGAAACTCCACAACTAAAAACTCCACAACTAGAAACACCACAACTAGATACTCCACAACTACAAATTCCACAACTAGAAACTCCAAATTTAGAAACTCCGCAACTAGAAACTCCGCAAATTGAAACTCTACAACTAGAGACTCCATAACTAGGAACTCCACAACTAGAAACTCCACAACCAGAAACTCCGCCACTAGAAACTCCACAACTAGAAATTCCACAACCAGAGACTCAACTACTAGAGACTCCCCAACTAAAAACTCCACAACTAGAAACTCCACAACTAGAAACTCCACAACTAGAAACTCTGCAACTAGAAACTCCGCAACTAGAGACTCCGCAACTAGAAACTCCACAACTTGAAACTCCACAACTAGAAGCTCCGCAACTAGAAACTCCACAGCTAGAACGTCCGCAACTAGAAACTCTGCAACTAGAAACTCTGCAACTAGAAACTCCACAGCTAGAAACTCCACAACTAGAAACTCCACAACTAGAAACTCCACAGCTAGAGGCTCCGCAACTAGAAACTTCACAGCTATAAACTCTGCAACTAGAAACTCCGCAACTAGAGACTCCGCAACTAGAAACTCCACAACTAGAAACTACACAACTAGAAGCTCCGCAACTAGAAACTCCACAGCTAGAACGTCCGAGACTAGAAACTCTGCAACTAGAAACTCCACGACTAGAAACTCCACAACTAGAAACTTCACAACTAGAAACTCCACAACTAGAAACTCCACAACTAGAGACTCCACAACTAGAGACTCCGCAACTAAAAACTCCGCAGCTAGAAACTCCGCAACTAGAAACTCCGCAACTAGAATCTCCACAACTAGAGACTCCATAACTAGGAATTCCACAACTAGAAACTCCACAACTACAGACTCTACAACTACAAACTCCACAACTAGCAACTCCACAAGCGGAAACTCCGCAACTAGAAACTCCGCAACTAGAAACTCCACAACTAGAAATTCCACAACCAGAGACTCGACAACTTGAGACTCCACAACTAAAAACTCCACAGCTAGAAACTCCACAACTAGAAACTCCGCAACTAGAAACCCAGCAACTAGAAACTCCACAACAAGAAACTGCACAACTAGAAACTCCACAACTTGAAACACCACTACTAGATACTCCACAACTACAAATTCCACAACTAGACACTCCAAATTTAGAAACTCCGCAACTAGAAACACCGCAACTTGAAACTATGCAACTAGAAACTCCACAGCTAGAGACTCCATAACTAGGAACTCCACAACTACAAACTCCAAATTTAGAAACTCCACAACTAGAAACTCCGCAACTAGAAACTCCACAACTAGGAACTCCACAACTAGAAACTCCACAACTACAGAGTCCACAACTACAAACTTCACAACTAGAAACTCCACAACCAGAAACTCCGCAACTAGAAACTCCACAACTAGAAATTGCACAACTAGAAACCAAGCAACTAGAAACTCCACAACTAGGAACTACACTCCTATAAATTCCACAACTTGAAACTCCACAACTACAAACTCAACAACTAGAGACTCCACACCTAGAAACTCTGCAACTAGAAACTCCACAACTAGAAACTTCATAACTAGAAACTATGCAACTAGAAACTCTGCAACTAGAAACTCCACAGCTAGAAACTCCACAACTAGAAACTCCACAACTAGAAACACCACAGCTAGAGGCTCCGCAACTAGAAACTTCACAGATAGAAACTCTGCAACTAGAAACTCCGCAACTAGAGACTCCGCAACTAGAAACTCCACAACTTGAAACTCCACAACTAGAAGCTCCGCAACTAGAAACTCCACAGCTAGAACGTCCGCAACTAGAAACTCTGCAACTAGAAACTCTGCAACTAGAAACTCCACAACTAGAAACTCCACAACTAGAAACTCCACAGCTAGAGGCTCCGCAACTAGAAACTTCACAGCTATAAACTCTGCAACTAGAAACTCCGCAACTAGAGACTCCGCAACTAGAAACTCCACAACTAGAAACTACACAACTAGAAGCTCCGCAACTAGAAACTCCACAGCTAGAACGTCCGCAACTAGAAACTCTGCAACTAGAAACTCCACGACTAGAAACTCCACAACTAGAAACTTCACAACTAGAAACTCCACAACTAGAAACTCCACAACTAGAGACTCCACAACTAGAGACTCCACAACTACAAACTCCAAATTTAGAAACTCCACAACTAGAAACTCTGCAACTAGAAACTCCACAACTACAAACTTCACAACTAGAAACTCCACAACCAGAAACTCCGCAACTAGAAACTCCACAACTAGAAATTCCACAACCAGAGACTCAACAACTAGAGACTCCACAACTAAAAACTCCACAACTAGAAACTCCACAACTAGAAACTCCACAACTAGAAACTCCGCAACTAGAAACCCAGCACCTAGAAACTCCACAACTAGAAACTCCACACCTATAAATTCCACAACTTGAAACTCCACAACTAGAAACTCAACAACTAGAAACTCAACACCTAGAAAGTCCACAACTAGAAACTCCACAACTAGAAACTCCACAACTAGAAACTATGCAACTAGAAACTCCACAGCTAGAGACTCCATAACTAGGAACTCCACAACTAGAAACTCCAAAACTACAAACTCCACAACTACAAACTCCAAATTTAGAAACTCCACAACTAGAAACTCCGCAACTTGAAACTCCACAACTAGAGACTCCATAACTAGGAACTCCACGACTAAAAACTCCTTAACTACAAACTCCACAACTAGAAACTCCGCAAATAGAAACTCCACAACTAGAAATTCCACAACCAGAGACTCAACAACTTGAGACTCCACAAATAAAAACTCCACAAATAGAAACTCCACAACTAGACAATTCGCAACTAGAAACTCCACAACTAGAGACTCCACTAGAAAATTCCGCAACTAGAAACTCCACAACTACGAACCTCACAACTTGAAACTCCACAACTAGAAACTCCGCAACTAGAAACTCCACAGCTAGAAACTCCACAACTTGAGACTTCGCAACTAGAAACTCGGCAACTAGAAACTCAACAACTAGAAACTCCACAACTAAGAACTCCACAACTAGAAACACCACAACTAGATACTCCACAACTACAAATTCCACAACTAGAAACTCCAAATTTAGAAACTCCGCAACTAGAAACTCCGCAAATTGAAACTCTACAACTAGAGACTCCATAACTAGGAACTCCACAACTAGAAACTCCACAACCAGAAACTCCGCAACTAGAAACTCCACAACTAGAAATTCCACAACCAGAGACTCAACTACTAGAGACTCCCCAACTAAAAACTCCACAACTAGAAACTCCACAACTAGAAACTCCACAACTAGAAACTCCGCAACTAGAAACCAAGCAACTAGAAACTCCACAACTAGGAACTACACTCCTATAAATTCCACAACTTGAAACTCCACAACTACAAACTCAACAACTAGAGACTCCACACCTAGAAACTCTGCAACTAGAAACTCCACAAACTAGAAACTTCATAACTAGAAACTATGCAACTAGAAACTCTGCAACTAGAAACTCCACAGCTAGAAACTCCACAACTAGAAACTCCACAACTAGAAACTTCATAACTAGAAACTATGCAACTAAAAACTCTGCAACTAGAAACTCCACAGCTAGAAACTCTACAACTAGAAACTCCACAACTAGAAACACCACAGCTAGAGGCTCCGCAACTAGAAACTTCACAGCTAGAAACTCTGCAACTAGAAACTCCGCAACTAGAGACTCCGCAACTAGAAACTCCACAACTTGAAACTCCACAACTAGAAGCTCCGCAACTAGAAACTCCACAGCTAGAACGTCCGCAACTAGAAACTCTGCAACTAGAAACTCCGCAACTAGAAACTCCACAGCTAGAAACTCCACAACTAGAAACTCCACAACTAGAAACTCCACAACTAGAGACTCCACAACAAGAGACTCCACAACTAAAAACTCCACAGCTAGAACGTCCGCAACTAGAAACTCTGCAACTAGAAACTCCACGACTAGAAACTCCACAACTAGAAACTTCACAACTAGAAACTCCACAACTAGAAACTCCACAACTAGAGACTCCACAACTAGAGACTCCGCAACTAAAAACTCCACAGCTAGAAACTCCGCAACTAGAAACTCCGCAACTAGAATCTCCACAACTAGAGAGTCCACAGCTATAAACTCCACAACTTGAAACTCTGCAACTCGAAACTCTGCAACTAGAAAATCCCCAACTAGAAACTACACAACTAGAATCTCCGCAACTCAAAACTCCGCAACTACAAAATCCACAACTAGAAAATTGACAATTGGGAACTCCGCAACTAGAAAATCTACAACTAGAAACTCCGCAACTAGAAACTCCACAACTAGAAACTCCGCAACTAGAAACCAAGCAACTAGAAACTCCACAACTAGGAACTACACTCCTATAAATTCCACAACTTGAAACTCCACAACTACAAACTCAACAACTAGAGACTCCACACCTAGAAACTCTGCAACTAGAAACTCCACAAACTAGAAACTTCATAACTAGAAACTATGCAACTAGAAACTCTGCAACTAGAAACTCCACAGCTAGAAACTCCACAACTAGAAACTCCACAACTAGAAACTTCATAACTAGAAACTATGCAACTAAAAACTCTGCAACTAGAAACTCCGCAACTAGAAACTCCACAACTAGAAATTCCACAACCAGAGACTCGACAACTTGAGACTCCACAACTAAAAACTCCACAGCTAGAAACTCCACAACTAGAAACTCCGCAACTAGAAACCCAGCAACTAGAAACTCCACAACAAGAAACTGCACAACTAGAAACTCCACAACTTGAAACACCACTACTAGATACTCCACAACTACAAATTCCACAACTAGACACTCCAAATTTAGAAACTCCGCAACTAGAAACACCGCAACTTGAAACTATGCAACTAGAAACTCCACAGCTAGAGACTCCATAACTAGGAACTCCACAACTACAAACTCCAAATTTAGAAACTCCACAACTAGAAACTCCGCAACTAGAAACTCCACAACTAGGAACTCCACAACTAGAAACTCCACAACTACAGAGTCCACAACTACAAACTTCACAACTAGAAACTCCACAACCAGAAACTCCGCAACTAGAAACTCCACAACTAGAAATTGCACAACTAGAAACCAAGCAACTAGAAACTCCACAACTAGGAACTACACTCCTATAAATTCAACAACTTGAAACTCCACAACTACAAACTCAACAACTAGAGACTCCACACCTAGAAACTCTGCAACTAGAAACTCCACAACTAGAAACTTCATAACTAGAAACTATGCAACTAGAAACTCTGCAAATAGAAACTCCACAGCTAGAAACTCCACAACTAGAAACTCCACAACTAGAAACTCCACAACTAGAAACACCACAGCTAGAGGCTCCGCAACTAGAAACTTCACAGCTAGAAACTCTGCAACTAGAAACTCCGCAACTAGAGACTCCGCAACTAGAAACTCCACAACTTGAAACTCCACAACTAGAAGCTCCGCAACTAGAAACTCCACAGCTAGAACGTCCGCAACTAGAAACTCTGCAACTAGAAACTCCACAGCTAGAAACTCCACAACTAGAAACTCCACAACTAGAAACTCCACAGCTAGAGACTCCGCAACTAGAAACTTCACAGCTATAAACTCTGCAACTAGAAACTCCGCAACTAGAGACTCCGCAACTAGAAACTCCACAACTAGAAACTACACAACTAGAAGCTCCGCAACTAGAAACTCCACAGCTAGAACGTCCGCAACTAGAAACTCTGCAACTAGAAACTCCACGACTAGAAACTCCACAACTAGAAACTTCACAACTAGAAACTCCACAACTAGAAACTCCACAACTAGAGACTCCACAACTAGAGACTCCACAACTACAAACTCCAAATTTAGAAACTCCACAACTAGAAACTCCGCAACTAGAAACTCCACAACTAGGAACTCCACAACTAGAAACTCCACAACTACAGACTCCACAACTACAAACTTCACAACTAGAAACTCCACAACCAGAAACTCCGCAACTAGAAACTCCACAACTAGAAATTCCACAACCAGAGACTCAACAACTAGAGACTCCACAACTACAAACTCCACAACTAGCAACTCCACAAGCGGAAACTCCGCAACTAGAAACTCCGCAACTAGAAACTCCACAACTAGAAATTCCACAACCAGAGACTCGACAACTTGAGACTCCACAACTAAAAACTCCACAGCTAGAAACTCCACAACTAGAAACTCCGCAACTAGAAACCCAGCAACTAGAAACTCCACAACAAGAAACTGCACAACTAGAAACTCCACAACTTGAAACACCACTACTAGATACTCCACAACTACAAATTCCACAACTAGACACTCCAAATTTAGAAACTCCGCAACTAGAAACACCGCAACTTGAAACTATGCAACTAGAAACTCCACAGCTAGAGACTCCATAACTAGGAACTCCACAACTACAAACTCCAAATTTAGAAACTCCACAACTAGAAACTCCGCAACTAGAAACTCCACAACTAGGAACTCCACAACTAGAAACTCCACAACTACAGAGTCCACAACTACAAACTTCACAACTAGAAACTCCACAACCAGAAACTCCGCAACTAGAAACTCCACAACTAGAAATTGCACAACTAGAAACCAAGCAACTAGAAACTCCACAACTAGGAACTACACTCCTATAAATTCCACAACTTGAAACTCCACAACTACAAACTCAACAACTAGAGACTCCACACCTAGAAACTCTGCAACTAGAAACTCCACAACTAGAAACTTCATAACTAGAAACTATGCAACTAGAAACTCTGCAACTAGAAACTCCACAGCTAGAAACTCCACAACTAGAAACTCCACAACTAGAAACACCACAGCTAGAGGCTCCGCAACTAGAAACTTCACAGATAGAAACTCTGCAACTAGAAACTCCGCAACTAGAGACTCCGCAACTAGAAACTCCACAACTTGAAACTCCACAACTAGAAGCTCCGCAACTAGAAACTCCACAGCTAGAACGTCCGCAACTAGAAACTCTGCAACTAGAAACTCTGCAACTAGAAACTCCACAACTAGAAACTCCACAACTAGAAACTCCACAGCTAGAGGCTCCGCAACTAGAAACTTCACAGCTATAAACTCTGCAACTAGAAACTCCGCAACTAGAGACTCCGCAACTAGAAACTCCACAACTAGAAACTACACAACTAGAAGCTCCGCAACTAGAAACTCCACAGCTAGAACGTCCGCAACTAGAAACTCTGCAACTAGAAACTCCACGACTAGAAACTCCACAACTAGAAACTTCACAACTAGAAACTCCACAACTAGAAACTCCACAACTAGAGACTCCACAACTAGAGACTCCACAACTACAAACTCCAAATTTAGAAACTCCACAACTAGAAACTCTGCAACTAGAAACTCCACAACTACAAACTTCACAACTAGAAACTCCACAACCAGAAACTCCGCAACTAGAAACTCCACAACTAGAAATTCCACAACCAGAGACTCAACAACTAGAGACTCCACAACTAAAAACTCCACAACTAGAAACTCCACAACTAGAAACTCCACAACTAGAAACTCCGCAACTAGAAACCCAGCACCTAGAAACTCCACAACTAGAAACTCCACACCTATAAATTCCACAACTTGAAACTCCACAACTAGAAACTCAACAACTAGAAACTCAACACCTAGAAAGTCCACAACTAGAAACTCCACAACTAGAAACTCCACAACTAGAAACTATGCAACTAGAAACTCCACAGCTAGAGACTCCATAACTAGGAACTCCACAACTAGAAACTCCAAAACTACAAACTCCACAACTACAAACTCCAAATTTAGAAACTCCACAACTAGAAACTCCGCAACTTGAAACTCCACAACTAGAGACTCCATAACTAGGAACTCCACGACTAAAAACTCCTTAACTACAAACTCCACAACTAGAAACTCCGCAAATAGAAACTCCACAACTAGAAATTCCACAACCAGAGACTCAACAACTTGAGACTCCACAAATAAAAACTCCACAAATAGAAACTCCACAACTAGACAATTCGCAACTAGAAACTCCACAACTAGAGACTCCACTAGAAAATTCCGCAACTAGAAACTCCACAACTACGAACCTCACAACTTGAAACTCCACAACTAGAAACTCCGCAACTAGAAACTCCACAGCTAGAAACTCCACAACTTGAGACTTCGCAACTAGAAACTCGGCAACTAGAAACTCAACAACTAGAAACTCCACAACTAAGAACTCCACAACTAGAAACACCACAACTAGATACTCCACAACTACAAATTCCACAACTAGAAACTCCAAATTTAGAAACTCCGCAACTAGAAACTCCGCAAATTGAAACTCTACAACTAGAGACTCCATAACTAGGAACTCCACAACTAGAAACTCCACAACCAGAAACTCCGCAACTAGAAACTCCACAACTAGAAATTCCACAACCAGAGACTCAACTACTAGAGACTCCCCAACTAAAAACTCCACAACTAGAAACTCCACAACTAGAAACTCCACAACTAGATACTCCGCAACTAGAAACCAAGCAACTAGAAACTCCACAACTAGGAACTACACTCCTATAAATTCCACAACTTGAAACTCCACAACTACAAACTCAACAACTAGAGACTCCACACCTAGAAACTCTGCAACTAGAAACTCCACAAACTAGAAACTTCATAACTAGAAACTATGCAACTAGAAACTCTGCAACTAGAAACTCCACAGCTAGAAACTCCACAACTAGAAACTCCACAACTAGAAACTTCATAACTAGAAACTATGCAACTAAAAACTCTGCAACTAGAAACTCCACAGCTAGAAACTCTACAACTAGAAACTCCACAACTAGAAACACCACAGCTAGAGGCTCCGCAACTAGAAACTTCACAGCTAGAAACTCTGCAACTAGAAACTCCGCAACTAGAGACTCCGCAACTAGAAACTCCACAACTTGAAACTCCACAACTAGAAGCTCCGCAACTAGAAACTCCACAGCTAGAACGTCCGCAACTAGAAACTCTGCAACTAGAAACTCCGCAACTAGAAACTCCACAGCTAGAAACTCCACAACTAGAAACTCCACAACTAGAAACTCCACAACTAGAGACTCCACAACAAGAGACTCCACAACTAAAAACTCCACAGCTAGAACGTCCGCAACTAGAAACTCTGCAACTAGAAACTCCACGACTAGAAACTCCACAACTAGAAACTTCACAACTAGAAACTCCACAACTAGAAACTCCACAACTAGAGACTCCACAACTAGAGACTCCGCAACTAAAAACTCCACAGCTAGAAACTCCGCAACTAGAAACTCCGCAACTAGAATCTCCACAACTAGAGAGTCCACAGCTATAAACTCCACAACTTGAAACTCTGCAACTCGAAACTCTGCAACTAGAAAATCCCCAACTAGAAACTACACAACTAGAATCTCCGCAACTCAAAACTCCGCAACTACAAAATCCACAACTAGAAAATTGACAATTGGGAACTCCGCAACTAGAAAATCTACAACTAGAAACTTGAAAACTAAAAAGTCCAACTAGAAACTCCACAACTAGAAACTCCACAACTAGAAACTCCACAACTAGAGACTCCATAACTAGGAACTCCACAACTAGAAACTCCACAGCTACCGACTCCACAACTACAGACTCCACAACTAGAAACTCCACAGCTAGAGACTCCACAACTAGAAACACCACAAATACGAACCCCACAAATACGAACCCCGCAACTAGAAGCTCCATAACTAGAAACTCCGCAACTAGAAACTCCACAACTTGAGACTTCGCAACTAGAAACTCCACAACTAGAAACACCACAACTACAGACTCCACAACTACAAACTCCACAACTAGAATCTCCACAACTACGAACCTCACAACTAGAAACTCCAACACTACAAACTCCACAACTTGGGACTTCGCAACTAGAAACTCCACAACTTGAGACTTCGCAACTAGAAACTCCCCAACTAGAAACTCCACAACTAGAAACTCCACAAATTGAAACACCACAACTAGATACTCCACAACTACAAATTCAACAACTAGAAACTCCACAACTAAAACTCCGCAACTAGAAACTCCGCAACTAGAAACTCCACAACTAGAGACTCCATAACTTGAAACACCACAACTAGATACTCCACAACTACAAATTCCACATCTAGAAACTCCAAATTAAGAAACTCCGCAACTCGAAACTCCGCAACTTGAAACTCCACAACTAGAGACTCCATAACTAGGAACTCCACAACTATAAACTCCACAACTACAGACTCCACAACGACAAACTCCACAACTAGAAATTCCACAACCGGAAACTCCGCAACTAGAAACTCCACAACTAGAAATTCCACAACCAGAGACTCAACAACTTGAGACTCCACAACTAAAAACTCCACAGCTAGAAACTCCACAACTAGAAACTCCGCAACTATAAACCCAGCAACTAGAAACTCCACAACAAGAAACTCCACAACTAGAAACTCCACAACTTGGAACACCACAACTAGATACTCCACAACTACAAATTCCACAACTAGAAACTCCAAATTTAGAAACTCCGTAACTAGAAACTCCACAACTAGAAACTCCACAACTAGAAACACCACAGCTAGAGGCTCCGCAACTAGAAACTTCACAGCTAGAAACTCTGCAACTAGAAACTCCGCCACTAGAGACTCCGCAACTAGAATCTCCACAACTTGAAACTCCACAACTAGAAGCTCCGCAACTAGAAACTCCACAGCTTGAACGTCCGCAACTAGAAACTCTGCAACTAGAAACTCCGCAACTAGAAACTCCACAGCTAGAAACTCCACAACTAGAAACTCCACAACTAGAAACTCCACAACTAGAGACTCCACAACTAGAGACTCCGCAACTAAAAACTCCACAGCTAGAACGTTTGCAACTAGAAACTCTGCAACTAGAAACTCCACGACTAGAAACTCCACAACTAGAAACTTCACAACTAGAAACTCCACAACTAGAAACTCCACAACTAGAGAGTCCACAACTAGAGACTCCGCAACTAAAAACTCCACAGCTAGAAACTCCGCAACTAGAAACTCCGCAACTAGAATCTCCACAACTAGAGAGTCCACAGCTATAAACTCCACAACTTGAAACTCTGCAACTCGAAACTCTGCAACTAGAAAATCCCCAACTAGAAACTACACAACTAGAATCTCCGCAACTCAAAACTCCGCAACTACAAAATCCACAACTAGAAACTTGACAATTGGGAACTCCGCAACTAGAAAATCTACAACTAGAAACTTGAAAACTAAAAACTCCAACTAGAAACTCCACAACTAGAAACTCCACAACTAGAAACTCCACAACTAGAGACTCCATAACTAGGAACTCCACAACTAGAAACTCCACAGCTACCGACTCCACAACTACAGACTCCACAACTAGAAACTCCACAGCTAGAGACTCCACAACTAGAAACTCCACAAATACGAACCCCACAAATACGAACCCCGCAACTAGAAGCTCCATAACTAGAAACTCCGCAACTAGAAACTCCACAACTTGAGACTTCGCAACTAGAAACTCCACAACTAGAAACACCACAACTACAGACTCCACAACTACAAACTCCACAACTAGAAACTCCACAACTACGAACCTCACAACTAGAAACTCCAACACTAGAAACTCCACAACTTGGGACTTCGCAACTAGAAACTCCACAACTTGAGACTTCGCAACTAGAAACTCGGCAACTAGAAACTCCCCAACTAGAAACTCCACAACTAGAAACTCCACAAATTTAAACACCACAACTAGATACTCCACAACTACAAATTCCACAACTAGAAACTCCACAACTAAAAACTCCGCAACTAGAAACTCCGCAACTAGAAACTCCACAACTAGAGACTCCATAACTTGAAACACCACAACTAGATACTCCACAACTACAAATTCCACATCTAGAAACTCCAAATTAAGAAACTCCGCAACTAGAAACTCCGCAACTTGAAACTCCACAACTAGAGACTCCATAACTAGGAACTCCACAACTAGAAACTCCACAACTACAGACTCCACAACGACAAACTCCACGACTAGAAACTCCACAACCGGAAACTCCGCAACCAGAAACTCCACAACTAGAAATTCCACAACCAGAGACTCAACAACTTGAGACTCCACAACTAAAAACTCCACAGCTAGAAACTCCACAACTAGAAACTCCGCAACTATAAACCCAGCAACTAGAAACTCCACAACAAGAAACTCCACAAATAGAAACTCCACAACTTGGAACACCACAACTAGATACTCCACAACTACAAATTTCACAACTAGAAACTCCAAATTTAGAAACTCCGTAACTAGAAACTCCGCAACTTTAAACTCCACAACTACAACCTCCATAACTAGGAACTCCACAACTAGAAACTCCACAACTACAGACTCCACAACTACAAACTTCACAACTAAAAACTCCACAACCAGAAACTCCGCAACTAGAAACTCCACAACTAGAAATTCCACAACCACAGACTCAACAACTAGAGACTCCACAACTAAAAACTCCACAACTAGAAACTCCACAACTAGAAACTCCACAACTAAAAACTCCGCAACTAGAAACCCAGCAACTAGAAACCCCACAACCAGAAACTCCACACCTATAAATTCCACAACTTGAAACTCCACAACTAGAAACTCAACAACTAGAAACTCAACAACTAGAAACTCCACAACTAGAAACTCCACAACTAGAAACTATGCAACTTGAAACTCCACAACTAGAGACTCCATAACTAGAAACTCCACGACTAAAAACTTCTTAACTACAAACTCCACAACTAGAAACTCCGCAAATAGAAACTCCACAACTAGAAATTCCACAACCAGAGACTCAACAACTTGAGACTCCACAAATAAAAACTCCACAAATAGAAACTCCACAACTAGACAATTCGCAACTAGAAACTCCACAACTAGAGACTCCACTAGAAAATTGCGCAACTAGAAACTCCACAACTACGAACCTCACAACTTGAAACTCCACAACTAGAAACTCCGCAACTAGAAACTCCACAGCTAGAAACTCCACAACTAGAAACTCCGCAACTATAAACCCAGCAACTAGAAACTCCACAACAAGAAACTCCACAAATAGAAACTCCACAACTTGGAACACCACAACTAGATACTCCACAACTACAAATTTCACAACTAGAAACTCCAAATTTAGAAACTCCGTAACTAGAAACTCCGCAACTTGAAACTCCACAACTACAACCTCCATAACTAGGAACTCCACAACTAGAAACTCCACAACTACAGACTCCACAACTACAAACTTCACAACTAAAAACTCCACAACCAGAAACTCCGCAACTAGAAACTCCACAACTAGAAATTCCACAACCAGAGACTCAACAACTAGAGACTCCACAACTAAAAACTCCACAACTAGAAACTCCACAACTAGAAACTCCACAACTAGAAACTCCGCAACTAGAAACCCAGCAACTAGAAACTCCACAACCAGAAACTCCACACCTATAAATTCCACAACTTGAAACTCCACAACTAGAAACTCAAGAACTAGAAACTCAACACCAAGAAACTCCACAACTAGAAACTCCAAATTTAGAAACTCCACAACTAGAAACTCCGCAACTTGAAACTCCACAACTAGAGACTCCATAACTAGGAACTCCACGACTAAAAACTCCTTAACTACAAACTCCACAACTAGAAACTCCGCAAATAGAAACTCCACAACTAGAAATTCCACAACCAGAGACTCAACAACTTGAGACTCCACAAATAAAAACTCCACAAATAGAAACTCCACAACTAGACAATTCGCAACTAGAAACTCCACAACTAGAGACTCCACTAGAAAATTGCGCAACTAGAAACTCCACAACTACGAACCTCACAACTTGAAACTCCACAACTAGAAACTCCGCAACTAGAAACTCCACAGCTAGAAACTCCACAACCTGAGACTTCGCAACTAGAAACTCGGCAACTAGAAACTCAACAACTAGAAACTCCACAACTAAAAACTCCACAACAAGAAACACCACAACTAGATACTCCACAACTACAAATTCCACAACTAGAAACTCCAAATTTAGAAACTCCGCAACTAGAAACTCCGCAAATTGAAACTCTACAACTAGAGACTCCATAACTAGGAACTCCACAACTAGAAACTCCACAACCAGAAACTCCGCAACTAGAAACTCCACATCTAGAAATTCCACAACCAGAGACTCAACAACTAGAGACTCCCCAACTAAAAACTCCACAACTAGAAACTCCACAACTAGAAACTCCGCAACTAGAAACCAAGCAACTAGAAACTCCACAACTAGGAACTACACTCCTATAAATTCCACAACTTGAAACTCCACAACTACAAACTCAACAACTAGAGACTCCACACCTAGAAACTCTGCAACTAGAAACTCCACAACTAGAAACTTCATAACTAGAAACTATGCAACTAGAAACTCTGCAACTAGAAACTCCACAGCTAGAAACTCCACAACTAGAGGCTCCGCAACTAGAAACTTCACAGCTAGAAACTCTGCAACTAGAAACTCCGCAACTAGAGACTCCGCAACTAGAAACTCCACAACTTGAAACTCCACAACTAGAAGCTCCGCAACTAGAAACTCCACAGCTAGAAGCTCCGCAACTAGAAACTCCACAGCTAGAACGTCCGCAACTAGAAACTCTGCAACTAGAAACTCCGCAACTAGAAAGTCCACAACTAGAAACTCCACAGCTAGAGGCTCCGCAACTAGAAACTTCACAGCTAGAAACTCTGCAACTAGAAACTCCGCAACTAGAGACTCCGCCACTAGAAACTCCACAACTAGAAACTCCACAACTAGAAGCTCCGCAACTAGAAACTCCACAGCTAGAACGTCCGCAACTAGAAACTCTGCAACTAGAAACTCCGCAACTAGAAACTCCACAGCTAGAAACTCCACAACTAGAAACTCCACAACTAGAAACCCAGCAACTAGAAACTCCACAACAAGAAACTCCACAACTAGAAACTCCACAACTTGAAACACCACTACTAGATACTCCACAACTACAAATTCCACAACTAGACACTCCAAATTTAGAAACTCCGCAACTAGAAACTCCGCAACTTGAAACTATGCAACTAGAAACTCCACAGCTAGAGACTCCATAACTAGGAACTCCACAACTACAAACTCCAAATTTAGAAACTCCACAACTAGAAACTCCACAGCTAGAGACTCCATAACTAGGAACTCCACAACTACAAACTCCAAATTTAGAAACTCCACAACTAGATACTCCGCAACTAGAAACTCCACAACTAGAAACTCCACAACTAGAAACTCCGCAACTAGAAACCACGCAACTAGAAACTCCACAACTAGGAACTACACTCCTATAAATTCCACAACTTGAAACTCCACAACTACAAACTCAACAACTAGAGACTCCACACCTAGAAACTCTGCAACTAGAAACTCCACAACTAGAAACTTCATAACTAGAAACTATGCAACTAGAAGCTCTGCAACTAGAAACTCCACAGCTAGAAACTCCACAACTAGAAACTCCACAACTAGAAACACCACAGCTAGAGGCTCCGCAACTAGAAACTTCACAGCTAGAAACTCTGCAACTAGAAACTCCGCAACTAGAGACTCCGCAACTAGAAACTCCACAACTTGAAACTCCACAACTAGAAGCTCCGCAACTAGAAACTCCACAGCTAGAACGTCCGCAACTAGAAACTCTGCAACTAGAAACTCCACGACTAGAAACTCCACAATTAGAAACTTCACAACTAGAAACTCCACAACTAGAAACTCCACAACTAGAGACTCCACAACTAGAGACTCCGCAACTAAAAACTCCACAGCTAGAAACTCCGCAACTAGAAACTCCGCAACTAGAATCTCCACAACTAGAGAGTCCACAGCTATAAACTCCACAACTTGAAACTCTGCAACTCGAAACTCTGCAACTAGAAAATCCCCAACTAGAAACTACACAACTAGAATCTCCGCAACTCAAAACTCCGCAACTACAAAATCCACAACTAGAAACTTGACAATTGGGAACTCCGCAACTAGAAAATCTACAACTAGAAACTTGAAAACTAAAAACTCCAACTAGAAACTCCACAACTAGAAACTCCACAACTAGAAACTCCACAACTAGAGACTCCATAACTAGGAACTCCACAACTAGAAACTCCACAGCTACCGACTCCACAACTACAGACTCCACAACTAGAAACTCCACAGCTAGAGACTCCACAACTAGAAACTCCACAAATACGAACCCCACAAATACGAACTCCGCAACTAGAAGCTCCATAACTAGAAACTCCGCAACTAGAAACTCCACAACTTGAGACTTCGCAACTAGAAACTCCACAACTAGAAACACCACAACTACAGACTCCACAACTACAAACTCCACAACTAGAAACTCCACAACTACGAACCTCACAACTAGAAACTCCAACACTAGAAACTCCACAACTTGGGACTTCGCAACTAGAAACTCCACAACTTGAGACTTCGCAACTAGAAACTCGGCAACTAGAAACTCCCCAACTAGAAACTCCACAACTAGAAACTCCACAAATTGAAACACCACAACTAGATACTCCACAACTACAAATTCCACAACTAGAAACTCCACAACTAAAACTCCGCAACTAGAAACTCCGCAACTAGAAACTCCACAACTAGAGTCTCCATAACTTAAAACACCACAACTAGATACTCCACAACTACAAATTCCACATCTAGAAACTCCAAATTAAGAAACTCCGCAACTAGAAACTCCGCAACTTGAAACTCCACAACTAGAGACTCCATAACTAGGAACTCCACAACTAGAAACTCCACAACTACAGACTCCACAACGACAAACTCCACAACTAGAAATTCCACAACCGGAAACTCCGCAACTAGAAACTCCACAACTAGAAATTCCACAACCAGAGACTCAACAACTTGAGACTCCACAACTAAAAACTCCACAGCTAGAAACTCCACAACTAGAAACTGCGCAACTATAAACCCAGCAACTAGAAACTCCACAACAAGAAACTCCACAACTAGAAACTCCACAACTTGGAACACCACAACTAGATACTCCACAACTACAAGTTCCACAACTAGAAACTCCAAATTTAGAAACTCCGTAACTAGAAACTCCACAACTAGAAACTCCACAACTAGAAACACCACAGCTAGAGGCTCCGCAACTAGAAACTTCACAGCTAGAAACTCTGCAACTAGAAACTCCGCAACTAGAGACTCCGCAACTAGAAACTCCACAACTTGAAACTCCACAACTAGAAGCTCCGCAACTAGAAACTCCACAGCTAGAACGTCCGCAACTAGAAACTCTGCAACTAGAAACTCCGCAACTAGAAACTCCACAGCTAGAAACTCCACAACTAGAAACTCCACAACTAGAAACTCCACAACTAGAGACTCCACAACTAGAGACTCCGCAACTAAAAACTCCACAGCTAGAACGTCCGCAACTAGAAACTCTGCAACTAGAAACTCCACGACTAGAAACTCCACAACTAGAAACTTCACAACTAGAAACTCCACAACTAGAAACTCCACAACTAGAGACTCCACAACTAGAGACTCCGCAACTAAAAACTCCACAGCTAGAAACTCCGCAACTAGAAACTCCGCAACTAGAATCTCCACAACTAGAGAGTCCACAGCTATAAACTCCACAACTTGAAACTCTGCAACTCGAAACTCTGCAACTAGAAAATTCCCAACTAGAAACTACACAACTAGAATCTCCGCAACTCAAAACTCCGCAACTACAAAATCCACAACTAGAAACTTGACAATTGGGAACTCCGCAACTAGAAAATCTACAACTAGAAACTTGAAAACTAAAAACTCCAACTAGAAACTCCACAACTAGAAACTCCACAACTAGAAACTCCACAACTAGAGACTCCATAACTAGGAACTCCACAACTAGAAACTCCACAGCTACCGACTCCACAACTACAGACTCCACAACTAGAAACTCCACAGCTAGAGACTCCACAACTAGAAACTCCACAAATACGAACCCCACAAATACGAACCCCGCAACTAGAAGCTCCATAACTAGAAACTCCGCAACTAGTAACTCCACAACTTGAGACTTCGCAACTAGAAACTCCACAACTAGAAACACCACAACTACAGACTCCACAACTACAAACTCCACAACTAGAAACTCCACAACTACGAACCTCACAACTAGAAACTCCAACACTAGAAACTCCACAACTTGGGACTTCGCAACTAGAAACTCCACAACTTGAGACTTCGCAACTAGAAACTCGGCAACTAGAAACTCCCCAACTAGAAACTCCACAACTAGAAACTCCACAAATTGAAACACCACAACTAGATACTCCACAACTACAAATTCCACATCTAGAAACTCCAAATTAAGAAACTCCGCAACTAGAAACTCCGCAACTTGAAACTCCACAACTAGAGACTCCATAACTAGGAACTCCACAACTAGAAACTCCACAACTACAGACTCCACAACGACAAACTCCACAACTAGAAACTCCACAACCGGAAACTCCGCAACCAGAAACTCCACAACTAGAAATTCCACAACCAGAGACGCAACAACTTGAGACTCCACAACTAAAAACTCCACAGCTAGAAACTCCACAACTAGAAACTCCGCAACTATAAACCCAGCAACTAGAAACTCCACAACAAGAAACTCCACAACTAGAAACTCCACAACTTGGAACACCACAACTAGATACTCCACAACTACAAATTCCACAACTAGAAACTCCAAATTTAGAAACTTCGTAACTAGAAACTCCGCAACTTGAAACTCCACAACTACAACCTCCATAACTAGGAACTCCACAACTAGAAACTCCACAACTACAGACTCCACAACTACAAACTTCACAACTAAAAACTCCACAACCAGAAACTCCGCAACTAGAAACTCCACAACTAGAAATTCCACAACCAGAGACTCAACAACTAGAGACTCCACAACTAAAAACTCCACAACTAGAAACTCCACAACTAGAAACTCCGCAACTAGAAACCCAGCAACTAGAAACTCCACAACCAGAAACTCCACACCTATAAATTCCACAACTTGAAACTCCACAACTAGAAACTCAACAACTACAAACTCAACACCTAGAAACTCCACAACTAGAAACTCCACAACTAGAAACTCCACAACTAGAAACTATGCAACTAGAAACTCCACAGCTAGAGACTCCATAACTAGGAACTCCACAACTAGAAACTCCAAAACTACAAACTCCACAACTACAAACTCCAAAATTAGAAACTCCACAACTAGAAACTCCGCAACTTGAAACTCCACAACTAGAAATTCCACAACCAGAGACTCAACAACTTGAGACTCCACAAATAAAAACTCCACAAGTAGAAACTCCACAACTAGACAATTCGCAACTAGAAACTCCACAACTAGAGACTCCACTAGAAAATTCCGCAACTAGAAACTCCACAACTACGAACCTCACAACTTGAAACTCCACAACTAGAAACTCCGCAACTAGAAACTCCACAGCTAGAAACTCCACAACTTGAGACTTCGCAACTAGAAACTCGGCAACTAGAAACTCAACAACTAGAAACTCCACAACTAAAAACTCCACAACTAGAAACACCACAACTAGATACTCCACAACTACAAATTCCACAACTAGAAACTCCAAATTTAGAAACTCCGCAACTAGAAACTCCGCAAATTGAAACTCTACAACTAGAGACTCCATAACTAGGAACTCCACAACTAGAAACTCCACAACCAGAAACTCCGCAACTAGAAACTCCACAACTAGAAATTCCACAACCAGAGACTCAACAACTAGAGACTCCCCAACTAAAAACTCCACAACTAGAAACTCCACAACTAGGAACAACACTCCTATAAATTCCACAACTTGAAACTCCACAACTACAAACTCAACAATTAGAGACTCCACACCTAGAAACTCTGCAACTAGAAACTCCACAACTAGAAACTTCATAACTAGAAACTATGCAACTAGAAACTCTGCAACTAGAAACTCCACAGCTAGAAACTCCACAACTAGAAACTCCATAACTAGAAACTCCACAGCTAGAGGCTCCGCAACTAGAAACTTCACAGCTAGAAACTCTGCAACTAGAAACTCCGCAACTAGAGACTCCGCAACTAGAAACTCCACAACTTGAAACTCCACAACTAGAAGCTCCGCAACTAGAAACTCCACAGCTAGAACGTCCGCAACTAGAAACTCTGCAACTAGAAACTCCGCAACTAGAAACTCCACAGCTAGAAACTCCACAACTAGAAACTCCACAACTAGAAACTCTACAGCTAGAGGCTCCGCAACTAGAAACTTCACAGCTAGAAACTCTGCAACTAGAAACTCCGCAACTAGAGACTCCGCCACTAGAAACTCCACAACTAGAAACTCCACAACTAGAAGCTCCGCAACTAGAAACTCCACAGCTAGAACGTCCGCAACTAGAAACTCTGCAACTAGAAACTCCACGACTAGAAACTCCACAACTAGAAACTTCACAACTAGAAACTCCACAACTAGAAACTCCACAACTAGAGACTCCACAACTAGAGACTCCGCAACTAAAAACTCCACAGCTAGAAAATCCGCAACTAGAAACTCCGCAACTAGAATCTCCACAACTAGAGACTCCATAACTAGGAATTCCACAACTAGAAACACCACAACTACAGACTCCACAACTACAAACTCCACAACTAGAAACTCCACAACTACGAACCTCACAACTAGAAACTCCAACACTAGAAACTCCACAACTTGGGACTTCGCAACTAGAAACTCCACAACTTGAGACTTCGCAACTAGAAACTCGGCAACTAGAAACTCCCCAACTAGAAACTCCACAACTAGAAACTCCACAAATTGAAACACCACAACTAGATACTCCACAACTACAAATTCCACAACTAGAAACTCCACAACTAAAAATCCGCAACTAGAAACTCCGCAACTAGAAACTCCACAACTAGAGACTCCATAACTTAAAACACCACAACTAGATACTCCACAACTACAAATTCCACATCTAGAAACTCCAAATTAAGAAACTCCGCAACTAGAAACTCCGCAACTTGAAACTCCACAACTAGAGACTCCATAACTAGGAACTCCACAACTAGAAACTCCACAACTACAGACTCCACAACGACAAACTCCACAACTAGAAATTCCACAACCGGAAACTCCGCAACTAGAAACTCCACAACTAGAAATTCCACAACCAGAGACTCAACAACTTGAGACTCCACAACTAAAAACTCCACAGCTAGAAACTCCACAACTAGAAACTGCGCAACTATAAACCCAGCAACTAGAAACTCCACAACAAGAAACTCCACAACTAGAAACTCCACAACTTGGAACACCACAACTAGATACTCCACAACTACAAGTTCCACAACTAGAAACTCCAAATTTAGAAACTCCGTAACTAGAAACTCCACAACTAGAAACTCCACAACTAGAAACACCACAGCTAGAGGCTCCGCAACTAGAAACTTCACAGCTAGAAACTCTGCAACTAGAAACTCCGCAACTAGAGACTCCGCAACTAGAAACTCCACAACTTGAAACTCCACAACTAGAAGCTCCGCAACTAGAAACTCCACGGCTAGAACGTCCGCAACTAGAAACTCTGCAACTAGAAACTCCGCAACTAGAAACTCCACAGCTAGAAACTCCACAACTAGAAACTCCACAACTAGAAACTCCACAACTAGAGACTCCACAACTAGAGACTCCGCAACTAAAAACTCCACAGCTAGAACGTCCGCAACTAGAAACTCTGCAACTAGAAACTCCACGACTAGAAACTCCACAACTAGAAACTTCACAACTAGAAACTCCACAACTAGAAACTCCACAACTAGAGACTCCACAACTAGAGACTCCGCAACTAAAAACTCCACAGCTAGAAACTCCGCAACTAGAAACTCCGCAACTAGAATCTCCACAACTAGAGAGTCCACAGCTATAAACTCCACAACTTGAAACTCTGCAACTCGAAACTCTGCAACTAGAAAATTCCCAACTAGAAACTACACAACTAGAATCTCCGCAACTCAAAACTCCGCAACTACAAAATCCACAACTAGAAACTTGACAATTGGGAACTCCGCAACTAGAAAATCTACAACTAGAAACTTGAAAACTAAAAACTCCAACTAGAAACTCCACAACTAGAAACTCCACAACTAGAAACTCCACAACTAGAGACTCCATAACTAGGAACTCCACAACTAGAAACTCCACAGCTACCGACTCCACAACTACAGACTCCACAACTAGAAACTCCACAGCTAGAGACTCCACAACTAGAAACTCCACAAATACGAACCCCACAAATACGAACCCCGCAACTAGAAGCTCCATAACTAGAAACTCCGCAACTAGTAACTCCACAACTTGAGACTTCGCAACTAGAAACTCCACAACTAGAAACACCACAACTACAGACTCCACAACTACAGACTCCACAACTACAAACTCCACAACTAGAAACTCCACAACTACGAACCTCACAACTAGAAACTCCAACACTAGAAACTCCACAACTTGGGACTTCGCAACTAGAAACTCCACAACTTGAGACTTCGCAACTAGAAACTCGGCAACTAGAAACTCCCCAACTAGAAACTCCACAACTAGAAACTCCACAAATTGAAACACCACAACTAGATACTCCACAACTACAAATTCCACATCTAGAAACTCCAAATTAAGAAACTCCGCAACTAGAAACTCCGCAACTTGAAACTCCACAACTAGAGACTCCATAACTAGGAACTCCACAACTAGAAACTCCACAACTACAGACTCCACAACGACAAACTCCACAACTAGAAACTCCACAACCGGAAACTCCGCAACCAGAAACTCCACAACTAGAAATTCCACAACCAGAGACGCAACAACTTGAGACTCCACAACTAAAAACTCCACAGCTAGAAACTCCACAACTAGAAACTCCGCAACTATAAACCCAGCAACTAGAAACTCCACAACAAGAAACTCCACAACTAGAAACTCCACAACTTGGAACACCACAACTAGATACTCCACAACTACAAATTCCACAACTAGAAACTCCAAATTTAGAAACTTCGTAACTAGAAACTCCGCAACTTGAAACTCCACAACTACAACCTCCATAACTAGGAACTCCACAACTAGAAACTCCACAACTACAGACTCCACAACTACAAACTTCACAACTAAAAACTCCACAACCAGAAACTCCGCAACTAGAAACTCCACAACTAGAAATTCCACAACCAGAGACTCAACAACTAGAGACTCCACAACTAAAAACTCCACAACTAGAAACTCCACAACTAGAAACTCCGCAACTAGAAACCCAGCAACTAGAAACTCCACAACCAGAAACTCCACACCTATAAATTCCACAACTTGAAACTCCACAACTAGAAACTCAACAACTACAAACTCAACACCTAGAAACTCCACAACTAGAAACTCCACAACTAGAAACTCCACAACTAGAAACTATGCAACTAGAAACTCCACAGCTAGAGACTCCATAACTAGGAACTCCACAACTAGAAACTCCAAAACTACAAACTCCACAACTACAAACTCCAAATTTAGAAACTCCACAACTAGAAACTCCGCAACTTGAAACTCCACAACTAGAAATTCCACAACCAGAGACTCAACAACTTGAGACTCCACAAATAAAAACTCCACAAGTAGAAACTCCTCAACTAGACAATTCGCAACTAGAAACTCCACAACTAGAGACTCCACTAGAAAATTCCGCAACTAGAAACTCCACAACTACGAACCTCACAACTTGAAACTCCACAACTAGAAACTCCGCAACTAGAAACTCCACAGCTAGAAACTCCACAACTTGAGACTTCGCAACTAGAAACTCGGCAACTAGAAACTCAACAACTACAAACTCCACAACTAAAAACTCCACAACTAGAAACACCACAACTAGATACTCCACAACTACAAATTCCACAACTAGAAACTCCAAATTTAGAAACTCCGCAACTAGAAACTCCGCAAATTGAAACTCTACAACTAGAGACTCCATAACTAGGAACTCCACAACTAGAAACTCCACAACCAGAAACTCCGCAACTAGAAACTCCACAACTAGAAATTCCACAACCAGAGACTCAACAACTAGAGACTCCCCAACTAAAAACTCCACAACTAGACACTCCACAACTAGGAACAACACTCCTATAAATTCCACAACTTGAAACTCCACAACTACAAACTCAACATTAGAGACTCCACACCTAGAAACTCTGCAACTAGAAACTCCACAACTAGAAACTTCATAACTAGAAACTATGCAACTAGAAACTCTGCAACTAGAAACTCCACAGCTAGAAACTCCACAACTAGAAACTCCATAACTAGAAACTCCACAGCTAGAGGCTCCGCAACTAGAAACTTCACAGCTAGAAACTCTGCAACTAGAAACTCCGCAACTAGAGACTCCGCAACTAGAAACTCCACAACTTGAAACTCCACAACTAGAAGCTCCGCAACTAGAAACTCCACAGCTAGAACGTCCGCAACTAGAAACTCTGCAACTAGAAACTCCGCAACTAGAAACTCCACAGCTAGAAACTCCACAACTAGAAACTCCACAACTAGAAACTCTACAGCTAGAGGCTCCGCAACTAGAAACTTCACAGCTAGAAACTCTGCAACTAGAAACTCCGCAACTAGAGACTCCGCCACTAGAAACTCCACAACTAGAAACTCCACAACTAGAAGCTCCGCAACTAGAAACTCCACAGCTAGAACGTCCGCAACTAGAAACTCTGCAACTAGAAACTCCACGACTAGAAACTCCACAACTAGAAACTTCACAACTAGAAACTCCACAACTAGAAACTCCACAACTAGAGACTCCACAACTAGAGACTCCGCAACTAAAAACTCCACAGCTAGAAAATCCGCAACTAGAAACTCCGCAACTAGAATCTCCACAACTAGAGACTCCATAACTAGGAATTCCACAACTAGAAACACCACAACTACAGACTCCACAACTACAAACTCCACAACTAGAAACTCCACAACTACGAACCTCACAACTAGAAACTCCAACACTAGAAACTCCACAACTTGGGACTTCGCAACTAGAAACTCCACAACTTGAGACTTCGCAACTAGAAACTCGGCAACTAGAAACTCCCCAACTAGAAACTCCACAACTAGAAACTCCACAAATTGAAACACCACAACTAGATACTCCACAACTACAAATTCCACAACTAGAAACTCCACAACTAAAACTCCGCAACTAGAAACTCCGCAACTAGAAACTCCACAACTAGAGACTCCATAACTTAAAACACCACAACTAGATACTCCACAACTACAAATTCCACATCTAGAAACTCCAAATTAAGAAACTCCGCAACTAGAAACTCCGCAACTTGAAACTCCACAACTAGAGACTCCATAACTAGGAACTCCACAACTAGAAACTCCACAACTACAGACTCCACAACGACAAACTCCACAACTAGAAATTCCACAACCGGAAACTCCGCAACTAGAAACTCCACAACTAGAAATTCCACAACCAGAGACTCAACAACTTGAGACTCCACAACTAAAAACTCCACAGCTAGAAACTCCACAACTAGAAACTGCGCAACTATAAACCCAGCAACTAGAAACTCCACAACAAGAAACTCCACAACTAGAAACTCCACAACTTGGAACACCACAACTAGATACTCCACAACTACAAGTTCCACAACTAGAAACTCCAAATTTAGAAACTCCGTAACTAGAAACTCCACAACTAGAAACTCCACAACTAGAAACACCACAGCTAGAGGCTCCGCAACTAGAAACTTCACAGCTAGAAACTCTGCAACTAGAAACTCCGCAACTAGAGACTCCGCAACTAGAAACTCCACAACTTGAAACTCCACAACTAGAAGCTCCGCAACTAGAAACTCCACAGCTAGAACGTCCGCAACTAGAAACTCTGCAACTAGAAACTCCGCAACTAGAAACTCCACAGCTAGAAACTCCACAACTAGAAACTCCACAACTAGAAACTCCACAACTAGAGACTCCACAACTAGAGACTCCGCAACTAAAAACTCCACAGCTAGAACGTCCGCAACTAGAAACTCTGCAACTAGAAACTCCACGACTAGAAACTCCACAACTAGAAACTTCACAACTAGAAACTCCACAACTAGAAACTCCACAACTAGAGACTCCACAACTAGAGACTCCGCAACTAAAAACTCCACAGCTAGAAACTCCGCAACTAGAAACTCCGCAACTAGAATCTCCACAACTAGAGAGTCCACAGCTATAAACTCCACAACTTGAAACTCTGCAACTCGAAACTCTGCAACTAGAAAATTCCCAACTAGAAACTACACAACTAGAATCTCCGCAACTCAAAACTCCGCAACTACAAAATCCACAACTAGAAACTTGACAATTGGGAACTCCGCAACTAGAAAATCTACAACTAGAAACTTGAAAACTAAAAACTCCAACTAGAAACTCCACAACTAGAAACTCCACAACTAGAAACTCCACAACTAGAGACTCCATAACTAGGAACTCCACAACTAGAAACTCCACAGCTACCGACTCCACAACTACAGACTCCACAACTAGAAACTCCACAGCTAGAGACTCCACAACTAGAAACTCCACAAATACGAACCCCACAAATACGAACCCCGCAACTAGAAGCTCCATAACTAGAAACTCCGCAACTAGTAACTCCACAACTTGAGACTTCGCAACTAGAAACTCCACAACTAGAAACACCACAACTACAGACTCCACAACTACAAACTCCACAACTAGAAACTCCACAACTACGAACCTCACAACTAGAAACTCCAACACTAGAAACTCCACAACTTGGGACTTCGCAACTAGAAACTCCACAACTTGAGACTTCGCAACTAGAAACTCGGCAACTAGAAACTCCCCAACTAGAAACTCCACAACTAGAAACTCCACAAATTGAAACACCACAACTAGATACTCCACAACTACAAATTCCACATCTAGAAACTCCAAATTAAGAAACTCCGCAACTAGAAACTCCGCAACTTGAAACTCCACAACTAGAGACTCCATAACTAGGAACTCCACAACTAGAAACTCCACAACTACAGACTCCACAACGACAAACTCCACAACTAGAAACTCCACAACCGGAAACTCCGCAACCAGAAACTCCACAACTAGAAATTCCACAACCAGAGACGCAACAACTTGAGACTCCACAACTAAAAACTCCACAGCTAGAAACTCCACAACTAGAAACTCCGCAACTATAAACCCAGCAACTAGAAACTCCACAACAAGAAACTCCACAACTAGAAACTCCACAACTTGGAACACCACAACTAGATACTCCACAACTACAAATTCCACAACTAGAAACTCCAAATTTAGAAACTTCGTAACTAGAAACTCCGCAACTTGAAACTCCACAACTACAACCTCCATAACTAGGAACTCCACAACTAGAAACTCCACAACTACAGACTCCACAACTACAAACTTCACAACTAAAAACTCCACAACCAGAAACTCCGCAACTAGAAACTCCACAACTAGAAATTCCACAACCAGAGACTCAACAACTAGAGACTCCACAACTAAAAACTCCACAACTAGAAACTCCACAACTAGAAACTCCGCAACTAGAAACCCAGCAACTAGAAACTCCACAACCAGAAACTCCACACCTATAAATTCCACAACTTGAAACTCCACAACTAGAAACTCAACAACTACAAACTCAACACCTAGAAACTCCACAACTAGAAACTCCACAACTAGAAACTCCACAACTAGAAACTATGCAACTAGAAACTCCACAGCTAGAGACTCCATAACTAGGAACTCCACAACTAGAAACTCCAAAACTACAAACTCCACAACTACAAACTCCAAATTTAGAAACTCCACAACTAGAAACTCCGCAACTTGAAACTCCACAACTAGAAATTCCACAACCAGAGACTCAACAACTTGAGACTCCACAAATAAAAACTCCACAAGTAGAAACTCCTCAACTAGACAATTCGCAACTAGAAACTCCACAACTAGAGACTCCACTAGAAAATTCCGCAACTAGAAACTCCACAACTACGAACCTCACAACTTGAAACTCCACAACTAGAAACTCCGCAACTAGAAACTCCACAGCTAGAAACTCCACAACTTGAGACTTCGCAACTAGAAACTCGGCAACTAGAAACTCAACAACTAGAAACTCCACAACTAAAAACTCCACAACTAGAAACACCACAACTAGATACTCCACAACTACAAATTCCACAACTAGAAACTCCAAATTTAGAAACTCCGCAACTAGAAACTCCGCAAATTGAAACTCTACAACTAGAGACTCCATAACTAGGAACTCCACAACTAGAAACTCCACAACCAGAAACTCCGCAACTAGAAACTCCACAACTAGAAATTCCACAACCAGAGACTCAACAACTAGAGACTCCCCAACTAAAAACTCCACAACTAGAAACTCCACAACTAGGAACAACACTCCTATAAATTCCACAACTTGAAACTCCACAACTACAAACTCAACAATTAGAGACTCCACACCTAGAAACTCTGCAACTAGAAACTCCACAACTAGAAACTTCATAACTAGAAACTATGCAACTAGAAACTCTGCAACTAGAAACTCCACAGCTAGAAACTCCACAACTAGAAACTCCATAACTAGAAACTCCACAGCTAGAGGCTCCGCAACTAGAAACTTCACAGCTAGAAACTCTGCAACTAGAAACTCCGCAACTAGAGACTCCGCAACTAGAAACTCCACAACTTGAAACTCCACAACTAGAAGCTCCGCAACTAGAAACTCCACAGCTAGAACGTCCGCAACTAGAAACTCTGCAACTAGAAACTCCGCAACTAGAAACTCCACAGCTAGAAACTCCACAACTAGAAACTCCACAACTAGAAACTCTACAGCTAGAGGCTCCGCAACTAGAAACTTCACAGCTAGAAACTCTGCAACTAGAAACTCCGCAACTAGAGACTCCGCCACTAGAAACTCCACAACTAGAAACTCCACAACTAGAAGCTCCGCAACTAGAAACTCCACAGCTAGAACGTCCGCAACTAGAAACTCTGCAACTAGAAACTCCACGACTAGAAACTCCACAACTAGAAACTTCACAACTAGAAACTCCACAACTAGAAACTCCACAACTAGAGACTCCACAACTAGAGACTCCGCAACTAAAAACTCCACAGCTAGAAACTCCGCAACTAGAAACTCCGCAACTAGAATCTCCACAACTAGAGACTCCATAACTAGGAATTCCACAACTAGAAACTCCACAACTACAGACTCCACAACTACAAACTCCACAACTAGCAACTCCACAACCAGAAACTCCGAAACTAGAAACTCCGCAACTAGAAACTCCACAACTAGAAATTCCACAACCAGAGACTCGACAACTTGAGACCCCACAACTAAAAACTCCACAGCTAGAAACTCCACAACTAGAAACTCCGCAACTAGAAACCCAGCAACTAGAAACTCCACAACAAGAAACTCCACAACTAGAAACTCCACAACTTGAAACACCACTACTAGATACTCCACAACTACAAATTCCACAACTAGACACTCCAAATTTAGAAACTCCGCAACTAGAAACTCCGCAACTTGAAACTATGCAACTAGAAACTCCACAGCTAGAGACTCCATAACTAGGAACTCCACAACTACAAACTCCAAATTTAGAAACTCCACAACTAAAAACTCCACAACTAGAAACTCCAAAACTAGAAACTTCACAACTAGAAACTCCGCAACTAGAAACCAAGCAACTAGAATCTCCACAACTAGGAACTATACACCTATAAATTCCACAACTTGAAACTCCACACCTAGAAACTCTGCAACTAGAAACTCCACAACTAGAAACTTCATAACTAGAAACTATGCAACTAGAAACTCTGCAACTAGAAACTCCACAGCTAGAACGTCCGCAACTAGAAACTCTGCAACTAGAAACTCCGCAACTAGAAACTCCACAGCTAGAAACTCCACAACTAGAAACTCCACAACTAGAAACTCCACGACTAGAGGCTCCGCAACTAGAAACTTCACAGCTAGAAACTCTGCAACTAGAAACTCCGCAACTAGAGACTCCGCCACTAGAAACTCCACAACTAGAAACTCCACAACTAGAAGCTCCGCAACTAGAAACTCCACAGCTAGAACGTCCGCAACTAGAAACTCTGCAACTAGAAACTCCACGACTAGAAACTTTACAACTAGAAACTCCACAACTTGAAATACCACAACTAGATACTCTGCAACTACAAATTCCACAACTAGAAACTCCACAACTAGAAACTCCATAACTAGAAACTCCGCAACCGGAAACTCCACAACTAGAGACTCCATAACTAGGAACTCCACAACTAGAAACTCCACAGCTACATACTCCACAACTAGAGACTCCGCAACTAAAAATTCCATAGCTAGAACGTCCGCAACTAGAAACTCTGCAACTAGAAACTCCACGACTAGAAACTCCACAACTAGAAACTTCACAACTAGAAACTCCACAACTAGAAACTCCACAACTAGAGACTCCACAACTAGAGACTCCGCAACTAAAAACTCCACAGCTAGAAACTCCGCAACTAGAAACTCCGCAACTAGAATCTCCACAACTAGAGAGTCCACAGCTATAAACTCCACAACTTGAAACTCTGCAACTCGAAACTCTGCAACTAGAAAATTCCCAACTAGAAACTACACAACTAGAATCTCCGCAACTCAAAACTCCGCAACTACAAAATCCACAACTAGAAACTTGACAATTGGGAACTCCGCAACTAGAAAATCTACAACTAGAAACTTGAAAACTAAAAACTCCAACTAGAAACTCCACAACTAGAAACTCCACAACTAGAAACTCCACAACTAGAGACCCCATAACTAGGAACTCCACAACTAGAAACTCCACAGCTACCGACTCCACAACTACAGACTCCACAACTAGAAACTCCACAGCTAGAGACTCCACAACTAGAAACTCCACAAATACGAACCCCACAAATACGAACCCCGCAACTAGAAGCTCCATAACTAGAAACTCCGCAACTAGAAACTCCACAACTTGAGACTTCGCAACTAGAAACTCCACAACTAGAAACACCACAACTACAGACTCCACAACTACAAACTCCACAACTAGAAACTCCACAACTACGAACCTCACAACTAGAAACTCCAACACTAGAAACTCCACAACTTGGGACTTCGCAACTAGAAACTCCACAACTTGAGACTTCGCAACTAGAAACTCGGCAACTAGAAACTCCCCAACTAGAAACTCCACAACTAGAAACTCCACAAATTGAAACACCACAACTAGATACTCCACAACTACAAATTCCACATCTAGAAACTCCAAATTAAGAAACTCCGCAACTAGAAACTCCGCAACTTGAAACTCCACAACTAGAGACTCCATAACTAGGAACTCCACAACTAGAAACTCCACAACTACAGACTCCACAACGACAAACTCCACAACTAGAAACTCCACAACCGGAAACTCCGCAACCAGAAACTCCACAACTAGAAATTCCACAACCAGAGACGCAACAACTTGAGACTCCACAACTAAAAACTCCACAGCTAGAAACTCCACAACTAGAAACTCCGCAACTATAAACCCAGCAACTAGAAACTCCACAACAAGAAACTCCATAACTAGAAACTCCACAACTTGGAACACCACAACTAGATACTCCACAACTACAAATTCCACAACTAGAAACTCCAAATTTAGAAACTCCGTAACTAGAAACTCCGCAACTTGAAACTCCACAACTACAACCTCCATAACTAGAAACTCCACAACTAGAAACTCCACAACTACAGACTCCACAACTACAAACTTCACAACTAAAAACTCCACAACCAGAAACTCCGCAACTAGAAACTCCACAACTAGAAATTCCACAACCAGAGACTCAACAACTAGAGACTCCACAACTAAAAACTCCACAACTAGAAACTCCACAACTAGAAACTCCGCAACTAGAAACCCAGCAACTAGAAACTCCACAACCAGAAACTCCACACCTATAAATTCCACAACTTGAAACTCCACAACTAGAAACTCAGCAACTAGAAACTCAACACCTAGAAACTCCACAACTAGAAACTCCACAACTAGAAACTCCACAACTAGAAACTATGCAACTAGAAACTCCACAGCTAGAGACTCCATAACTAGGAACTCCACAACTAGAAACTCCAAAACTACAAACTCCACAACTACAAACTCCAAATTTACAAACTCCACAACTAGAAACTCCGCAACTTGAAACTCCACAACTAGAAATTCCACAACCAGAGACTCAACAACTTGAGACTCCACAAATAAAAACTCCACAAGTAGACACTCCACAACTAGACAATTCGCAACTAGAAACTCCACAACTAGAGACTCCACTAGAAAATTCCGCAACTAGAAACTCCACAACTACGAACCTCACAACTTGAAACTCCACAACTAGAAACTCCGCAACTAGAAACTCCACAGCTAGAAACTCCACAACTTGAGACTTCGCAACTAGAAACTCGGCAACTAGAAACTCAACAACTAGAAACTCCACAACTAAAAACTCCACAACTAGAAACACCACAACTAGATACTCCACAACTACAAATTCCACAACTAGAAACTCCAAATTTAGAAACTCCGCAACTAGAAACTCCGCAAATTGAAACTCTACAACTAGAGACTCCATAACTAGGAACTCCACAACTAGAAACTCCACAACCAGAAACTCCGCAACTAGAAACTCCACAACTATAAATTCCACAACCAGAGACTCAACAACTAGAGACTCCCCAACTAAAAACTCCACAACTAGAAACTCCACAACTAGGAACAACACTCCTATAAATTCCACAACTTGAAACTCCACAACTACAAACTCAACAATTAGAGACTCCACACCTAGAAACTCTGCAACTAGAAACTCCACAACTAGAAACTTCATAACTAGAAACTATGCAACTAGAAACTCTGCAACTAGAAACTCCACAGCTAGAAACTCCACAACTAGAAACTCCATAACTAGAAACTCCACAGCTAGAGGCTCCGCAACTAGAAACTTCACAGCTAGAAACTCTGCAACTAGAAACTCCGCAACTAGAGACTCCGCAACTAGAAACTCCACAACTTGAAACTCCACAACTAGAAGCTCCGCAACTAGAAACTCCACAGCTAGAACGTCCGCAACTAGAAACTCTGCAACTAGAAACTCCGCAACTAGAAACTCCACAGCTAGAAACTCCACAACTAGAAACTCCACAACTAGAAACTCCACAGCTAGAGGCTCCGCAACTAGAAACTTCACAGCTAGAAACTCTGCAACTAGAAACTCCGCAACTAGAGACTCCGCCACTAGAAACTCCACAACTAGAAACTCCACAACTAGAAGCTCCGCAACTAGAAACTCCACAGCTAGAACGTCCGCAACTAGAAACTCTGCAACTAGAAACTCCACGACTAGAAACTCCACAACTAGAAACTTCACAACTAGAAACTCCACAACTAGAAACTCCACAACTAGAGACTCCACAACTAGAGACTCCGCAACTAAAAACTCCACAGCTAGAAACTCCGCAACTAGAAACTCCGCAACTAGAATCTCCACAACTAGAGACTCCATAACTAGGAATTCCACAACTAGAAACTCCACAACTACAGACTCCACAACTACAAACTCCACAACTAGCAACTCCACAACTAAAAACTCCGCAACTAGAAACTCCGCAACTAGAAACTCCACAACTAGAGACTCCATAACTTGAAACACCACAACTAGATACTCCACAACTACAAATTCCACATCTAGAAACTCCAAATTAAGAAACTCCGCAACTAGAAACTCCGCAACTTGAAACTCCACAACTAGAGACTCCATAACTAGGAACTCCACAACTAGAAACTCCACAACTACAGACTCCACAACGACAAACTCCACGACTAGAAACTCCACAACCGGAAACTCCGCAACTAGAAACTCCACAACTAGAAATTCCACAAACAGAGACTCAACAACTTGAGACTCCACAACTAAAAACTCCACAGCTAGAAACTCCACAACTAGAAACTCCGCAACTATAAACCCAGCAACTAGAAACTCCACAACAAGAAACTCCACAAATAGAAACTCCACAACTTGGAACACCACAACTAGATACTCCACAACTACAAATTTCACAACTAGAAACTCCAAATTTAGAAACTCCGTAACTAGAAACTCCGCAACTTGAAACTCCACAACTACAACCTCCATAACTAGGAACTCCACAACTAGAAACTCCACAACTACAGACTCCACAACTACAAACTTCACAACTAAAAACTCCACAACCAGAAACTCCGCAACTAGAAACTCCACAACTAGAAATTCCACAACCAGAGACTCAACAACTAGAGACTCCACAACTAAAAACTCCACAACTAGAAACTCCACAACTAGAAACTCCACAACTAGAAACTCCGCAACTAGAAACCCAGCAACTAGAAACTCCACAACCAGAAACTCCACACCTATAAATTCCACAACTTGAAACTCCACAACTAGAAACTCAACAACTAGAAACTCAACACCTAGAAACTCCACAACTAGAAACTCCACAACTAGAAACTCCACAACTAGAAACTATGCAACTTGAAACTCCACAACTAGAGACTCCATAACTAGAAACTCCACGACTAAAAACTTCTTAACTACAAACTCCACAACTAGAAACTCCGCAAATAGAAACTCCACAACTAGACAATTCGCAACTAGAAACTCCACAACTAGAGACTCCACTAGAAAATTGCGCAACTAGAAACTCCACAACTACGAACCTCACAACTTGAAACTCCACAACTAGAAACTCCGCAACTAGAAACTCCACAGCTAGAAACTCCACAACCTGAGACTTCGCAACTAGAAACTCGGCAACTAGAAACTCAACAACTAGAAACTCCACAACTAAAAACTCCACAACAAGAAACACCACAACGAGATACTCCACAACTACAAATTCCACAACTAGAAACTCCAAATTTAGAAACTCCGCAGCTAGAAACTCCGCAAATTGAAACTCTACAACTAGAGACTCCATAACTAGGAACTCCACAACTAGAAACTCCACAGCTACCGACTCCACAACTACAGACTCCACAACTAGAAACTCCACAGCTAGAGACTCCACAACTAGAAACTCCACAAATACGAACCCCACAAATACGAACCCCGCAACTAGAAGCTCCATAACTAGAAACTCCGCAACTAGAAACTCCACAACTTGAGACTTCGCAACTAGAAACTCCACAACTAGAAACACCACAACTACAGACTCCACAACTACAAACTCCACAACTAGAAACTCCACAACTACGAACCTCACAACTAGAAACTCCAACACTAGAAACTCCACAACTTGGGACTTCGCAACTAGAAACTCCACAACTTGAGACTTCGCAACTAGAAACTCGGCAACTAGAAACTCCCCAACTAGAAACTCCAAATTAAGAAACTCCGCAACTAGAAACTCCGCAACTTGAAACTCCACAACTAGAGACTCCATAACTAGGAACTCCACAACTAGAAACTCCACAACTACAGACTCCACAACGACAAACTCCACAACTAGAAACTCCACAACCGGAAACTCCGCAACCAGAAACTCCACAACTAGAAATTCCACAACCAGAGACGCAACAACTTGAGACTCCACAACTAAAAACTCCACAGCTAGAAACTCCACAACTAGAAACTCCGCAACTATAAACCCAGCAACTAGAAACTCCACAACAAGAAACTCCATAACTAGAAACTCCACAACTTGGAACACCACAACTAGATACTCCACAACTACAAATTCCACAACTAGAAACTCCAAATTTAGAAACTCCGTAACTAGAAACTCCGCAACTTGAAACTCCACAACTACAACCTCCATAACTAGAAACTCCACAACTAGAAACTCCACAACTACAGACTCCACAACTACAAACTTCACAACTAAAAACTCCACAACCAGAAACTCCGCAACTAGAAACTCCACAACTAGAAATTCCACAACCAGAGACTCAACAACTAGAGACTCCACAACTAAAAACTCCACAACTAGAAACTCCACAACTAGAAACTCCGCAACTAGAAACCCAGCAACTAGAAACTCCACAACCAGAAACTCCACACCTATAAATTCCACAACTTGAAACTCCACAACTAGAAACTCAGCAACTAGAAACTCAACACCTAGAAACTCCACAACTAGAAACTCCACAACTAGAAACTCCACAACTAGAAACTATGCAACTAGAAACTCCACAGCTAGAGACTCCATAACTAGGAACTCCACAACTAGAAACTCCAAAACTACAAACTCCACAACTACAAACTCCAAATTTACAAACTCCACAACTAGAAACTCCGCAACTTGAAACTCCACAACTAGAAATTCCACAACCAGAGACTCAACAACTTGAGACTCCACAAATAAAAACTCCACAAGTAGACACTCCACAACTAGACAATTCGCAACTAGAAACTCCACAACTAGAGACTCCACTAGAAAATTCCGCAACTAGAAACTCCACAACTACGAACCTCACAACTTGAAACTCCACAACTAGAAACTCCGCAACTAGAAACTCCACAGCTAGAAACTCCACAACTTGAGACTTCGCAACTAGAAACTCGGCAACTAGAAACTCAACAACTAGAAACTCCACAACTAAAAACTCCACAACTAGAAACACCACAACTAGATACTCCACAACTACAAATTCCACAACTAGAAACTCCAAATTTAGAAACTCCGCAACTAGAAACTCCGCAAATTGAAACTCTACAACTAGAGACTCCATAACTAGGAACTCCACAACTAGAAACTCCACAACCAGAAACTCCGCAACTAGAAACTCCACAACTAGAAATTCCACAACCAGAGACTCAACAACTAGAGACTCCCCAACTAAAAACTCCACAACTAGAAACTCCACAACTAGGAACAACACTCCTATAAATTCCACAACTTGAAACTCCACAACTACAAACTCAACAATTAGAGACTCCACACCTAGAAACTCTGCAACTAGAAACTCCACAACTAGAAACTTCATAACTAGAAACTATGCAACTAGAAACTCTGCAACTAGAAACTCCACAGCTAGAAACTCCACAACTAGAAACTCCATAACTAGAAACTCCACAGCTAGAGGCTCCGCAACTAGAAACTTCACAGCTAGAAACTCTGCAACTAGAAACTCCGCAACTAGAGACTCCGCAACTAGAAACTCCACAACTTGAAACTCCACAACTAGAAGCTCCGCAACTAGAAACTCCACAGCTAGAACGTCCGCAACTAGAAACTCTGCAACTAGAAACTCCACGACTAGAAACTCCACAACTAGAAACTTCACAACTAGAAACTCCACAACTAGAAACTCCACAACTAGAGACTCCACAACTAGAGACTCCGCAACTAAAAACTCCACAGCTAGAAACTCCGCAACTAGAAACTCCGCAACTAGAATCTCCACAACTAGAGACTCCATAACTAGGAATTCCACAACTAGAAACTCCACAACTACAGACTCCACAACTACAAACTCCACAACTAGCAACTCCACAACTAAAAACTCCGCAACTAGAAACTCCGCAACTAGAAACTCCACAACTAGAGACTCCATAACTTGAAACACCACAACTAGAAACTCCACAACTACAAATTCCACATCTAGAAACTCCAAATTAAGAAACTCCGCAACTAGAAACTCCGCAACTTGAAACTCCACAACTAGAGACTCCATAACTAGGAACTCCACAACTAGAAACTCCACAACTACAGACTCCACAACGACAAACTCTACGACTAGAAACTCCACAACCGGAAACTCCGCAACTAGAAACTCCACAACTAGAAATTCCACAACCAGAGACTCAACAACTTGAGACTCCACAACTAAAAACTCCACAGCTAGAAACTCCACAACTAGAAACTCCGCAACTATAAACCCAGCAACTAGAAACTCCACAACAAGAAACTCCACAAATAGAAACTCCACAACTTGGAACACCACAACTAGATACTCCACAACTACAAATTTCACAACTAGAAACTCCAAATTTAGAAACTCCGTAACTAGAAACTCCGCAACTTGAAACTCCACAACTACAACCTCCATAACTAGGAACTCCACAACTAGAAACTCCACAACTACAGACTCCACAACTACAAACTTCACAACTAAAAACTCCACAACCAGAAACTCCGCAACTAGAAACTCCACAACTAGAAATTCCACAACCAGAGACTCAACAACTAGAGACTCCACAACTAAAAACTCCACAACTAGAAACTCCACAACTAGAAACTCCACAACTAGAAACTCCGCAACTAGAAACCCAGCAACTAGAAACTCCACAACCAGAAACTCCACACCTATAAATTCCACAACTTGAAACTCCACAACTAGAAACTCAACAACTAGAAACTCAACACCTAGAAACTCCACAACTAGAAACTCCACAACTAGAAACTCCACAACTAGAAACTATGCAACTTGAAACTCCACAACTAGAGACTCCATAACTAGAAACTCCACGACTAAAAACTTTTTAACTACAAACTCCACAACTAGAAACTCCGCAAATAGAAACTCCACAACTAGACAATTCGCAACTAGAAACTCCACAACTAGAGACTCCACTAGAAAATTGCGCAACTAGAAACTCCACAACTACGAACCTCACAACTTGAAACTCCACAACTAGAAACTCCGCAACTAGAAACTCCACAGCTAGAAACTCCACAACCTGAGACTTCGCAACTAGAAACTCGGCAACTAGAAACTCAACAACTAGAAACTCCACAACTAAAAACTCCACAACAAGAAACACCACAACTAGATACTCCACAACTACAAATTCCACAACTAGAAACTCCAAATTTAGAAACTCCGCAACTAGAAACTCCGCAAATTGAAACTCTACAACTAGAGACTCCATAACTAGGAACTCCACAACTAGAAACTCCACAACCAGAAACTCCGCAACTAGAAACTCCACATCTAGAAATTCCACAACCAGAGACTCAACAACTAGAGACTCCCCAACTAAAACCTCCACAACTAGAAACTCCACAACTAGAAACTCCGCAACTAGAAACCAAGCAACTAGAAACTCCACAACTAGGAACTACACTCCTATAAATTCCACAACTTGAAACTCCACAACTACAAACTCAACAACTAGAGACTCCACACCTAGAAACTCTGCAACTAGAAACTCCACAACTAGAAACTTCATAACTAGAAACTACGCAACTAGAAACTCTGCAACTAGAAACTCCACAGCTAGAAACTCCACAACTAGAGGCTCCGCAACTAGAAACTTCACAGCTAGAAACTCTGCAACTAGAAACTCCGCAACTAGAGACTCCGCAACTAGAAACTCCACAACTTGAAACTCCACAACTAGAAGCTCCGCAACTAGAAACTCCACAGCTAGAAGCTCCGCAACTAGAAACTCCACAGCTAGAACGTCCGCAACTAGAAACTCTGCAACTAGAAACTCCGCAACTAGAAAGTCCACAACTAGAAACTCCACAGCTAGAGGCTCCGCAACTAGAAACTTCACAGCTAGAAACTCTGCAACTAGAAACTCCGCAACTAGAGACTCCGCCACTAGAAACTCCACAACTAGAAACTCCACAACTAGAAGCTCCGCAACTAGAAACTCCACAGCTAGAACGTCCGCAACTAGAAACTCTGCAACTAGAAACTCCGCAACTAGAAACTCCACAGCTAGAAACTCCACAACTAGAAACTCCACAACTAGAAACCCAGCAACTAGAAACTCCACAACAAGAAACTCCACAACTAGAAACTCCACAACTTGAAACACCACAACTAGATACTCCACAACTACAAATTCCACAACTAGACACTCCAAATTTAGAAACTCCGCAACTAGAAACTCCGCAACTTGAAACTATGCAACTAGAAACTCCACAGCTAGAGACTCCATAACTAGGAACTCCACAACTACAAACTCCAAATTTAGAAACTCCACAACTAGAAACTCCACAGCTAGAGACTCCATAACTAGAAACTCCACAACTACAAACTCCAAATTTAGAAACTCCACAACTAGATACTCCGCAACTAGAAACTCCACAACTAGAAACTCCACAACTAGAAACTCCGCAACTAGAAACCAAGCAACTAGAAACTCCACAACTAGGAACTACACTCCTATAAATTCCACAACTTGAAACTCCACAACTACAAACTCAACAACTAGAGACTCCACACCTAGAAACTCTGCAACTAGAAACTCCACAACTAGAAACTTCATAACTAGAAACTATGCAACTAGAAGCTCTGCAACTAGAAACTCCACAGCTAGAAACTCCACAACTAGAAACTCCACAACTAGAAACACCACAGCTAGAGGCTCCGCAACTAGAAACTTCACAGCTAGAAACTCTGCAACTAGAAACTCCGCAACTAGAGACTCCGCAACTAGAAACTCCACAACTTGAAACTCCACAACTAGAAGCTCCGCAACTAGAAACTCCACAGCTAGAACGTCCGCAACTAGAAACTCTGCAACTAGAAACTCCGCAACTAGAAACTCCACAGCTAGAAACTCCACAACTAGAAACTCCACAACTAGAAACTCCACAACTAGAGACTCCACAACAAGAGACTCCGCAACTCAAAACTCCACAGCTAGAACGTCCGCAACTAGAAACTCTGCAACTAGAAACTCCACGACTAGAAACTCCACAATTAGAAACTTCACAACTAGAAACTCCACAACTAGAAACTCCACAACTAGAGACTCCACAACTAGAGACTCCGCAACTAAAAACTCCACAGCTAGAAACTCCGCAACTAGAAACTCCGCAACTAGAATCTCCACAACTAGAGAGTCCACAGCTAAAAACTCCACAACTTGAAACTCTGCAACTCGAAACTCTGCAACTAGAAAATCCCCAACTAGAAACTACACAACTAGAATCTCCGCAACTCAAAACTCCGCAACTACAAAATCCACAACTAGAAACTTGACAATTGGGAACTCCGCAACTAGAAAATCTACAACTAGAAACTTGAAAACTAAAAACTCCAACTAGAAACTCCACAACTAGAAACTCCACAACTAGAAACTCCACAACTAGAGACTCCATAACTAGGAACTCCACAACTAGAAACTCCACAGCTACCGACTCCACAACTACAGACTCCACAACTAGAAACTCCACAGCTAGAGACTCCACAACTAGAAACTCCACAAATACGAACCCCACAACTAGAAACTCCACAACTACGAACCTCACAACTAGAAACTCCAACACTAGAAACTCCACAACTTGGGACTTCGCAACTAGAAACTCTGCAACTAGAAACTCCGCAACTAGAGACTCCGCCACTAGAAACTCCACAACTAGAAACTCCACAACTAGAAGCTCCGCAACTAGAAACTCCACAGCTAGAACGTCCGCAACTAGAAACTCTGCAACTAGAAACTCCGCAACTAGAAACTCCACAGCTAGAAACTCCACAACTAGAAACTCCACAACTAGAAACCCAGCAACTAGAAACTCCACAACAAGAAACTCCACAACTAGAAACTCCACAACTTGAAACACCACTACTAGATACTCCACAACTACAAATTCCACAACTAGACACTCCAAATTTAGAAACTCCGCAACTAGAAACTCCGCAACTTGAAACTATGCAACTAGAAACTCCACAGCTAGAGACTCCATAACTAGGAACTCCACAACTAGAAACTCCACAGCTACCGACTCCACAACTACAGACTCCACAACTAGAAACTCCACAAATACGAACCCCACAAATACGAACCCCGCAACTAGAAGCTCCATAACTAGAAACTCCGCAACTAGAAACTCCACAACTTGAGACTTCGCAACTAGAAACTCCACAACTAGAAACACCACAACTACAGACTCCACAACTACAAACTCCACAACTAGAAACTCCACAACTACGAACCTCACAACTAGAAACTCCAACACTAGAAACTCCACAACTTGGGACTTCGCAACTAGAAACTCCACAACTTGAGACTTCGCAACTAGAAACTCGGCAACTAGAAACTCCCCAACTAGAAACTCCACAACTAGAAACTCCACAAATTGAAACACCACAACTAGATACTCCACAACTACAAATTCCACATCTAGAAACTCCAAATTAAGAAACTCCGCAACTAGAAACTCCGCAACTTGAAACTCCACAACTAGAGACTCCATAACTAGGAACTCCACAACTAGAAACTCCACAACTACAGACTCCACAACGACAAACTCCACAACTAGAAACTCCACAACCGGAAACTCCGCAACCAGAAACTCCACAACTAGAAATTCCACAACCAGAGACGCAACAACTTGAGACTCCACAACTAAAAACTCCACAGCTAGAAACTCCACAACTAGAAACTCCGCAACTATAAACCCAGCAACTAGAAACTCCACAACAAGAAACTCCATAACTAGAAACTCCACAACTTGGAACACCACAACTAGATACTCCACAACTACAAATTCCACAACTAGAAACTCCAAATTTAGAAACTCCGTAACTAGAAACTCCGCAACTTGAAACTCCACAACTACAACCTCCATAACTAGAAACTCCACAACTAGAAACTCCACAACTACAGACTCCACAACTACAAACTTCACAACTAAAAACTCCACAACCAGAAACTCCGCAACTAGAAACTCCACAACTAGAAATTCCACAACCAGAGACTCAACAACTAGAGACTCCACAACTAAAAACTCCACAACTAGAAACTCCACAACTAGAAACTCCGCAACTAGAAACCCAGCAACTAGAAACTCCACAACCAGAAACTCCACACCTATAAATTCCACAACTTGAAACTCCACAACTAGAAACTCAGCAACTAGAAACTCAACACCTAGAAACTCCACAACTAGAAACTCCACAACTAGAAACTCCACAACTAGAAACTATGCAACTAGAAACTCCACAGCTAGAGACTCCATAACTAGGAACTCCACAACTAGAAACTCCAAAACTACAAACTCCACAACTACAAACTCCAAATTTACAAACTCCACAACTAGAAACTCCGCAACTTGAAACTCCACAACTAGAAATTCCACAACCAGAGACTCAACAACTTGAGACTCCACAAATAAAAACTCCACAAGTAGACACTCCACAACTAGACAATTCGCAACTAGAAACTCCACAACTAGAGACTCCACTAGAAAATTCCGCAACTAGAAACTCCACAACTACGAACCTCACAACTTGAAACTCCACAACTAGAAACTCCGCAACTAGAAACTCCACAGCTAGAAACTCCACAACTTGAGACTTCGCAACTAGAAACTCGGCAACTAAAAACTCAACAACTAGAAACTCCACAACTAAAAACTCCACAACTAGAAACACCACAACTAGATACTCCACAACTACAAATTCCACAACTAGAAACTCCAAATTTAGAAACTCCGCAACTAGAAACTCCGCAAATTGAAACTCTACAACTAGAGACTCCATAACTAGGAACTCCACAACTAGAAACTCCACAACCAGAAACTCCGCAACTAGAAACTCCACAACTAGAAATTCCACAACCAGAGACTCAACAACTAGAGACTCCCCAACTAAAAACTCCACAACTAGAAACTCCACAACTAGGAACAACACTCCTATAAATTCCACAACTTGAAACTCCACAACTACAAACTCAACAATTAGAGACTCCACACCTAGAAACTCTGCAACTAGAAACTCCACAACTAGAAACTTCATAACTAGAAACTATGCAACTAGAAACTCTGCAACTAGAAACTCCACAGCTAGAAACTCCACAACTAGAAACTCCATAACTAGAAACTCCACAGCTAGAGGCTCCGCAACTAGAAACTTCACAGCTAGAAACTCTGCAACTAGAAACTCCGCAACTAGAGACTCCGCAACTAGAAACTCCACAACTTGAAACTCCACAACTAGAAGCTCCGCAACTAGAAACTCCACAGCTAGAACGTCCGCAACTAGAAACTCTGCAACTAGAAACTCCGCAACTAGAAACTCCACAGCTAGAAACTCCACAACTAGAAACTCCACAACTAGAAACTCCACAGCTAGAGGCTCCGCAACTAGAAACTTCACAGCTAGAAACTCTGCAACTAGAAACTCCGCAACTAGAGACTCCGCCACTAGAAACTCCACAACTAGAAACTCCACAACTAGAAGCTCCGCAACTAGAAACTCCACAGCTAGAACGTCCGCAACTAAAAACTCTGCAACTAGAAACTCCACGACTAGAAACTCCACAACTAGAAACTTCACAACTAGAAACTCCACAACTAGAAACTCCACAACTAGAGACTCCACAACTAGAGACTCCGCAACTAAAAACTCCACAGCTAGAAACTCCGCAACTAGAAACTCCGCAACTAGAATCTCCACAACTAGAGACTCCATAACTAGGAATTCCACAACTAGAAACTCCACAACTACAGACTCCACAACTACAAACTCCACAACTAGCAACTCCACAACTAAAAACTCCGCAACTAGAAACTCCGCAACTAGAAACTCCACAACTAGAGACTCCATAACTTGAAACACCACAACTAGATACTCCACAACTACAAATTCCACATCTAGAAACTCCAAATTAAGAAACTCAGCAACTAGAAACTCCGCAACTTGAAACTCCACAACTAGAGACTCCATAACTAGGAACTCCACAACTAGAAACTCCACAACTACAGACTCCACAACGACAAACTCCACGACTAGAAACTCCACAACCGGAAACTCCGCAACTAGAAACTCCACAACTAGAAATTCCACAACCAGAGACTCAACAACTTGAGACTCCACAACTAAAAACTCCACAGCTAGAAACTCCACAACTAGAAACTCCGCAACTATAAACCCAGCAACTAGAAACTCCACAACAAGAAACTCCACAAATAGAAACTCCACAACTTGGAACACCACAACTAGATACTCCACAACTACAAATTTCACAACTAGAAACTCCAAATTTAGAAACTCCGTAACTAGAAACTCCGCAACTTGAAACTCCACAACTACAACCTCCATAACTAGGAACTCCACAACTAGAAACTCCACAACTACAGACTCCACAACTACAAACTTCACAACTAAAAACTCCACAACCAGAAACTCCGCAACTAGAAACTCCACAACTAGAAATTCCACAACCAGAGACTCAACAACTAGAGACTCCACAACTAAAAACTCCACAACTAGAAACTCCACAACTAGAAACTCCACAACTAGAAACTCCGCAACTAGAAACCCAGCAACTAGAAACTCCACAACCAGAAACTCCACACCTATAAATTCCACAACTTGAAACTCCACAACTAGAAACTCAACAACTAGAAACTCAACACCTAGAAACTCCACAACTAGAAACTCCACAACTAGAAACTCCACAACTAGAAACTATGCAACTTGAAACTCCACAACTAGAGACTCCATAACTAGAAACTCCACGACTAAAAACTTCTTAACTACAAACTCCACAACTAGAAACTCCGCAAATAGAAACTCCACAACTAGACAATTCGCAACTAGAAACTCCACAACTAGAGACTCCACTAGAAAATTGCGCAACTAGAAACTCCACAACTACGAACCTCACAACTTGAAACTCCACAACTAGAAACTCCGCAACTAGAAACTCCACAGCTAGAAACTCCACAACCTGAGACTTCGCAACTAGAAACTCGGCAACTAGAAACTCAACAACTAGAAACTCCACAACTAAAAACTCCACAACAAGAAACACCACAACTAGATACTCCACAACTACAAATTCCACAACTAGAAACTCCAAATTCAGAAACTCCGCAACTAGAAACTCCGCAAATTGAAACTCTACAACTAGAGACTCCATAACTAGGAACTCCACAACTAGAAACTCCACAACCAGAAACTCCGCAACTAGAAACTCCACATCTAGAAATTCCACAACCAGAGACTCAACAACTAGAGACTCCCCAACTAAAAACTCCACAACTAGAAACTCCACAACTAGAAACTCCGCAACTAGAAACCAAGCAACTAGAAACTCCACAACTAGGAACTACACTCCTATAAATTCCACAACTTGAAACTCCACAACTACAAACTCAACAACTAGAGACTCCACACCTAGAAACTCTGCAACTAGAAACTCCACAACTAGAAACTTCATAACTAGAAACTACGCAACTAGAAACTCTGCAACTAGAAACTCCACAGCTAGAAACTCCACAACTAGAGGCTCCGCAACTAGAAACTTCACAGCTAGAAACTCTGCAACTAGAAACTCCGCAACTAGAGACTCCGCAACTAGAAACTCCACAACTTGAAACTCCACAACTAGAAGCTCCGCAACTAGAAACTCCACAGCTAGAAGCTCCGCAACTAGAAACTCCACAGCTAGAACGTCCGCAACTAGAAACTCTGCAACTAGAAACTCCGCAACTAGAAAGTCCACAACTAGAAACTCCACAGCTAGAGGCTCCGCAACTAGAAACTTCACAGCTAGAAACTCTGCAACTAGAAACTCCGCAACTAGAGACTCCGCCACTAGAAACTCCACAACTAGAAACTCCACAACTAGAAGCTCCGCAACTAGAAACTCCACAGCTAGAACGTCCGCAACTAGAAACTCTGCAACTAGAAACTCCGCAACTAGAAACTCCACAGCTAGAAACTCCACAACTAGAAACTCCACAACTAGAAACCCAGCAACTAGAAACTCCACAACAAGAAACTCCACAACTAGAAACTCCACAACTTGAAACACCACTACTAGATACTCCACAACTACAAATTCCACAACTAGACACTCCAAATTTAGAAACTCCGCAACTAGAAACTCCGCAACTTGAAACTATGCAACTAGAAACTCCACAGCTAGAGACTCCATAACTAGGAACTCCACAACTACAAACTCCAAATTTAGAAACTCCACAACTAGAAACTCCACAGCTAGAGACTCCATAACTAGGAACTCCACAACTACAAACTCCAAATTTAGAAACTCCACAACTAGATACTCCGCAACTAGAAACTCCACAACTAGAAACTCCACAACTAGAAACTCCGCAACTAGAAACCAAGCAACTAGAAACTCCACAACTAGGAACTACACTCCTATAAATTCCACAACTTGAAACTCCACAACTACAAACTCAACAACTAGAGACTCCACACCTAGAAACTCTGCAACTAGAAACTACACAACTAGAAACTTCATAACTAGAAACTATGCAACTAGAAGCTCTGCAACTAGAAACTCCACAGCTAGAAACTCCACAACTAGAAACTCCACAACTAGAAACACCACAGCTAGAGGCTCCGCAACTAGAAACTTCACAGCTAGAAACTCTGCAACTAGAAACTCCGCAACTAGAGACTCCGCAACTAGAAACTCCACAACTTGAAACTCCACAACTAGAAGCTCCGCAACTAGAAACTCCACAGCTAGAACGTCCGCAACTAGAAACTCTGCAACTAGAAACTCCGCAACTAGAAACTCCACAGCTAGAAACTCCACAACTAGAAACTCCACAACTAGAAACTCCACAACTAGAGACTCCACAACAAGAGACTCCGCAACTCAAAACTCCACAGCTAGAACGTCCGCAACTAGAAACTCTGCAACTAGAAACTCCACGACTAGAAACTCCACAATTAGAAACTTCACAACTAGAAACTCCACAACTAGAAACTCCACAACTAGAGACTCCACAACTAGAGACTCCGCAACTAAAAACTCCACAGCTAGAAACTCCGCAACTAGAAACTCCGCAACTAGAATCTCCACAACTAGAGAGTCCACAGCTATAAACTCCACAACTTGAAACTCTGCAACTCGAAACTCTGCAACTAGAAAATCCCCAACTAGAAACTACACAACTAGAATCTCCGCAACTCAAAACTCCGCAACTACAAAATCCACAACTAGAAACTTGACAATTGGGAACTCCGCAACTAGAAAATCTACAACTAGAAACTTGAAAACTAAAAACTCCAACTAGAAACTCCACAACTAGAAACTCCACAACTAGAAACTCCACAACTAGAGACTCCATAACTAGGAACTCCACAACTAGAAACTCCACAGCTACCGACTCCACAACTACAGACTCCACAACTAGAAACTCCACAGCTAGAGACTCCACAACTAGAAACTCCACAAATACGAACCCCACAAATACGAACTCCGCAACTAGAAGCTCCATAACTAGAAACTCCGCAACTAGAAACTCCACAACTTGAGACTTCGCAACTAGAAACTCCACAACTAGAAACACCACAACTACAGACTCCACAACTACAAACTCCACAACTAGAAACTCCACAACTACGAACCTCACAACTAGAAACTCCAACACTAGAAACTCCACAACTTGGGACTTCGCAACTAGAAACTCTGCAACTAGAAACTCCGCAACTAGAGACTCCGCCACTAGAAACTCCACAACTAGAAACTCCATAACTAGAAGCTCCGCAACTAGAAACTCCACAGCTAGAACGTCCGCAACTAGAAACTCTGCAACTAGAAACTCCGCAACTAGAAACTCCACAGCTAGAAACTCCACAACTAGAAACTCCACAACTAGAAACCCAGCAACTAGAAACTCCACAACAAGAAACTCCACAACTAGAAACTCCACAACTTGAAACACCACTACTAGATACTCCACAACTACAAATTCCACAACTAGACACTCCAAATTTAGAAACTCCGCAACTAGAAACTCCGCAACTTGAAACTATGCAACTAGAAACTCCACAGCTAGAGACTCCATAACTAGGAACTCCACAACTACAAACTCCAAATTTAGAAACTCCACAACTAGAAACTCCACAGCTAGAGACTCCATAACTAGGAACTCCACAACTACAAACTCCAAATTTAGAAACTCCACAACTAGATACTCCGCAACTAGAAACTCCACAACTAGAAACTCCACAACTAGAAACTCCGCAACTAGAAACCAAGCAACTAGAAACTCCACAACTAGGAACTACACTCCTATAAATTCCACAACTTGAAACTCCACAACTACAAACTCAACAACTAGAGACTCCACACCTAGAAACTCTGCAACTAGAAACTCCACAACTAGAAACTTCATAACTAGAAACTATGCAACTAGAAGCTCTGCAACTAGAAACTCCACAGCTAGAAACTCCACAACTAGAAACTCCACAACTAGAAACACCACAGCTAGAGGCTCCGCAACTAGAAACTTCACAGCTAGAAACTCTGCAACTAGAAACTCCGCAACTAGAGACTCCGCAACTAGAAACTCCACAACTTGAAACTCCACAACTAGAAGCTCCGCAACTAGAAACTCCACAGCTAGAACGTCCGCAACTAGAAACTCTGCAACTAGAAACTCCGCAACTAGAAACTCCACAGCTAGAAACTCCACAACTAGAAACTCCACAACTAGAAACTCCACAACTAGAGACTCCACAACAAGAGACTCCGCAACTCAAAACTCCACAGCTAGAACGTCCGCAACTAGAAACTCTGCAACTAGAAACTCCACGACTAGAAACTCCACAATTAGAAACTTCACAACTAGAAACTCCACAACTAGAAACTCCACAACTAGAGACTCCACAACTAGAGACTCCGCAACTAAAAACTCCACAGCTAGAAACTCCGCAACTAGAAACTCCGCAACTAGAATCTCCACAACTAGAGAGTCCACAGCTATAAACTCCACAACTTGAAACTCTGCAACTCGAAACTCTGCAACTAGAAAATCCCCAACTAGAAACTACACAACTAGAATCTCCGCAACTCAAAACTCCGCAACTACAAAATCCACAACTAGAAACTTGACAATTGGGAACTCCGCAACTAGAAAATCTACAACTAGAAACTTGAAAACTAAAAACTCCAACTAGAAACTCCACAACTAGAAACTCCACAACTAGAAACTCCACAACTAGAGACTCCATAACTAGGAACTCCACAACTAGAAACTCCACAGCTACCGACTCCACAACTACAGACTCCACAACTAGAAACTCCACAGCTAGAGACTCCACAACTAGAAACTCCACAAATACGAACCCCACAAATACGAACTCCGCAACTAGAAGCTCCATAACTAGAAACTCCGCAACTAGAAACTCCACAACTTGAGACTTCGCAACTAGAAACTCCACAACTAGAAACACCACAACTACAGACTCCACAACTACAAACTCCACAACTAGAAACTCCACAACTACGAACCTCACAACTAGAAACTCCAACACTAGAAACTCCACAACTTGGGACTTCGCAACTAGAAACTCCACAACTTGAGACTTCGCAACTAGAAACTCGGCAACTAGAAACTCCCCAACTAGAAACTCCACAACTAGAAACTCCACAAATTGAAACACCACAACTAGATACTCCACAACTACAAATTCCACAACTAGAAACTCCACAACTAAAACTCCGCAACTAGAAACTCCGCAACTAGAAACTCCACAACTAGAGACTCCATAACTTAAAACACCACAACTAGATACTCCACAACTACAAATTCCACATCTAGAAACTCCAAATTAAGAAACTCCGCAACTAGAAACTCCGCAACTTGAAACTCCACAACTAGAGACTCCATAACTAGGAACTCCACAACTAGAAACTCCACAACTACAGACTCCACAACGACAAACTCCACAACTAGAAATTCCACAACCGGAAACTCCGCAACTAGAAACTCCACAACTAGAAATTCCACAACCAGAGACTCAACAACTTGAGACTCCACAACTAAAAACTCCACAGCTAGAAACTCCACAACTAGAAACTCCGCAACTATAAACCCAGCAACTAGAAACTCCACAACAAGAAACTCCACAACTAGAAACTCCACAACTTGGAACACCACAACTAGATACTCCACAACTACAAATTCCACAACTAGAAACTCCAAATTTAGAAACTCCGTAACTAGAAACTCCACAACTAGAAACTCCACAACTAGAAACACCACAGCTAGAGGCTCCGCAACTAGAAACTTCACAGCTAGAAACTCTGCAACTAGAAACTCTGCAACTAGAGACTCCGCAACTAGAAACTCCACAACTTGAAACTCCACAACTAGAAGCTCCGCAACTAGAAACTCCACAGCTAGAACGTCCGCAACTAGAAACTCTGCAACTAGAAACTCCGCAACTAGAAACTCCACAGCTAGAAACTCCACAACTAGAAACTCCACAACTAGAAACTCCACAACTAGAGACTCCACAACTAGAGACTCCGCAACTAAAAACTCCACAGCTAGAACGTCCGCAACTAGAAACTCTGCAACTAGAAACTCCACGACTAGAAACTCCACAACTAGAAACTTCACAACTAGAAACTCCACAACTAGAAACTCCACAACTAGAGACTCCACAACTAGAGACTCCGCAACTAAAAACTCCACAGCTAGAAACTCCGCAACTAGAAACTCCGCAACTAGAATCTCCACAACTAGAGAGTCCACAGCTATAAACTCCACAACTTGAAACTCTGCAACTCGAAACTCTGCAACTAGAAAATTCCCAACTAGAAACTACACAACTAGAATCTCCGCAACTCAAAACTCCGCAACTACAAAATCCACAACTAGAAACTTGACAATTGGGAACTCCGCAACTAGAAAATCTACAACTAGAAACTTGAAAACTAAAAACTCCAACTTGAAACTCCACAACTAGAAACTCCACAACTAGAAACTCCACAACTAGAGACTCCATAACTAGGAACTCCACAACTAGAAACTCCACAGCTACCGACTCCACAACTACAGACTCCACAACTAGAAACTCCACAGCTAGAGACTCCACAACTAGAAACTCCACAAATACGAACCCCACAAATACGAACCCCGCAACTAGAAGCTCCATAACTAGAAACTCCGCAACTAGAAACTCCACAACTTGAGACTTCGCAACTAGAAACTCCACAACTAGAAACACCACAACTACAGACTCCACAACTACAAACTCCACAACTAGAAACTCCACAACTACGAACCTCACAACTAGAAACTCCAACACTAGAAACTCCACAACTTGGGACTTCGCAACTAGAAACTCCACAACTTGAGACTTCGCAACTAGAAACTCGGCAACTAGAAACTCCCCAACTAGAAACTCCACAACTAGAAACTCCACAAATTGAAACACCACAACTAGATACTCCACAACTACAAATTCCACATCTAGAAACTCCAAATTAAGAAACTCCGCAACTAGAAACTCCGCAACTTGAAACTCCACAACTAGAGACTCCATAACTAGGAACTCCACAACTAGAAACTCCACAACTACAGACTCCACAACGACAAACTCCACAACTAGAAACTCCACAACCGGAAACTCCGCAACCAGAAACTCCACAACTAGAAATTCCACAACCAGAGACGCAACAACTTGAGACTCCACAACTAAAAACTCCACAGCTAGAAACTCCACAACTAGAAACTCCGCAACTATAAACCCAGCAACTAGAAACTCCACAACAAGAAACTCCACAACTAGAAACTCCACAACTTGGAACACCACAACTAGATACTCCACAACTACAAATTCCACAACTAGAAACTCCAAATTTAGAAACTCCGTAACTAGAAACTCCGCAACTTGAAACTCCACAACTACAACCTCCATAACTAGGAACTCCACAACTAGAAATTCCACAACTACAGACTCCACAACTACAAACTTCACAACTAAAAACTCCACAACCAGAAACTCCGCAACTAGAAACTCCACAACTAGAAATTCCACAACCAGAGACTCAACAACTAGAGACTCCACAACTAAAAACTCCACAACTAGAAACTCCACAACTAGAAACTCCGCAACTAGAAACCCAGCAACTAGAAACTCCACAACCAGAAACTCCACACCTATAAATTCCACAACTTGAAACTCCACAACTAGAAACTCAACAACTACAAACTCAACACCTAGAAACTCCACAACTAGAAACTCCACAACTAGAAACTCCACAACTAGAAACTATGCAACTAGAAACTCCACAGCTAGAGACTCCATAACTAGGAACTCCACAACTAGAAACTCCAAAACTACAAACTCCACAACTACAAACTCCAAATTTAGAAACTCCACAACTAGAAACTCCGCAACTTGAAACTCCACAACTAGAAATTCCACAACCAGAGACTCAACAACTTGAGACTCCACAAATAAAAACTCCACAAGTAGAAACTCCACAACTAGACAATTCGCAACTAGAAACTCCACAACTAGAGACTCCACTAGAAAATTCCGCAACTAGAAACTCCACAACTACGAACCTCACAACTTAAAACTCCACAACTAGAAACTCCGCAACTAGAAACTCCACAGCTAGAAACTCCACAACTTGAGACTTCGCAACTAGAAACTCGGCAACTAGAAACTCAACAACTAGAAACTCCACAACTAAAAACTCCACAACTAGAAACACCACAACTAGATACTCCACAACTACAAATTCCACAACTAGAAACTCCAAATTTAGAAACTCCGCAACTAGAAACTCCGCAAATTGAAACTCTACAACTAGAGACTCCATAACTAGGAACTCCACAACTAGAAACTCCACAACCAGAAACTCCGCAACTAGAAACTCCACAACTAGAAATTCCACAACCAGAGACTCAACAACTAGAGACTCCCCAACTAAAAACTCCACAACTAGAAACTCCACAACTAGGAACAACACTCCTATAAATTCCACAACTTGAAACTCCACAACTACAAACTCAACAATTAGAGACTCCACACCTAGAAACTCTGCAACTAGAAACTCCACAACTAGAAACTTCATAACTAGAAACTATGCAACTAGAAACTCTGCAACTAGAAACTCCACAGCTAGAAACTCCACAACTAGAAACTCCATAACTAGAAACTCCACAGCTAGAGGCTCCGCAACTAGAAACTTCACAGCTAGAAACTCTGCAACTAGAAACTCCGCAACTAGAGACTCCGCAACTAGAAACTCCACAACTTGAAACTCCACAACTAGAAGCTCCGCAACTAGAAACTCCACAGCTAGAACGTCCGCAACTAGAAACTCTGCAACTAGAAACTCCACAGCTAGAAACTCCACAACTAGAAACTCCACAACTAGAAACTCTACAGCTAGAGGCTCCGCAACTAGAAACTTCACAGCTAGAAACTCTGCAACTAGAAACTCCGCAACTAGAGACTCCGCCACTAGAAACTCCACAACTAGAAACTCCACAACTAGTAGCTCCGCAACTAGAAACTCCACAGCTAGAACGTCCGCAACTAGAAACTCTGCAACTAGAAACTCCACGACTAGAAACTCCACAACTAGAAACTTCACAACTAGAAACTCCACAACTAGAAACTCCACAACTAGAGACTCCGCAACTAAAAACTCCACAGCTAGAAACTCCGCAACTAGAAACTCCGCAACTAGAATCTCCACAACTAGAGACTCCATAACTAGGAATTCCACAACTAGAAACTCCACAACTACAGACTCCACAACTACAAACTCCACAACTAGCAACTCCACAACCAGAAACTCCGAAACTAGAAACTCCGCAACTAGAAACTCCACAACTAGAAATTCCACAACCAGAGACTCGACAACTTGAGACTCCACAACTAAAAACTCCACAGCTAGAAACTCCACAACTACAAACTCCGCAACTAGAAACCCAGCAACTAGAAACTCCACAACAAGAAACTCCACAACTAGAAACTCCACAACTTGAAACACCACTACTAGATACTCCACAACTACAAATTCCACAACTAGACACTCCAAATTTAGAAACTCCGCAACTAGAAACTCCGCAACTTGAAACTATGCAACTAGAAACTCCACAGCTAGAGACTCCATAACTAGGAACTCCACAACTACAAACTCCAAATTTAGAAACTCCACAACTAAAAACTCCACAACTAGAAACTCCAAAACTAGAAACTTCACAACTAGAAACTCCGCAACTAGAAACCAAGCAACTAGAATCTCCACAACTAGGAACTATACACCTATAAATTCCACAACTTGAAACTCCACACCTAGAAACTCTGCAACTAGAAACTCCACAACTAGAAACTTCATAACTAGAAACTATGCAACTAGAAACTCTGCAACTAGAAACTCCACAGCTAGAACGTCCGCAACTAGAAACTCTGCAACTAGAAACTCCGCAACTAGAAACTCCACAGCTAGAAACTCCACAACTAGAAACTCCACAACTAGAAACTCCACGACTAGAGACTCCACAACTAGACGCTCCGCAACTAGAAACTTCACAGCTAGAAACTCTGCAACTAGAAACTCCGCAACTAGAGACTCCGCAACTAGAAACTCCACAACTAGAAACTCCACAACTAGAAGCTCCGCAACTTGAAACTCCACAGCTAGAACGTCTGCAACTAGAAACTCTGCAACTAGAAACTCCACGACTAGAAACTCCACAACTAGAAACTCCACAACTTGAAATACCACAACTAGATACTCCGCAACTACAAATTCCATAACTAGAAACTCCACAACTAGAAACTCCATAACTAGAAACTCCGCAACCAGAAACTCCACAACTAGAGACTCCATAACTAGGAACTCCACAACTAGAAACTCCACAGCTACAGACTCCACAACTACAGACTCCACAACTAGAAACTCCACAGCTAGAGACTCCATAACTAGGAACTCCACAACTAGAAACTCCAAAACTACAAACTCCACAACTACAAACTCCAAATTTAGAAACTCCACAACTAGAAACTCCGCAACTTGAAACTCCACAACTAGAGACTCAATAACTAGGAACTCCACAACTAAAAACTCCACAACTACCAACTCCACAACTAGAAACTCCGCAAATAGAAACTCCACACACTAGAAATTCCACAACCAGAGACTCAACAACTTGAGACTGCACAAATAAAAACTCCACAACTAGAAACACCACAACTAGACAATTCGCAACTAGAAACTCCACAACTAGAGACTCCACTAGAAAATTCCGCAACTAGAAACTTCACAACTACGAACCTCACAACTTGAAACTCCACAACAAGAAACTCCGCAACTAGAAACTCCACAGCTAGAAACTCCACAACTTGAGACTTCGCAACTAGAAGCTCGGCAACTAGAAACTCAACAACTAGAAACTCCACAACTAAAAACTCCACAACTAGAAACACCACAACTGGATACTCCACAACTACAAATTCCACAACTAGAAACTTCAAATTTAGAAACTCCGCAACTAGAAACTCCGCAAATTGAAACTCTACAACTAGAGACTCCATAACTAGGAACTTCACAACTAGAAACTCCACAACCAGAAACTCCGCAACTAGAAACTCCACAACTAGAAATTCCACAACCAGAGACTCAACAACTAGAGACTCCCCAACTAAAAACTCCACAACTAGAAACTCCACAACTAGAAACTCCACAACTAGAAACTCCGCAACTAGAAACCAAGCAACTAGAAACTCCACAACTCGGAACTACACTCCTATAAATTCCACAACTTGAAACTCCACAACTAGAAACTCAACAACTAGAGACTCCACACCTAGAAACTCTGCAACTAGAAACTCCACAACTAGAAACTTCATAGCTAGAAACTATGCAACTAGAAACTCTGCAACTAGAAACTCCACAGCTAGAACATCCGCAACTAGAAACTCTGCAACTAGAAACTCCGCAACTAGAAACTCCACAGCTAGAAACTCCACAACTAGAAACTCCACAACTAGAAACTCCACAACTAGAAACTCCACAACTAGAGACTCCACAACTAGAGGCTCCGCAACTAGAAACTTCACAGCTAGAAACTCTGCAACTAGAAACTCCGCAACTAGAGACTCCGCAACTAAAAACTCCACAACAAGAAACTCCACAACTAGAAGCTCCGCAACTAGAAACTCCACAGCTAGAACGTCCGCAACTAGAAACTCTGCAACTAGAAACTCCACGACTAGAAACTTTACAACTAGAAACTCCACAACTTGAAATACCACAACTAGATACTCCGCAACTACAAATTCCACAACTAGAAACTCCACAACTAGAAACTCCATAACTAGAAACTCCGCAACCGGAAACTCCACAACTAGAGACTCCATAACTAGGAACTCCACAACTAGAAACTCCACAGCTACATACTCCACAACTAGAGACTCCGCAACTAAAAACTCCATAGCTAGAACGTCCGCAACTAGAAACTCTGCAACTAGAAACTCCACGACTAGAAACTCCACAACTAGAAACTTCACAACTAGAAACTCCACAACTAGAAACTCCACAACTAGAGACTCCACAACTAGAGACTCCGCAACTAAAAACTCCACAGCTAGAAACTCCGCAACTAGAAACTCCGCAACTAGAATCTCCACAACTAGAGAGTCCACAGCTATAAACTCCACAACTTGAAACTCTGCAACTCGAAACTCTGCAACTAGAAAATTCCCAACTAGAAACTACACAACTAGAATCTCCGCAACTCAAAACTCCGCAACTACAAAATCCACAACTAGAAACTTGACAATTGGGAACTCCGCAACTAGAAAATCTACAACTAGAAACTTGAAAACTAAAAACTCCAACTAGAAACTCCACAACTAGAAACTCCACAACTAGAAACTCCACAACTAGAGACTCCATAACTAGGAACTCCACAACTAGAAACTCCACAGCTACCGACTCCACAACTACAGACTCCACAACTAGAAACTCCACAGCTAGAGACTCCACAACTAGAAACTCCACAAATACGAACCCCACAAATACGAACCCCGCAACTAGAAGCTCCATAACTAGAAACTCCGCAACTAGAAACTCCACAACTTGAGACTTCGCAACTAGAAACTCCACAACTAGAAACACCACAACTACAGACTCCACAACTACAAACTCCACAACTAGAAACTCCACAACTAGAAATTCCACAACCAGAGACTCGACAACTTGAGACTCCACAACTAAAAACTCCACAGCTAGAAACTCCACAACTACAAACTCCGCAACTAGAAACCCAGCAACTAGAAACTCCACAACAAGAAACTCCACAACTAGAAACTCCACAACTTGAAACACCACTACTAGATACTCCACAACTACAAATTCCACAACTAGACACTCCAAATTTAGAAACTCCGCAACTAGAAACTCCGCAACTTGAAACTATGCAACTAGAAACTCCACAGCTAGAGACTCCATAACTAGGAACTCCACAACTACAAACTCCAAATTTAGAAACTCCACAACTAAAAACTCCACAACTAGAAACTCCAAAACTAGAAACTTCACAACTAGAAACTCCGCAACTAGAAACCAAGCAACTAGAATCTCCACAACTAGGAACTATACACCTATAAATTCCACAACTTGAAACTCCACACCTAGAAACTCTGCAACTAGAAACTCCACAACTAGAAACTTCATAACTAGAAACTATGCAACTAGAAACTCTGCAACTAGAAACTCCACAGCTAGAACGTCCGCAACTAGAAACTCTGCAACTAGAAACTCCGCAACTAGAAACTCCACAGCTAGAAACTCCACAACTAGAAACTCCACAACTAGAAACTCCACGACTAGAGACTCCACAACTAGACGCTCCGCAACTAGAAACTTCACAGCTAGAAACTCTGCAACTAGAAACTCCGCAACTAGAGACTCCGCAACTAGAAACTCCACAACTAGAAACTCCACAACTAGAAGCTCCGCAACTTGAAACTCCACAGCTAGAACGTCTGCAACTAGAAACTCTGCAACTAGAAACTCCACGACTAGAAACTCCACAACTAGAAACTCCACAACTTGAAATACCACAACTAGATACTCCGCAACTACAAATTCCATAACTAGAAACTCCACAACTAGAAACTCCATAACTAGAAACTCCGCAACCAGAAACTCCACAACTAGAGACTCCATAACTAGGAACTCCACAACTAGAAACTCCACAGCTACAGACTCCACAACTACAGACTCCACAACTAGAAACTCCACAGCTAGAGACTCCATAACTAGGAACTCCACAACTAGAAACTCCAAAACTACAAACTCCACAACTACAAACTCCAAATTTAGAAACTCCACAACTAGAAACTCCGCAACTTGAAACTCCACAACTAGAGACTCAATAACTAGGAACTCCACAACTAAAAACTCCACAACTACCAACTCCACAACTAGAAACTCCGCAAATAGAAACTCCACACACTAGAAATTCCACAACCAGAGACTCAACAACTTGAGACTGCACAAATAAAAACTCCACAACTAGAAACACCACAACTAGACAATTCGCAACTAGAAACTCCACAACTAGAGACTCCACTAGAAAATTCCGCAACTAGAAACTTCACAACTACGAACCTCACAACTTGAAACTCCACAACAAGAAACTCCGCAACTAGAAACTCCACAGCTAGAAACTCCACAACTTGAGACTTCGCAACTAGAAGCTCGGCAACTAGAAACTCAACAACTAGAAACTCCACAACTAAAAACTCCACAACTAGAAACACCACAACTGGATACTCCACAACTACAAATTCCACAACTAGAAACTTCAAATTTAGAAACTCCGCAACTAGAAACTCCGCAAATTGAAACTCTACAACTAGAGACTCCATAACTAGGAACTTCACAACTAGAAACTCCACAACCAGAAACTCCGCAACTAGAAACTCCACAACTAGAAATTCCACAACCAGAGACTCAACAACTAGAGACTCCCCAACTAAAAACTCCACAACTAGAAACTCCACAACTAGAAACTCCACAACTAGAAACTCCGCAACTAGAAACCAAGCAACTAGAAACTCCACAACTCGGAACTACACTCCTATAAATTCCACAACTTGAAACTCCACAACTAGAAACTCAACAACTAGAGACTCCACACCTAGAAACTCTGCAACTAGAAACTCCACAACTAGAAACTTCATAGCTAGAAACTATGCAACTAGAAACTCTGCAACTAGAAACTCCACAGCTAGAACATCCGCAACTAGAAACTCTGCAACTAGAAACTCCGCAACTAGAAACTCCACAGCTAGAAACTCCACAACTAGAAACTCCACAACTAGAAACTCCACAACTAGAAACTCCACAACTAGAGACTCCACAACTAGAGGCTCCGCAACTAGAAACTTCACAGCTAGAAACTCTGCAACTAGAAACTCCGCAACTAGAGACTCCGCAACTAAAAACTCCACAACAAGAAACTCCACAACTAGAAGCTCCGCAACTAGAAACTCCACAGCTAGAACGTCCGCAACTAGAAACTCTGCAACTAGAAACTCCACGACTAGAAACTTTACAACTAGAAACTCCACAACTTGAAATACCACAACTAGATACTCCGCAACTACAAATTCCACAACTAGAAACTCCACAACTAGAAACTCCATAACTAGAAACTCCGCAACCGGAAACTCCACAACTAGAGACTCCATAACTAGGAACTCCACAACTAGAAACTCCACAGCTACATACTCCACAACTAGAGACTCCGCAACTAAAAACTCCATAGCTAGAACGTCCGCAACTAGAAACTCTGCAACTAGAAACTCCACGACTAGAAACTCCACAACTAGAAACTTCACAACTAGAAACTCCACAACTAGAAACTCCACAACTAGAGACTCCACAACTAGAGACTCCGCAACTAAAAACTCCACAGCTAGAAACTCCGCAACTAGAAACTCCGCAACTAGAATCTCCACAACTAGAGAGTCCACAGCTATAAACTCCACAACTTGAAACTCTGCAACTCGAAACTCTGCAACTAGAAAATTCCCAACTAGAAACTACACAACTAGAATCTCCGCAACTCAAAACTCCGCAACTACAAAATCCACAACTAGAAACTTGACAATTGGGAACTCCGCAACTAGAAAATCTACAACTAGAAACTTGAAAACTAAAAACTCCAACTAGAAACTCCACAACTAGAAACTCCACAACTAGAAACTCCACAACTAGAGACTCCATAACTAGGAACTCCACAACTAGAAACTCCACAGCTACCGACTCCACAACTACAGACTCCACAACTAGAAACTCCACAGCTAGAGACTCCACAACTAGAAACTCCACAAATACGAACCCCACAAATACGAACCCCGCAACTAGAAGCTCCATAACTAGAAACTCCGCAACTAGAAACTCCACAACTTGAGACTTCGCAACTAGAAACTCCACAACTAGAAACACCACAACTACAGACTCCACAACTACAAACTCCACAACTAGAAACTCCACAACTACGAACCTCACAACTAGAAACTCCAACACTAGAAACTCCACAACTTGGGACTTCGCAACTAGAAACTCCACAACTTGAGACTTCGCAACTAGAAACTCGGCAACTAGAAACTCCCCAACTAGAAACTCCACAACTAGAAACTCCACAAATTGAAACACCACAACTAGATACTCCACAACTACAAATTCCACATCTAGAAACTCCAAATTAAGAAACTCCGCAACTAGAAACTCCGCAACTTGAAACTCCACAACTAGAGACTCCATAACTAGGAACTCCACAACTAGAAACTCCACAACTACAGACTCCACAACGACAAACTCCACAACTAGAAACTCCACAACCGGAAACTCCGCAACCAGAAACTCCACAACTAGAAATTCCACAACCAGAGACGCAACAACTTGAGACTCCACAACTAAAAACTCCACAGCTAGAAACTCCACAACTAGAAACTCCGCAACTATAAACCCAGCAACTAGAAACTCCACAACAAGAAACTCCACAACTAGAAACTCCACAACTTGGAACACCACAACTAGATACTCCACAACTACAAATTCCACAACTAGAAACTCCAAATTTAGAAACTCCGTAACTAGAAACTCCGCAACTTGAAACTCCACAACTACAACCTCCATAACTGGAAACTCCACAACTAGAAACTACACAACTACAGACTCCACAACTACAAACTTCACAACTAAAAACTCCACAACCAGAAACTCCGCAACTAGAAACTCCACAACTAGAAATTCCACAACCAGAGACTCAACAACTAGAGACTCCACAACTAAAAACTCCACAACTAGAAACTCCACAACTAGAAACTCCGCAACTAGAAACCCAGCAACTAGAAACTCCACAACCAGAAACTCCACACCTATAAATTCCACAACTTGAAACTCCACAACTAGAAACTCAACAACTAGAAACTCAACACCTAGAAACTCCACAACTAGAAACTCCACAACTAGAAACTCCACAACTAGAAACTATGCAACTAGAAACTCCACAGCTAGAGACTCCATAACTAGGAACTCCACAACTAGAAACTCCAAAACTACAAACTCCACAACTACAAACTCCAAATTTAGAAACTCCACAACTAGAAACTCCGCAACTTGAAACTCCACAACTAGAAATTCCACAACCAGAGACTCAACAACTTGAGACTCCACAAATAAAAACTCCACAAGTAGAAACTCCACAACTAGACAATTCGCAACTAGAAACTCCACAACTAGAGACTCCACTAGAAAATTCCGCAACTAGAAACTCCACAACTACGAACCTCACAACTTGAAACTCCACAACTAGAAACTCCGCAACTAGAAACTCCACAGCTAGAAACTCCACAACTTGAGACTTCGCAACTAGAAACTCGGCAACTAGAAACTCAACAACTAGAAACTCCACAACTAAAAACTCCACAACTAGAAACACCACAACTAGATACTCCACAACTACAAATTCCACAACTAGAAACTCCAAATTTAGAAACTCCGCAACTAGAAACTCCGCAAATTGAAACTCTACAACTAGAGACTCCATAACTAGGAACTCCACAACTAGAAACTCCACAACCAGAAACTCCGCAACTAGAAACTCCACAACTAGAAATTCCACAACCAGAGACTCAACAACTAGAGACTCCCCAACTAAAAACTCCACAACTAGAAACTCCACAACTAGGAACAACACTCCTATAAATTCCACAACTTGAAACTCCACAACTACAAACTCAACAATTAGAGACTCCACACCTAGAAACTCTGCAACTAGAAACTCCACAACTAGAAACTTCATAACTAGAAACTATGCAACTAGAAACTCTGCAACTAGAAACTCCACAGCTAGAAACTCCACAACTAGAAACTCCATAACTAGAAACTCCACAGCTAGAGGCTCCGCAACTAGAAACTTCACAGCTAGAAACTCTGCAACTAGAAACTCCGCAACTAGAGACTCCGCAACTAGAAACTCCAAAACTTGAAACTCCACAACTAGAAGCTCCGCAACTAGAAACTCCACAGCTAGAACGTCCGCAACTAGAAACTCCGCAACTAGAAACTCCACAGCTAGAAACTCCACAACTAGAAACTCCACAACTAGAAACTCCACAGCTAGAGGCTCCGCAACTAGAAACTTCACAGCTAGAAACTCTGCAACTAGAAACTCCGCAACTAGAGACTCCGCCACTAGAAACTCCACAACTAGAAACTCCACAACTAGAAGCTCCGCAACTAGAAACTCCACAGCTAGAACGTCCGCAACTAGAAACTCTGCAACTAGAAACTCCACGACTAGAAACTCCACAACTAGAAACCTCACAACTAGAAACTCCACAACTAGAAACTCCACAACTAGAGACTCCACAACTAGAGACTCCGCAACTAAAAACTCCACAGCTAGAAACTCCGCAACTAGAAACTCCGCAACTAGAATCTCCACAACTAGAGACTCCATAACTAGGAATTCCACAACTAGAAACTACACAACTACAGACTCCACAACTACAAACTCCACAACTAGCAACTCCACAACCAGAAACTCCGAAACTAGAAACTCCGCAACTAGAAACTCCACAACTAGAAATTCCACAACCAGAGACTCGACAACTTGAGACTCCACAACTAAAAACTCCACAGCTAGAAACTCCACAACTAGAAACTCCGCAACTAGAAACCCAGCAACTAGAAACTCCACAACAAGAAACTCCACAACTAGAAACTCCACAACTTGAAACACCACTACTAGATACTCCACAACTACAAATTCCACAACTAGACACTCCAAATTTAGAAACTCCGCAACTAGAAACTCCGCAACTTGAAACTCCACAACTAGAGACTCCATAACTAGGAACTCCACAACTAGAAACTCCACAACTACAGACTCCACAACTACAAACTTCACAACTAAAAACTCCACAACCAGAAACTCCGCAACTAGAAACTCCACAACTAGAAATTCCACAACCAGAGACTCAACAACTAGAGACTCCACAACTAAAAACTCCACAACTAGAAACTCCACAACTAGAAACTCCGCAACTAGAAACCCAGCAACTAGAAACTCCACAACCAGAAACTCCACACCTATAAATTCCACAACTTGAAACTCCACAACTAGAAACTCAACAACTAGAAACTCAACACCTAGAAACTCCACAACTAGAAACTCCACAACTAGAAACTCCACAACTAGAAACTATGCAACTAGAAACTCCACAGCTAGAGACTCCATAACTAGGAACTCCACAACTAGAAACTCCAAAACTACAAACTCCACAACTACAAACTCCAAATTTAGAAACTCCACAACTAGAAACTCCGCAACTTGAAACTCCACAACTAGAAATTCCACAACCAGAGACTCAACAACTTGAGACTCCACAAATAAAAACTCCACAAGTAGAAACTCCACAACTAGACAATTCGCAACTAGAAACTCCACAACTAGAGACTCCACTAGAAAATTCCGCAACTAGAAACTCCACAACTACGAACCTCACAACTTGAAACTCCACAACTAGAAACTCCGCAACTAGAAACTCCACAGCTAGAAACTCCACAACTTGAGACTTCGCAACTAGAAACTCGGCAACTAGAAACTCAACAACTAGAAACTCCACAACTAAAAACTCCACAACTAGAAACACCACAACTAGATACTCCACAACTACAAATTCCACAACTAGAAACTCCAAATTTAGAAACTCCGCAACTAGAAACTCCGTAAATTGAAACTCTACAACTAGAGACTCCATAACTAGGAACTCCACAACTAGAAACTCCACAACCAGAAACTCCGCAACTAGAAACTCCACAACTAGAAATTCCACAACCAGAGACTCAACAACTAGAGACTCCCCAACTAAAAACTCCACAACTAGAAACTCCACAACTAGGAACAACACTCCTATAAATTCCACAACTTGAAACTCCACAACTACAAACTCAACAATTAGAGACTCCACACCTAGAAACTCTGCAACTAGAAACTCCACAACTAGAAACTTCATAACTAGAAACTATGCAACTAGAAACTCTGCAACTAGAAACTCCACAGCTAGAAACTCCACAACTAGAAACTCCATAACTAGAAACTCCACAGCTAGAGGCTCCGCAACTAGAAACTTCACAGCTAGAAACTCTGCAACTAGAAACTCCGCAACTAGAGACTCCGCAACTAGAAACTCCACAACTTGAAACTCCACAACTAGAAGCTCCGCAACTAGAAACTCCACAGCTAGAACGTCCGCAACTAGAAACTCCGCAACTAGAAACTCCACAGCTAGAAACTCCACAACTAGAAACTCCACAACTAGAAACTCCACAGCTAGAGGCTCCGCAACTAGAAACTTCACAGCTAGAAACTCTGCAACTAGAAACTCCGCAACTAGAGACTCCGCCACTAGAAACTCCACAACTAGAAACTCCACAACTAGAAGCTCCGCAACTAGAAACTCCACAGCTAGAACGTCCGCAACTAGAAACTCTGCAACTAGAAACTCCACGACTAGAAACTCCACAACTAGAAACTTCACAACTAGAAACTCCACAACTAGAAACTCCACAACTAGAGACTCCACAACTAGAGACTCCGCAACTAAAAACTCCACAGCTAGAAACTCCGCAACTAGAAACTCCGCAACTAGAATCTCCACAACTAGAGACTCCATAACTAGGAATTCCACAACTAGAAACTCCACAACTACAGACTCCACAACTACAAACTCCACAACTAGCAACTCCACAACCAGAAACTCCGAAACTAGAAACTCCGCAACTAGAAACTCCACAACTAGAAATTCCACAACCAGAGACTCGACAACTTGAGACTCCACAACTAAAAACTCCACAGCTAGAAACTCCACAACTAGAAACTCCGCAACTAGAAACCCAGCAACTAGAAACTCCACAACAAGAAACTCCACAACTAGAAACTCCACAACTTGAAACACCACTACTAGATACTCCACAACTACAAATTCCACAACTAGACACTCCAAATTTAGAAACTCCGCAACTAGAAACTCCGCAACTTTAAACTATGCAACTAGAAACTCCACAGCTAGAGACTCCATAACTAGGAACTCCACAACTACAAACTCCAAATTTAGAAACTCCACAACTAAAAACTCCACAACTAGAAACTCCAAAACTAGAGACTCCCCAACTAAAAACTCCACAACTAGAAACTCCACAACTAGAAACTCCACAACTAGAAACTCCGCAACTAGAAACCAAGCAACTAGAAACTCCACAACTCGGAACTACACTCCTATAAATTCCAAAACTTGAAACTCCACAACTAGAAACTCAACAACTAGAGACTCCACACCTAGAAACTCTGCAACTAGAAACTCCACAACTAGAAACTTCATAGCTAGAAACTATGCAACTAGAAACTCTGCAACTAGAAACTCCACAGCTAGAACATCCGCAACTAGAAACTCTGCAACTAGAAACTCCGCAACTAGAAACTCCACAGCTAGAAACTCCACAACTAGAAACTCCGCAACTAGAAACTCCACAACTAGAAACTCCACAACTAGAGACTCCACAACTAGAGGCTCCGCAACTAGAAACTTCACAGCTAGAAACTCTGCAACTAGAAACTCCGCAACTAGAGACTCCGCAACTAAAAACTCCACAACAAGAAACTCCACAACTAGAAGCTCCGCAACTAGAAACTCCACAGCTAGAACGTCCGCAACTAGAAACTCTGCAACTAGAAACTCCACGACTAGAAACTTTACAACTAGAAACTCCGCAACTTGAAATACCACAACTAGATACTCCGCAACTACAAATTCCACAACTAGAAACTCCACAACTAGAAACTCCATAACTAGAAACTCCGCAACCGGAAACTCCACAACTAGAGACTCCATAACTAGGAACTCCACAACTAGAAACTCCACAGCTACATACTCCACAACTAGAGACTCCGCAACTAAAAACTCCATAGCTAGAACGTCCGCAACTAGAAACTCTGCAACTAGAAACTCCACGACTAGAAACTCCACAACTAGAAACTTCACAACTAGAAACTCCACAACTAGAAACTCCACAACTAGAGACTCCACAACTAGAGACTCCGCAACTAAAAACTCCACAGCTAGAAACTCCGCAACTAGAAACTCCGCAACTAGAATCTCCACAACTAGAGAGTCCACAGCTATAAACTCCACAACTTGAAACTCTGCAACTCGAAACTCTGCAACTAGAAAATTCCCAACTAGAAACTACACAACTAGAATCTCCGCAACTCAAAACTCCGCAACTACAAAATCCACAACTAGAAACTTGACAATTGGGAACTCCGCAACTAGAAAATCTACAACTAGAAACTTGAAAACTAAAAACTCCAACTAGAAACTCCACAACTAGAAACTCCACAACTAGAAACTCCACAACTAGAGACTCCATAACTAGGAACTCCACAACTAGAAACTCCACAGCTACCGACTCCACAACTACAGACTCCACAACTAGAAACTCCACAGCTAGAGACTCCACAACTAGAAACTCCACAAATACGAACCCCACAAATACGAACCCCGCAACTAGAAGCTCCATAACTAGAAACTCCGCAACTAGAAACTCCACAACTTGAGACTTCGCAACTAGAAACTCCACAACTAGAAACACCACAACTACAGACTCCACAACTACAAACTCCACAACTAGAAACTCCACAACTACGAACCTCACAACTAGAAACTCCAACACTAGAAACTCCACAACTTGGGACTTCGCAACTAGAAACTCCACAACTTGAGACTTCGCAACTAGAAACTCGGCAACTAGAAACTCCCCAACTAGAAACTCCACAACTAGAAACTCCACAAATTGAAACACCACAACTAGATACTCCACAACTACAAATTCCACATCTAGAAACTCCAAATTAAGAAACTCCGCAACTAGAAACTCCGCAACTTGAAACTCCACAACTAGAGACTCCATAACTAGGAACTCCACAACTAGAAACTCCACAACTACAGACTCCACAACGACAAACTCCACAACTAGAAACTCCACAACCGGAAACTCCGCAACCAGAAACTCCACAACTAGAAATTCCACAACCAGAGACGCAACAACTTGAGACTCCACAACTAAAAACTCCACAGCTAGAAACTCCACAACTAGAAACTCCGCAACTATAAACCCAGCAACTAGAAACTCCACAACAAGAAACTCCACAACTAGAAACTCCACAACTTGGAACACCACAACTAGATACTCCACAACTACAAATTCCACAACTAGAAACTCCAAATTTAGAAACTCCGTAACTAGAAACTCCGCAACTTGAAACTCCACAACTACAACCTCCATAACTGGAAACTCCACAACCAGAAACTCCACAACTACAGACTCCACAACTACAAACTTCACAACTAAAAACTCCACAACCAGAAACTCCGCAACTAGAAACTCCACAACTAGAAATTCCACAACCAGAGACTCAACAACTAGAGACTCCACAACTAAAAACTCCACAACTAGAAACTCCACAACTAGAAACTCCGCAACTAGAAACCCAGCAACTAGAAACTCCACAACCAGAAACTCCACACCTATAAATTCCACAACTTGAAACTCCACAACTAGAAACTCAACAACTAGAAACTCAACACCTAGAAACTCCACAACTAGAAACTCCACAACTAGAAACTCCACAACTAGAAACTATGCAACTAGAAACTCCACAGCTAGAGACTCCATAACTAGGAACTCCACAACTAGAAACTCCAAAACTACAAACTCCACAACTACAAACTCCAAATTTAGAAACTCCACAACTAGAAACTCCGCAACTTGAAACTCCACAACTAGAAATTCCACAACCAGAGACTCAACAACTTGAGACTCCACAAATAAAAACTCCACAAGTAGAAACTCCACAACTAGACAATTCGCAACTAGAAACTCCACAACTAGAGACTCCACTAGAAAATTCCGCAACTAGAAACTCCACAACTACGAACCTCACAACTTGAAACTCCACAACTAGAAACTCCGCAACTAGAAACTCCACAGCTAGAAACTCCACAACTTGAGACTTCGCAACTAGAAACTCGGCAACTAGAAACTCAACAACTAGAAACTCCACAACTAAAAACTCCACAACTAGAAACACCACAACTAGATACTCCACAACTACAAATTCCACAACTAGAAACTCCAAATTTAGAAACTCCGCAACTAGAAACTCCGCAAATTGAAACTCTACAACTAGAGACTCCATAACTAGGAACTCCACAACTAGAAACTCCACAACCAGAAACTCCGCAACTAGAAACTCCACAACTAGAAATTCCACAACCAGAGACTCAACAACTAGAGACTCCCCAACTAAAAACTCCACAACTAGAAACTCCACAACTAGGAACAACACTCCTATAAATTCCACAACTTGAAACTCCACAACTACAAACTCAACAATTAGAGACTCCACACCTAGAAACTCTGCAACTAGAAACTCCACAACTAGAAACTTCATAACTAGAAACTATGCAACTAGAAACTCTGCAACTAGAAACTCCACAGCTAGAAACTCCACAACTAGAAACTCCATAACTAGAAACTCCACAGCTAGAGGCTCCGCAACTAGAAACTTCACAGCTAGAAACTCTGCAACTAGAAACTCCGCAACTAGAGACTCCGCAACTAGAAACTCCACAACTTGAAACTCCACAACTAGAAGCTCCGCAACTAGAAACTCCACAGCTAGAACGTCCGCAACTAGAAACTCCGCAACTAGAAACTCCACAGCTAGAAACTCCACAACTAGAAACTCCACAACTAGAAACTCCACAGCTAGAGGCTCCGCAACTAGAAACTTCACAGCTAGAAACTCTGCAACTAGAAACTCCGCAACTAGAGACTCCGCCACTAGAAACTCCACAACTAGAAACTCCACAACTAGAAGCTCCGCAACTAGAAACTCCACAGCTAGAACGTCCGCAACTAGAAACTCTGCAACTAGAAACTCCACGACTAGAAACTCCACAACTCGAAACTTCACAACTAGAAACTCCACAACTAGAAACTCCACAACTAGAGACTCCACAACTAGAGACTCCGCAACTAAAAACTCCACAGCTAGAAACTCCGCAACTAGAAACTCCGCAACTAGAATCTCCACAACTAGAGACTCCATAACTAGGAATTCCACAACTAGAAACTCCACAACTACAGACTCCACAACTACAAACTCCACAACTAGCAACTCCACAACCAGAAACTCCGAAACTAGAAACTCCGCAACTAGAAACTCCACAACTAGAAATTCCACAACCAGAGACTCGACAACTTGAGACTCCACAACTAAAAACTCCACAGCTAGAAACTCCACAACTAGAAACTCCGCAACTAGAAACCCAGCAACTAGAAACTCCACAACAAGAAACTCCACAACTAGAAACTCCACAACTTGAAACACCACTACTAGATACTCCACAACTACAAATTCCACAACTAGACACTCCAAATTTAGAAACTCCGCAACTAGAAACTCCGCAACTTGAAACTATGCAACTAGAAACTCCACAGCTAGAGACTCCATAACTAGGAACTCCACAACTACAAACTCCAAATTTAGAAACTCCACAACTAAAAACTCCACAACTAGAAACTCCAAAACTAGAAACTTCACAACTAGAAACTCCGCAACTAGAAACCAAGCAACTAGAATCTCCACAACTAGGAACTATACACCTATAAATTCCACAACTTGAAACTCCACACCTAGAAACTCTGCAACTAGAAACACCACAACTAGAAACTTCATAACTAGAAACTATGCAACTAGAAACTCTGCAACTAGAAACTCCACAGCTAGAACGTCCGCAACTAGAAACTCTGCAACTAGAAACTCCGCAACTAGAAACTCCACAGCTAGAAACTCCACAACTAGAAACTCCACAACTAGAAACTCCACGACTAGAGACTCCACAACTAGACGCTCCGCAACTAGAAACTTCACAGCTAGAAACTCTGCAACTAGAAACTCCGCAACTAGAGACTCCGCAACTAGAAACTCCACAACTAGAAACTCCACAACTAGAAGCTCCGCAACTTGAAACTCCACAGCTAGAACGTCTGCAACTAGAAACTCTGCAACTAGAAACTCCACGACTAGAAACTCCACAACTAGAAACTCCACAACTTGAAATACCACAACTAGATACTCCGCAACTACAAATTCCATAACTAGAAACTCCACAACTAGAAACTCCATAACTAGAAACTCCGCAACCAGAAACTCCACAACTAGAGACTCCATAACTAGGAACTCCACAACTAGAAACTCCACAGCTACAGACTCCACAACTACAGACTCCACAACTAGAAACTCCACAGCTAGAGACTCCATAACTAGGAACTCCACAACTAGAAACTCCAAAACTACAAACTCCACAACTACAAACTCCAAATTTAGAAACTCCACAACTAGAAACTCCGCAACTTGAAACTCCACAACTAGAGACTCAATAACTAGGAACTCCACAACTAAAAACTCCACAACTACCAACTCCACAACTAGAAACTCCGCAAATAGAAACTCCACAACTAGAAATTCCACAACCAGAGACTCAACAACTTGAGACTGCACAAATAAAAACTCCACAACTAGAAACTCCACAACTAGACAATTCGCAACTAGAAACTCCACAACTAGAGACTCCACTAGAAAATTCCGCAACTAGAAACTCCACAACTACGAACCTCACAACTTGAAACTCCACAACAAGAAACTCCGCAACTAGAAACTCCACAGCTAGAAACTCCACAACTTGAGACTTCGCAACTAGAAGCTCGGCAACTAGAAACTCAACAACTAGAAACTCCACAACTAAAAACTCCACAACTAGAAACACCACAACTGGATACTCCACAACTACAAATTCAACAACTAGAAACTTCAAATTTAGAAACTCCGCAACTAGAAACTCCGCAAATTGAAACTCTACAACTAGAGACTCCATAACTAGGAACTTCACAACTAGAAACTCCACAACCAGAAACTCCGCAGCTAGAAACTCCACAACTAGAAATTCCACAACCAGAGACTCAACAACTAGAGACTCCCCAACTAAAAACTCCACAACTAGAAACTCCACAACTAGAAACTCCACAACTAGAAACTCCGCAACTAGAAACCAAGCAACTAGAAACTCCACAACTCGGAACTACACTCCTATAAATTCCACAACTTCAAACTCCACAACTAGAAACTCAACAACTAGAGACTCCACACCTAGAAACTCTGCAACTAGAAACTCCACAACTAGAAACTTCATAGCTAGAAACTATGCAACTAGAAACTCTGCAACTAGAAACTCCACAGCTAGAACATCCGCAACTAGAAACTCTGCAACTAGAAACTCCGCAACTAGAAACTCCACAGCTAGAAACTCCACAACTAGAAACTCCACAACTAGAAACTCCACAACTAGAAACTCCACAACTAGAGACTCCACAACTAGAGGCTCCGCAACTAGAAACTTCACAGCTAGAAACTCTGCAACTAGAAACTCCGCAACTAGAGACTCCGCAACTAGAAACTCCACAACAAGAAACTCCACAACTAGAAGCTCCGCAACTAGAAACTCCACAGCTAGAACGTCCGCAACTAGAAACTCTGCAACTAGAAACTCCACGACTAGAAACTTTACAACTAGAAACTCCACAACTTGAAATACCACAACTAGATACTCCGCAACTACAAATTCCACAACTAGAAACTCCACAACTAGAAACTCCATAACTAGAAACTCCGCAACCGGAAACTCCACAACTAGAGACTCCATAACTAGGAACTCCACAACTATAAACTCCACAGCTACAGACTCCACAACTACAGACTCCACAACTAGAAACTCCACAACTAGAGACTCCACAACTAGAAACTCCACAAATATGAACCCAACAAATACGAACCCCGCAACTAGAAGCTCCATAACAAGAAACTCCGCAACTAGAAACTCCACAACTTGAGACTTCGCAACTAGAAACTCCACAACTAGAAACACCACAACTAGAGACTCCACAACTACAAATTCCACAACTAGAAACTCCACAACTACGAACCTCACAACTAGAAACTCCAATACTAGAAACTCCACAACTTGGGACTTCGCAACTAGAAACTCCACAACTTGAGACTTCGCAACTAGAAACTTGGCAACTAGAAACTCCCCAACTAGAAACTCCACAACTAGAACTCCACAAATTGAAACACCACAACTAGATACTCCACAACTACAAATTCCACCAATAGAAACTCCACAACTAAAAACTCCACAACTAGAAATTCCGCAACTAGAAACTCCACAACTAGAGACTCCATAACTTGAAACACCACAACTAGATACTCCACAACTACAAATTCCACATCTAGAAACTCCAAATTAAGAAACTCCGCAACTAGAAACTCCGCAACTTGAAACTCCACAACTAGAGACTCCATAACTAGGAACTCCACAACTAGAAACTCCACAACTACAAATTCCACAACTAGGAACTCCAAATTTAGAAACTCCGCAACTAGAAACTCCGCAACTTGAAACTCCACAAATACAACCTCCATAACAAGGAACTCCACAACTAGAAACTCCACAACTACAGACTCCACAACTACAAACTTCACAACTAGAAACTCCACAACCAGAAACTCCGCAACTAGAAACTCCACAACTAGAAATTCCACAACCAGAGACTCAACAACTAGAGACTCCACAACTAAAAACTCCACAACTAGAAACTCCACAACTAGAAACTCCACAACTAGAAACTCCACAACTAGAAACTCCGCAACTAGAAACCCAGCAACTAGAAACTCCACAACTAGAAACTCCACACCTATAAATTCCACAACTTGAAATTCCACAACTAAAAACTCAACAACTAGAAACTCCACACCTAGAAACTCCACAACTAGAAACTCCACAACTAGAAACTCCACAGCTAGAGACTCCATAACTAGGAACTCCACAACTAGAAACTACAAAACTACAAACTCCACAACTACAAACTCCAAATTTAGAAACTCCACAACTAGAAACTCTGCAACTTGAAACTCCACAACTAGAGACTCCATAACTAGGAACGCCACAACTAAAAACTCCACAACTACAAACTCCACAACTAGAAACTCCGCAAATAGAAACTCCACAACTAGAAATTCCACAACCAGAGACTCAACAACTTGAGACTCCACAAATAAAAACTCCACAACTAGAAACTCCACAACTACAAACTTCACAGCTAGAAACTCTGCAACTAGAAACTCCGCAACTAGAGACTCCGCAACTAGAAACTCCACAACTAGAAACTCCACAACTAGAAGCTCCGCAACTAGAAACTCCACAGCTAGAACGTCCGCAACTAGAAACTCTGCAACTAGAAACTCCACGACTAGAAACTCCACAACTAGAAACTCCACAACTAGAAACTCCACAACTAGAAATTCCACAACTAGAGACTCCACAACTAGAGACTCCGCAACTAAAAACTCCACAGCTAGAAACTCCGCAACTAGAAACTCCGCAACTAGAATCTCCACAACTAGAGAGTCCACAGCTATAAACTCCACAACTTGAAACTCTGCAACTCGAAACTCTGCAACTAGAAAATCCCCAACTAGAAACAACACAACTAGAATCTCCGCAACTCAAAACTCCGCAACTACAAAATCCACAACTAGAAACTTGACAATTGGGAACTCCGCAACTAGAAAATCTACAACTAGAAACTCGAAAACTAAAAACTCCAACTAGAAACTTCACAACTAGAAACTCCACAACTAGACACTTTGCAACTAGAAACTCCACAACTAGACACTCCACAACTAGAAAACTCCGCAACTAGAAACTCCACGGCTAGACACTCCACAACTTGAGACTCCGCAATGACAGACTCCGCAACGAGAAACTCTGCAACTAGAAACTGCACAGCTAGAAACTTGCAACTCGAAACTCTGCTACTAGAAACTCCGCATCTAGAAACTCCACAGCTACAAACTCCACAATTAGAAACTCCACAACTAGAGACTCCACAACTAGAAACTCCATGACTAGAAACTCCAGAATTAGAAACTCCACAGCTAGAAACTCCACAACTTGAGACTTTGCAACTAGAAACTCGGCAACTAGAAACTTAACAAATAGAAACTCCACAACTAGAAACTTCACAACTAGAAACTCCACAACTTGAAACACCACAACTAGATACCCCGCAACTACAAATTCCACAACTAGAAACTCCACAACTAGAAACTCCATAACTAGAAACTCCGCAACCGGAAACTCCACAACTAGAGACTCCATAACTAGGAACTCCACAACTAGAAACTCCACAGCTACAGACTCCACAACTACAGACTCCACAACTAGAAACTCCACAACTAGAGACTCCACAACTAGAAACTCCACAAATATGAACCCAACAAATACGAACCCCGCAACTAGAAGCTCCATAACAAGAAACTCCGCAACTAGAAACTCCACAACTTGAGACTTCGCAACTAGAAACTCCACAACTAGAAACACCACAACTAGAGACTCCACAACTACAAATTCCACAACTAGAAACTCCACAACTACGAACCTCACAACTAGAAACTCCAATACTAGAAACTCCACAACTTGGGACTTCGCAACTAGAAACTCCACAACTTGAGACTTCGCAACTAGAAACTTGGCAACTAGAAACTCCCCAACTAGAAACTCCACAACTAGAACTCCACAAAGTGAAACACCACAACTAGATACTCCACAAATACAAATTCCACCAATAGAAACTCCACAACTAAAAACTCCACAACTAGAAATTCCTCAACTAGAAACTCCACAACTAGAGACTCCATAACTTGAAACACCACAACTAGATACTCCACAACTACAAATTCCACATCTAGAAACTCCAAATTAAGAAACTCCGCAACTAGAAACTCCGCAACTTGAAACTCCACAACTAGAGACTCCATAACTAGGAACTCCACAACTAGAAACTCCACAACTACAAATTCCACAACTAGGAACTCCAAATTTAGAAACTCCGCAACTAGAAACTCCGCAACTTGAAACTCCACAAATACAACCTCCATAACAAGGAACTCCACAACTAGAAACTCCACAACTACAGACTCCACAACTACAAACTTCACAACTAGAAACTCCACAACCAGAAACTAAGCAACTAGAAACTCCACAACTAGAAATTCCACAACCAGAGACTCAACAACTAGAGACTCCACAACTAAAAACTCCACAACTAGAAACTCCACAACTAGAAACTCCACAACTAGAAACTCCACAACTAGAAACTCCGCAACTAGAAACCCAGCAACTAGAAACTCCACAACTAGAAACTCCACACCTATAAATTCCACAACTTGAAATTCCACAACTAAAAACTCAACAACTAGAAACTCCACACCTAGAAACTCCACAACTAGAAACTCCACAACTAGAAACTCCACAGCTAGAGACTCCATAACTAGGAACTCCACAACTAGAAACTACAAAACTACAAACTCCACAACTAGAAACTCCGCAAATAGAAACTCCACAACTAGAAATTCCACAACCAGAGACTCAACAACTTGAGACTCCACAAATAAAAACTCCACAACTAGAAACTCCACAACTACAAACTTCACAGCTAGAAACTCTGCAACTAGAAACTCCGCAACTAGAGACTCCGCAACTAGAAACTCCACAACTAGAAACTCCACAACTAGAAGCTCCGCAACTAGAAACTCCACAGCTAGAACGTCCGCAACTAGAAACTCTGCAACTAGAAACTCCACGACTAGAAACTCCACAACTAGAAACTCCACAACTAGAAACTCCACAACTAGAAATTCCACAACTAGAGACTCCACAACTAGAGACTCCGCAACTAAAAACTCCACAGCTAGAAACTCCGCAACTAGAAACTCCGCAACTAGAATCTCCACAACTAGAGAGTCCACAGCTATAAACTCCACAACTTGAAACTCTGCAACTCGAAACTCTGCAACTAGAAAATCCCCAACTAGAAACTACACAACTATAATCTCCGCAACTCAAAACTCCGCAACTACAAAATCCACAACTAGAAACTTGACAATTGGGAACTCCGCAACTAGAAAATCTACAACTAGAAACTCGAAAACTAAAAACTCCAACTAGAAACTTCACAACTAGAAACTCCACAACTAGACACTTTGCAACTAGAAACTCCACAACTAGACACTCCACAACTAGAAAACTCCGCAACTAGAAACTCCACGGCTAGACACTCCACAACTTGAGACTCCGCAATGACAGACTCCGCAACGAGAAACTCTGCAACTAGAAACTGCACAGCTAGAAACTTGCAACTCGAAACTCTGCTACTAAAAACTCCGCATCTAGAAACTCCACAGCTACAAACTCCACAATTAGAAACTCCACAACTAGAGACTCCACAACTAGAAACTCCATGACTAGAAACTCCAGAATTAGAAACTCCACAGCTAGAAACTCCACAACTTGAGACTTTGCAACTAGAAACTCGGCAACTAGAAACTTAACAAATAGAAACTCCACAACTAGAAACTCCACAACTAGAAACTCCACAACTAGAAACTCCACAACTAGAAACTATGCAACTAGAAACTCCAAAGCTAGAGACTCCATAACTAGGAACTCCACAACTAGAAACTCCAAAACTACAAACTCCACAACTACAAACTCCAAATTTAGAAACTCCACAACTAGAAACTCCGCAACTTGGAACTCCACAACTAGAGACTCAATAACTAGGAACTCCACAACTAAAAACTCCACAACTACAAACTCCACAACTAGAAACTCCGCAAATAGAAACTCCACATCTAGAAATTCCACAACCAGAGACTCAACAACTTGAGACTCCACAAATAAAAACTCCACAACTAGAAACTCCACAACTAGACAATTCGCAACTAGAAACTCCACAACTAGAGACTCCACTAGAAAATTCCGCAACTAGAAACTCCACAACTACGAACCTCACAACTTGAAACTCCACAACGAGAAACTCCGCAACTAGAAACTCCACAGCTAGAAACTCCACAACTTGAGACTTCGCAACTAGAAACTCGGCAACTAGAAACTCAACAACTAGGAACTCCACAACTAAAAACTCCACAACTAGAAACACCACAACTAGATACTCCACAACTACAAATTCCACAACTAGAAACTTCAAATTTAGAAACTCCGCAACTAGAAACTCTGCAAATTGAAACTCTACAACTAGAGACTCCATAACTAGGAACTCCACAACTAGAAACTCCACAACCAGAAACTCCGCAACTAGAAACTCCACAACTAGAAATTCCACAACCAGAGACTCAACAACTAGAGACTCCCCAACTAAAAACTCCACAACTAGAAACTCCACAACTAGAAACTCCACAACTAGAAACTCCGCAACTAGAAACCAAGCAACTAGAAACTCCACAACTAGGAACTACACTCCTATAAATTTCACAACTTGAAACTCCACAACTAGAAACTCAACAACTAGAGACTCCACACCTAGAAACTCTGCAACTAGAAACTCCACAACTAGAAACTTCATAACTAGAAACTATGCAACTAGAAACTCCGCAACTAGAAACTCCACAGCTAGAAACTCCACAACTAGAAACTCCACAACTAGAAACTCCACAACTAGAGACTCCACAACTAGAGGCTCCGCAACTAGAAACTTCACAGCTAGAAACTCTGCAACTAGAAACTCCGCAACTAGAGACTCCGCAACTAGAAACTCCACAACTAGAAGCTCCGCAACTAGAAACTCCACAGCTAGAACGTCCGCAACTAGAAACTCCGCAACTAGAAACTCCACAACTAGAGACTCCATAACTTGAAACACCACAACTAGATACTCCACAACTACAAATTCCACATCTAGAAACTCCAAATTAAGAAACTACGCAACTAGAAACTCCGCAACTTGAAACTCCACAAATACAACCTCCATAACAAGGAACTCCACAACTACAGACTCCACAACTACAAACTTCACAACTAGAAACTCCACAACCAGAAACTCCGCAACTAGAAACTCCACAACTAGAAATTCCACAACCAGAGACTCAACAACTAGAGACTTCACAACTAAAAACTCCACAACTAGAAACTCCACAACTAGAAACTCGACAACTAGAAACTCCGCAACTAGAAACCCAGCAACTAGAAACTCCACAACTAGAAACTCCACACCTATAAATTCCACAACTTGAAACTCCACAACTAAAAACTCAACAACTAGAAACTCCACACCTAGAAACTCCACAACTAGAAACTCCACAACTAGAAACTCCACAGCTAGAGACTCCATAACTAGGAACTCCACAACTAGAAACTCCAAAACTACAAACTCCACAACTACAAACTCCAAATTTAGAAACTCCACAACTAGAAACTCTGCAACTTGAAACTCCACAACTAGAGACTCCATAACTAGGAACGCCGCAACTAAAAACTCCACAACTACAAACTCCACAACTAGAAACTCCGCAAATAGAAACTCCACAACTAGAAATTCCACAACCAGAGACTCAACAACTTGAGACTCCACAAATAAAAACTCCACAACTAGAAACTCCACAACTAGACACTTCGCAACTAGAAACTCCACAACTAGAGACTCCACTAGAAAACTCCGCAACTAGAAACTCCACAACTACGAACCTCACAACTTGAAACTCCACAACTAGAAACTCCGCAACTAGAAACTCCACTGCTAGAAACTCCACAACTTGAGACTTCGCAACTAGAAACTCGGCAACTAGAAACTCAACAACTAGAAACTCCACAACTGAAAACTCCACAACTAGAAACACCACAACTAGATACTCCACAACTACGAATTCCACAACTAGAAACTCCAAATTTAGAAACTCCGCAACTAGAAACTCCGCAAATTGAAACTCTACAACTAGAGACTCCATAACTAGGAACTTCACAACTAGAAACTCCACAACCAGAAACTCCGCAACTAGAAACTCCACAACTAGAAATTCCACAACCAGAGACTAAACAACTACAGACTCCCCAACTAAAAACTCCACAACTACAAACTCCACAACTAGAAACTTCACAACTAGAAACTCCGCAACTAGAAACCAAGCAACTAGAAACTCCACAACTAGGAACTACACACCTATAAATTCCACAACTTGAAACTCCACAACTAGAAACTCAACAACTAGAGACTCCACACCTAGAAACTCTGCAACTAGAAACTCCACAACTAGAAACTTCATAACTAGAAACTATGCAACTAGAAACTCTGCAACTAGAAACTCCACAGCTTGAACGTCCGCAACTAGAAACTCTGCAACTAGAAACTCCGCAACTAGAAACTCCACAGCTAGAAACTCCACAACTAGAAACTCCACAACTAGAGGCTCCGCAACTAGAAACTTCACAGCTAGAAACTCTGCAACTAGAAACTCCGCAACTACAGACTCCGCAACTAGAAACTCCACAACTAAAAACTCCACAACTAGAAGCTCCGCAACTAGAAACTCCACAGCTAGTACGTCCGCAACTAGAAACTCTGCAACTAGAAACTCCACGACTAGAAACTCCACAACTAGAAACTTTACAACTAGAAACTCCACAACTAGAAACTCCACAACTAGACACTCCACAACTAGAGACTCCGCAACTAAAAACTCCACAGCTAGAAACTCCGCAACTAGAAACTCCGCAACTAGAATCTCCACAAATAGAGAGTCCACAGCTATAAACTCCACAACTTGAAACTCTGCAACTCGAAACTCTGCAACTAGAAAATCCCCAACTAGAAACTACACAACTAGAATCTCCGCAACTCAAAACTCCGCAACTACAAAATCCACAACTAGAAACTTGACAATTGGGAACTCCGCAACTAGAAAATCTACAACTAGAAACTCGAAAACTAAAAACTCCAACTAGAAACTCCACGACTAGAAACTCCACAACTAGAAACTCCACTAGACACTTTGCAACTAGAAACTCCACGGCTAGACACTCCACAACTTGAGACTCCGCAATGACAGACTCCGCAACGAGAAACTCTGCAACTAGAAACTGCACAGCTATAAACTTGCAACTCGAAACTCTGCTACTAGAAACTCCGCAACTAGAAACTCCACAGCTACAAACTCCACAATTAGAAACTCCATGACTAGAAACTCCAGAATTAAAAACTCCACAGCTAGAAACTCCACAGCTAGAAACTCCACAACTTGAGACTTTGCAACTAGAAACTCGGCAACTAGAAACTTAACAAATAGAAACTCCACAACTAGAAACTTCACAACTAGAAACTCCACAACTTGAAACACCACAACTAGATACCCCGCAACTACAAACTCCACAACTAGAAACTCCGCAACTAGAAACCCAGCAACTAGAAACTCCACAACTAGAAACTCCACACCTATAAATTCCACAACTTGAAACTGCACAACTAGAAACTCAACAACTAGAAACTCCACACCTAGAAACTCCACAACTAGAAACTCCACAACTAGAAACTCCACAACTAGAAACTCCACAACTAGAAACTCCACAACTAGAAACTATGCAACTAGAAACTCCACAGCTAGAGACTCCATAACTAGGAACTCCACAACTAGAAACTCCAAAACTACAAACTCCACAACTACAAACTCCAAATTTAGAAACTCCACAACTAGAATCTCCGCAACTTGAAACTCCAGAACTAGAGACTCAATAACTAGGAACTCCACAACTGAAAACTCCACAACTACAAACTCCACAACTAGAAACTCCGCAAATAGAAACTCCACAACTAGAAATTCCACAACCAGAGACTCAACAACTTGAGACTCCACAAATAAAAACTCCACAACTAGTAACTCCACAACTAGACAATTCGCAACTAGAAACTCCACAACTAGAGACTCCACTAGAAAATTACGCAACGAGAAACTCCACAACTACGAACCTCACAACTTGAAACTCCACAACGAGAAACTCCGCAACTAGAAACTCCACAGCTAGAAACTCCACAACTTGAGACTTCGCAACTAGAAACTCGGCAACTAGAAACTCAACAACTAGAAACTCTACAACTAAAAGCTCCACAACTAGAAACACCACAACTAGATATTCCACAACTACAAATTCCACAACTAGAAACTTCAAATTTAGAAACTCCGCAACTAGAAACTCTGCAAATTGAAACTCTACAACTAGAGACTCCATAACTAGGAACTCCACAACTAGAAACTCCACAATCAGAAACTCCGCAACTAGAAACTCCACAACTAGAAATTCCACAACCAGAGACTCAACAACTAGAGACTCCCCAACTAAAAACTCCACAACTAGAAACTCCACAACTAGAAACTCCGCAACTAGAAACCAAGCAACTAGAAACTCCACAACTAGGAACTACACTCCTATAAATTCCACAACTTGAAACTCCACAACTAGAAACTCAACAACTAGAGACTCCGCACCTAGAAACTCTGCAACTAGAAACTCCACAACTAGAAACTTCATAACTAGAAACTATGCAACTAGAAACTCCGCAACTAGAAACTCCACAGCTAGAAACTCCACAACTAGAAACTCCACAACTAGAGACTCCACAACTAGAGGCTCCGCAACTAGAAACTTCACAGCTAGAAACTCTGCAACTAGAAACTCCGCAACTAGAGACTCCGCAACTAGAAACTCCACAACTAGAAACTCCACAACTAGAAGCTCCGCAACCAGAAACTCCACAGCTAGAACGTCCGCAACTAGAAACTTTGCAACTAGAAACTCCACGACTAGAAACTCCACAACTAGAAACTCCACAACTTGAAATACCACAACTAGATACTCCGCAACTACAAATTCCACAACTAGAAACTCCACAACTAGAAACTCCATAACTAGAAACTCCGCAACCGGAAACTCGACAACTAGAGACTCCATAACTAGGAACTCCACAACTAGAAACTCCACAGCTACAGACTCCACAACTACAGACTCCACAACTAGAAACTCCACAGCTAGAGACTCCACAACTAGAAACTCCACAAATATGAACCCCACAAATACGAACCCCGAAACTAGAAGCTCCATAACTAGAATCTCCGCAACTAGAAACTCCACAACTTGAGACTTCGCAACTAGAAACTCCACAACTAGAAACACCACAACTAGAGACTCCACAACTACAAACTCCACAACTAGAAACTCCACAACTACGAACCTCACAACTAGAAACTCCAATACTAGAAACTCCACAACTTGGGACTTCGCAACTAGAAACTCCACAACTTGAGACTTCGCAACTAGAAACTCGGCAACTAGAAACTCCCCAACTAGAAACTCCACAACTAGAAACTTCACAAATTGAAACACCACAACTAGATACTCCACAACTACAAATTCCACAAATAGAAACTCCACAACTAAAAACTCCACAACTAGAAACTCCGCAACTTGAAACTCCACAACTAGAGACTCCATAACTAGGAACTCCACAACTAGAAACTCCACAACTACAGACTCCACAACTACAAACTCCACAACTAGAAACTCCACAACCGGAAACTCCGCAACTAGAAACTCCGCAACTAGAAACTCCACAACTATAAATTCCACAACCAGAGATTCAACAACTTGAGACTCCACAACTAAAAACTCCACAGCTAGAAACTCCACAACTAGAAACTCCGCAACTATAAACCCAGCAACTAGAAACTCCACAACAAGAAACTCCACAACTAGAAACTCCACAACTTGGAACACCACAACTAGATACTCCACAACTACAAATTCCACAACTAGAAACTCCAAATTTAGAAACTCCGCAACTAGAAACTCCGCAACTTGAAACTCCACAACTACAACCTCCATAACAAGGAACTCCACAGCTAGAAACTCCACAACTACAGACTCCACAACTACAAACTTCACAACTAGAAACTCCACAACCAGAAACTCCGCAACTAGAAACTCCACAACTAGAAATTCCACAACCAGAGACTCAACAACTAGAGACTCCACAACTAAAAACTCCACAACTAGAAACTCCACAACTAGAAACTCCACAACTAGAAACTCCGCTACTAGAAACCCAGCAACTAGAAACTCCACAACTAGAAACTCCACACCTATAAATTCCACAACTTGAAACTCCACAACTAAAAACTCAACAACTAGAAACTCCACACCTAGAAACTCCAACACTAGAAACTCCACAACTAGAAACTCCACAGCTAGAGACTCCATAACTAGGAACTCCACAACTAGAAACTCCAAAACTACAAACTCCACAACTACAAACTCCAAATTTAGAAACTCCACAACTAGAAACTCTGCAACTTGAAACTCCACAACTAGAGACTCCATAACTAGAAACTCCACAACTAAAAACTCCACAACTACAAACTCCACAACTAGAAACTCCGCAAATAGAAACTCCACAACTAGAAATTCTACAACCAGAGACTCAACAACTTGAGACTCCACAAATAAAAACTCCACAACTAGAAACTCCACAACTAGACACTTCGCAACTAGAAACTCCACAACTAGAGACTCCACTAGAAAACTCCGCAACTAGAAACTCCACAACTACGAACCTCACAACTTGAAACTCCACAACTAGAAACTCCGCAACTAGAAACTCCACAGCTAGAAACTCCACAACTTGAGACTTCGCAACTAGAAACTCGGTAACCAGAAACTCAACAACTAGAAACTCCACAACTAAAAACTCCACAACTAGAAACACCACAACTAGATACTCCACAACTACGAATTCCACAACTAGAAACTCCAAATTTAGAAACTCCGCAAATTGAAACTCTACAACTAGAGACTCCATAACTAGGAACTCCACAACTAGAAACTCCACAACCAGAAACTCCGCAACTAGAAACTCCACAACTAGAAATTCCACAACCAGAGACTAAACAACTAGAGACTCCCCAACTAAAAACTCCACAATTAGAAACTCCACAACTAGAAACTTCACAACTAGAAACTCCGCAACTAGAAACCAAGCAAATAGAAACTCCACAACTAGAAACTCCACACCTATAAATTCCACAACTTGAAACTCCACAACTAAAAACTCAACAACTAGAAACTCCACACCTAGAAACTCCACAACTAGAAACTCCACAACTAGAAACTCCACAGCTAGAGACTCCATAACTAGGAACTCCACAACTAGAAACTCCAAAACTACAAACTCCACAACTACAAACTCCAAATTTAGAAACTCCACAACTAGAAACTCTGCAACTTGAAACTCCGCAACTAGAGACTCCGCAACTAGAAACTCCACAACTAGAAATTCCACAACCAGAGACTCAACAACTTGAGACTCCACAAATAAAAACTCCACAACTAGTAACTCCACAACTAGACAATTCGCAACTAGAAACTTCACAACTAGAGACTCCACTAGAAAATTACGCAACGAGAAACTCCACAACTACGAACCTCACAACTTGAAACTCCACAACGAGAAACTCCGCAACTAGAAACTCCACAGCTAGAAACTCCACAACTTGAGACTTCGCAACTAGAAACTCGGCAACTAGAAACTCAACAACTAGAAACTCCACAACTAAAAGCTCCACAACTAGAAACACCACAACTAGATATTCCACAACTACAAATTCCACAACTAGAAACTTCAAATTTAGAAACTCCGCAACTAGAAACTCTGCAAATTGAAACTCTACAACTAGAGACTCCATAACTAGGAACTCCACAACTAGAAACTCCACAATCAGAAACTCCGCAACTAGAAACTCCACAACTAGAAATTCCACAACCAGAGACTCAACAACTAGAGACTCCCCAACTAAAAACTCCACAACTAGAAACTCCACAACTAGAAACTCCGCAACTAGAAACCAAGCAACTAGAAACTCCACAACTAGGAACTACACTCCTATAAATTCCACAACTTGAAACTCCACAACTAGAAACTCAACAACTAGAGACTCCGCTCCTAGAAACTCTGCAACTAGAAACTCCACAACTAGAAACTTCATAACTAGAAACTATGCAACTAGAAACTCCGCAACTAGAAACTCTACAGCTAGAAACTCCACAACTAGAAACTCCACAACTAGAGACTCCACAACTAGAGGCTCCGCAACTAGAAACTTCACAGCTAGAAACTCTGCAACTAGAAACTCCGCAACTAGAGACTCCGCAACTAGAAACTCCACAACTAGAAACTCCACAACTAGAAGCTCCGCAACTAGAAACTCCACAGCTAGAACGTCCGCAACTAGAAACTTTGATACTAGAAACTCCACGACTAGAAACTCCACAACTAGAAACTCCACAACTTGAAATACCACAACTAGATACTCCGCAACTACAAATTCCACAACTAGAAACTCCACAACTAGAAAATCCATAACTAGAAACTCCGCAACCGGAAACTCCACAACTAAAAACTCCACAACTACAAACTCCACAACTAGAAACTCCGCAAATAGAAACTCCACATCTAGAAATTCCACAACCAGAGACTCAACAACTTGAGACTCCACAAATAAAAACTCCACAACTAGAAACTCCACAACTAGACAATTCGCAACTAGAAACTCCACAACTAGAGACTCCACTAGAAAATTCCGCAACTAGAAACTCCACAACTACGAACCTCACAACTTGAAACTCCACAACGAGAAACTCCGCAACTAGAAACTCCACAGCTAGAAACTCCACAACTTGAGACTTCGCAACTAGAAACTCGGCAACTAGAAACTCAACAACTAGGAACTCCACAACTAAAAACTCCACAACTAGAAACACCACAACTAGATACTCCACAACTACAAATTCCACAACTAGAAACTTCAAATTTAGAAACTCCGCAACTAGAAACTCTGCAAATTGAAACTCTACAACTAGAGACTCCATAACTAGGAACTCCACAACTAGAAACTCCACAACCAGAAACTCCGCAACTAGAAACTCCACAACTAGAAATTCCACAACCAGAGACTCAACAACTAGAGACTCCCCAACTAAAAACTCCACAACTAGAAACTCCACAACTAGAAACTCCACAACTAGAAACTCCGCAACTAGAAACCAAGCAACTAGAAACTCCACAACTAGGAACTACACTCCTATAAATTCCACAACTTGAAACTCCACAACTAGAAACTCAACAACTAGAGACTCCACACCTAGAAACTCTGCAACTAGAAACTCCACAACTAGAAACTCCACACCTATAAATTCCACAACTTGAAACTCCACAACTAGAAACTCAACAACTAGAAACTCCACACCTAGAAACTCCACAACTAGAAACTCCACAACTAGAAACTCCACAACTAGAAACTATGCAACTAGAAACTTCACAGCTAGAGACTCCATAACTAGGAACTCCACAACTAGAAACTCCAAAACTACAAACTCCACAACTACAAACTCCAAATTTAGAAACTCCACAACTAGAATCTCCGCAACTTGAAACTCCACAACTAGAGACTCAATAACTAGGAACTCCACAACTGAAAACTCCACAACTACAAACTCCACATCTAGAAACTCCGCAAATAGAAACTCCACAACTAGAAATTCCACAACCAGAGACTCAACAACTTGAGACTCCACAAATAAAAACTCCACAACTAGTAACTCCACAACTAGACAATTCGCAACTAGAAGCTTCACAACTAGAGACTCCACTAGAAAATTACGCAACGAGAAACTCCACAACTACGAACCTCACAACTTGAAACTCCACAACGAGAAACTCCGCAACTAGAAACTCCACAGCTAGAAACTCCACAACTTGAGACTTCGCAACTAGAAACTCGGAAACTAGAAACTCAACAACTAGAAACTCCACAACTAAAAGCTCCACAACTAGAAACACCACAACTAGATATTCCACAACTACAAATTCCACAACTAGAAACTTCAAATTTAGAAACTCCGCAACTAGAAACTCTGCAAATTGAAACTCTACAACTAGAGACTCCATAACTAGGAACTCCACAACTAGAAACTCCACAATCAGAAACTCCGTAACTAGAAACTCCACAACTAGAAATTCCACAACCAGAGACTCAACAACTAGAGACTCCCCAACTAAAAACTCCACAACTAGAAACTCCACAACTAGAAACTCCGCAACTAGAAACCAAGCAACTAGAAACTCCACAACTAGGAACTACACTCCTATAAATTCCACAACTTGAAACTCCACAACTAGAAACTCAACAACTAGAGACTCCGCACCTAGAAACTCTGCAACTAGAAACTCCACAACTAGAAACTTCATAACTAGAAACTATGCAACTAGAAACTCCGCAACTAGAAACTCCACAGCTAGAAACTCCACAACTAGAAACTCCACAACTAGAGACTCCACAACTAGAGGCTCCGCAATTAGAAACTTCACAGCTAGAAACTCTGCAACTAGAAACTCCGCAACTAGAGACTCCGCAACTAGAAACTCCACAACTAGAAACTCCACAACTAGAAGCTCCGCAACTAGAAACTCCACAGCTAGAACGTCCGCAACTAGAAACTTTGCAACTAGAAACTCCACGACTAGAAACTTCACAACTAGAAACTCCACAACTTGAAATACCACAACTAGATACTCCGCAACTACAAATTCCACAACTAGAAACTCCACAACTAGAAAATCCATAACTAGAAACTCCGCAACCGGAAACTCCACAACTAAAAACTCCACAACTACAAACTCCACAACTAGAAACTCCGCAAATAGAAACTCCACATCTAGAAATTCCACAACCAGAGACTCAACAACTTGAGACTCCACAAATAAAAACTCCACAACTAGAAACTCCACAACTAGACAATTCGCAACTAGAAACTCCACAACTAGAGACTCCACTAGAAAATTCCGCAACTAGAAACTCCACAACTACGAACCTCACAACTTGAAACTCCACAACGAGAAACTCCGCAACTAGAAACTCCACAGCTAGAAACTCCACAACTTGAGACTTCGCAACTAGAAACTCGGCAACTAGAAAATCAACAACTACGAACTCCACAACTAAAAACTCCACAACTAGAAACACCACAACTAGATACTCCACAACTACAAATTCCACAACTAGAAACTTCAAATTTAGAAACTCCGCAACTAGAAACTCTGCAAATTGAAACTCTACAACTAGAGACTCCATAACTAGGAACTCCACAACTAGAAACTCCACAACCAGAAACTCCGCAACTAGAAACTCCGCAACTAGAAACCAAGCAACTAGAAACTCCACAACTAGGAACTACACTCCTATAAATTCCACAACTTGAAACTCCACAACTAGAAACTCAACAACTAGAGACTCCACACCTAGAAACTCTGCAACTAGAAACTCCACAACTAGAAACTTCATAACTAGAAACTATGCAACTAGAAACTCCGCAACTAGAAACTCCACAGCTAGAAACTCCACAACTAGAAACTCCACAACTAGAAACTCCACAACTAGAGACTCCACAACTAGAGGCTCCGCAACTAGAAACTTCACAGCTAGAAACTCTGCAACTAGAAACTCCGCAACTAGAGACTCCGCAACTAGAAACTCCACAACTAGAAGCTCCGCAACTAGAAACTCCACAGCTAGAACGTCCGCAACTAGAAACTCCGCAACTAGAAACTCCACAACTAGAGACTCCATAACTTGAAACACCACAACTAGATACTCCACAACTACAAATTCCACATCTAGAAACTCCAAATTAAGAAACTACGCAACTAGAAACTCCGCAACTTGAAACTCCACAAATACAACCTCCATAACAAGGAACTCCACAACTAGAAACTCCACAACTACAGACTCCACAACTACAAACTTCACAACTAGAAACTCCACAACCAGAAACTCCGCAACTAGAAACTCCACAACTAGAAATTCCACAACCAGAGACTCAACAACTAGAGACTTCACAACTAAAAACTCCACAACTAGAAACTCCACAACTAGAAACTCCACAACTAGAAACTCCGCAACTAGAAACCCAGCAACTAGAAACTCCACAACTAGAAACTCCACACCTATAAATTCCACAACTTGAAACTCCACAACTAAAAACTCAACAACTAGAAACTCCACACCTAGAAACTCCACAACTAGAAACTCCACAACTAGAAACTCCACAGCTAGAGACTCCATAACTAGGAACTCCACAACTAGAAACTCCAAAACTACAAACTCCACAACTACAAACTCCAAATTTAGAAACTCCACAACTAGAAACTCTGCAACTTGAAACTCCACAACTAGAGACTCCATAACTAGGAACGCCGCAACTAAAAACTCCACAACTACAAACTCCACAACTAGAAACTCCGCAAATAGAAACTCCACAACTAGAAATTCCACAACCAGAGACTCAACAACTTGAGACTCCACAAATAAAAACTCCACAACTAGAAACTCCACAACTAGACACTTCGCAACTAGAAACTCCACAACTTGAAACTCCACAACTAGAAACTCAACAACTAGAGACTCCACACCTAGAAACTCTGCAACTAGAAACTCCACAACTAGAAACTTCATAACTAGAAACTATGCAACTAGAAACTCTGCAACTAGAAACTCCACAGCTTGAACGTCCGCAACTAGAAACTCTGCAACTAGAAACTCTGCAACTAGAAACTCCACAGCTAGAAACTCCACAACTAGAAACTCCACAACTAGAAACTCCACAACTAGAGGCTCCGCAACTAGAAACTTCACAGCTAGAAACTCTGCAACTAGAAACTCCGCAACTAGAGACTCCGCAACTAGAAACTCCACAACTAGAAGCTCCGCAACTAGAAACTCCACAGCTAGAACGTCCGCAACTAGAAACTCTGCAACTAGAAACTCCACGACTAGAAACTCCACAACTAGAAACTCCACAACTAGAAACTCCACAACTAGAAACTCCACAACTAGACACTCCACAACTAGAGACTCCGCAACTAAAAACTCCACAGCTAGAAACTCCGCAACTAGAAACTCCGCAACTAGAATCTCCACAAATAGAGAGTCCACAGCTATAAACTCCACAACTTGAAACTCTGCAACTCGAAACTCTGCAACTAGAAAATCCCCAACTAGAAACTACACAACTAGAATCTCCGCAACTCAAAACTCCGCAACTACAAAATCCACAACTAGAAACTTGACAATTGGGAACTCCGCAACTAGAAAATCTACAACTAGAAACTCGAAAACTAAAAACTCCAACTAGAAACTCCACGACTAGAAACTCCACAACTAGAAACTCCACTAGACACTTTGCAACTAGAAACTCCACGGCTAGACACTCCACAACTTGAGACTCCGCAATGACAGACTCCGCAACGAGAAACTCTGCAACTAGAAACTGCACAGCTATAAACTTGCAACTCGAAACTCTGCTACTAGAAACTCCGCAACTAGAAACTCCACAGCTACAAACTCCACAATTAGAAACTCCACAACTAGAGACTCCACAACTAGAAACTCCATGACTAGAAACTCCAGAATTAGAAACTCCACAGCTAGAAACTCCACAGCTAGAAACTCCACAACTTGAGACTTTGCAACTAGAAACTCGGCAACTAGAAACTAAACAAATAGAAACTCCACAACTAGAAACTTCACAACTAGAAACTCCACAACTTGAAACACCACAACTAGATACCCCGCAACTACAAACTCCACAACTAGAAACTCCGCAACTAGAAACCCAGCAACTAGAAACTCCACAACTAGAAACTCCACACCTATAAATTCCACAACTTGAAACTGCACAACTAGAAACTCAACAACTAGAAACTCCACACCTAGAAACTCCACAACTAGAAACTCCACAACTAGAAACTCCACAACTAGAAACTATGCAACTAGAAACTCCACAGCTAGAGACTCCATAACTAGGAACTCCACAACTAGAAACTCCAAAACTACAAACTCCACAACTACAAACTCCAAATTTAGAAACTCCACAACTAGAATCTCCGCAACTTGAAACTCCACAACTAGAGACTCAATAACTAGGAACTCCACAACTGAAAACTCCACAACTACAAACTCCACAACTAGAAACTCCGCAAATAGAAACTCCACAACTAGAAATTCCACAACCAGAGACTCAACAACTTGAGACTCCACAAATAAAAACTCCACAACTAGTAACTCCACAACTAGACAATTCGCAACTGGAAACTCCACAACTAGAGACTCCACTAGAAAATTACGCAACGAGAAACTCCACAACTACGAACCTCACAACTTGAAACTCCACAACGAGAAACTCCGCAACTAGAAACTCCACAGCTAGAAACTCCACAACTTGAGACTTCGCAACTAGAAACTCGGCAACTAGAAACTCAACAACTAGAAACTCCACAACTAAAAGCTCCACAACTAGAAACACCACAACTAGATATTCCACAACTACAAATTCCACAACTAGAAACTTCAAATTTAGAAACTCCGCAACTAGAAACTCTGCAAATTGAAACTCTACAACTAGAGACTCCATAACTAGGAACTCCACAACTAGAAACTCCACAATCAGAAACTCCGCAACTAGAAACTCCACAACTAGAAATTCCACAACCAGAGACTCAACAACTAGAGACTCCCCAACTAAAAACTCCACAACTAGAAACTCCACAACTAGAAACTCCGCAACTAGAAACCAAGCAACTAGAAACTCCACAACTAGGAACTACACTCCTATAAATTCCACAACTTGAAACTCCACAACTAGAAACTCAACAACTAGAGACTCCGCACCTAGAAACTCTGCAACTAGAAACTCCACAACTAGAAACTTCATAACTAGAAACTATGCAACTAGAAACTCCGCAACTAGAAACTCCACAGCTAGAAACTCCACAACTAGAAACTCCACAACTAGAGACTCCACAACTAGAGGCTCCGCAACTAGAAACTTCACAGCTAGAAACTCTGCAACTAGAAACTCCGCAACTAGAGACTCCGCAACTAGAAACTCCACAACTAGAAACTCCACAACTAGAAGCTCCGCAACTAGAAACTCCACAGCTAGAACGTCCGCAACTAGAAACTTTGCAACTAGAAACTCCACGACTAGAAACTCCACAACTAGAAACTCCACAACTTGAAATACCACAACTAGATACTCCGCAACTACAAATTCCACAACTAGAAACTCCACAACTAGAAACTCCATAACTAGAAACTCCGCAACCGGAAACTCGACAACTAGAGACTCCATAACTAGGAACTCCACAACTAGAAACTCCACAGCTACAGACTCCACAACTACAGACTCCACAACTAGAAACTCCACAGCTAGAGACTCCACAACTAGAAACTCCACAAATATGAACCCCACAAATACGAACCCCGAAACTAGAAGCTCCATAACTAGAATCTCCGCAACTAGAAACTCCACAACTTGAGACTTCGCAACTAGAAACTCCACAACTAGAAACACCACAACTAGAGACTCCACAACTACAAACTCCACAACTAGAAACTCCACAACTACGAACCTCACAACTAGAAACTCCAATACTAGAAACTCCACAACTTGGGACTTCGCAACTAGAAACTCCACAACTTGAGACTTCGCAACTAGAAACTCGGCAACTAGAAACTCCCCAACTAGAAACTCCACAACTAGAAACTTCACAAATTGAAACACCACAACTAGATACTCCACAACTACAAATTCCACAAATAGAAACTCCACAACTAAAAACTCCACAACTAGAAACTCCGCAACTTGAAACTCCACAACTAGAGACTCCATAACTAGGAACTCCACAACTAGAAACTCCACAACTACAGACTCCACAACTACAAACTCCACAACTAGAAACTCCACAACCGGAAACTCCGCAACTAGAAACTCCGCAACTAGAAACTCCACAACTATAAATTCCACAACCAGAGATTCAACAACTTGAGACTCCACAACTAAAAACTCCACAGCTAGAAACTCCACAACTAGAAACTCCGCAACTATAAACCCAGCAACTAGAAACTCCACAACAAGAAACTCCACAACTAGAAACTCCACAACTTGGAACACCACAACTAGATACTCCACAACTACAAATTCCACAACTAGAAACTCCAAATTTAGAAACTCCGCAACTAGAAACTCCGCAACTTGAAACTCCACAACTACAACCTCCATAACAAGGAACTCCACAGCTAGAAACTCCACAACTACAGACTCCACAACTACAAACTTCACAACTAGAAACTCCACAACCAGAAACTCCGCAACTAGAAACTCCACAACTAGAAATTCCACAACCAGAGACTCAACAACTAGAGACTCCACAACTAAAAACTCCACAACTAGAAACTCCACAACTAGAAACTCCACAAATAGAAACTCCGCTACTAGAAACCCAGCAACTAGAAACTCCACAACTAGAAACTCCACACCTATAAATTCCACAACTTGAAACTCCACAACTAAAAACTCAACAACTAGAAACTCCACACCTAGAAACTCCAACACTAGAAACTCCACAACTAGAAACTCCACAGCTAGAGACTCCATAACTAGGAACTCCACAACTAGAAACTCCAAAACTACAAACTCCACAACTACAAACTCCAAATTTAGAAACTCCACAACTAGAAACTCTGCAACTTGAAACTCCACAACTAGAGACTCCATAACTAGAAACTCCACAACTAAAAACTCCACAACTACAAACTCCACAACTAGAAACTCCGCAAATAGAAACTCCACAACTAGAAATTCTACAACCAGAGACTCAACAACTTGAGACTCCACAAATAAAAACTCCACAACTAGAAACTCCACAACTAGACACTTCTCAACTAGAAACTCCACAACTAGAGACTCCAGTAGAAAACTCCGCAACTAGAAACTCCACAACTACGAACCTCACAACTTGAAACTCCACAACTAGAAACTCCGCAACTAGAAACTCCACAGCTAGAAACTCCACAACTTGAGACTTCGCAACTAGAAACTCGGTAACCAGAAACTCAACAACTAGAAACTCCACAACTAAAAACTCCACAACTAGAAACACCACAACTAGATACTGCACAACTACGAATTCCACAACTAGAAACTCCAAATTTAGAAACTCCGCAACTAGAAACACCGCAAATTGAAACTCTACAACTAGAGACTCCATAACTAGGAACTCCACAACTAGAAACTCCACAACCAGAAACTCCGCAACTAGAAACTCCACAACTAGAAATTCCACAACCAGAGACTAAACAACTAGAGACTCCCCAACTAAAAACTCCACAACTAGAAACTCCACAACTAGAAACTTCACAACTAGAAACTCCGCAACTAGAAACCAAGCAACTAGAAACTCCACAACTAGGAACTACACACCTATAAATTCCACAACTTGAAACTCCACAACTAGAAACTCAACAACTAGAGACTCCACACCTAGAAACTCTGCAACTAGAAACTCCACAACTAGAAACTTCATAACTAGAAACTATGCAACTAGGAACTCTGCAACTAGAAACTCCACAGCTAGAACGTCCGCAACTATAAACTCTGCAACCAGAAACTCCGCAACTGGAAACTCCACAGCTAGAAACTACACAACTAGAGGCTCCGCAACTAGAAACTTCACAGCTAGAAACTCTGCAACTAGAAACTCCGCAACTAGAAACTCCGCAACTAGAAACTCCACAACTAGAAACTCCACAACTAGAAGCTCCGCAACTAGAAACTCCACAGCTAGAACGTCCGCAACTAGAAACTCTGCAACTAGAAACTCCACGACTAGAAACTCCACAACTAGAAACTCCACAACTAGAAACTCCAAAACTACAAACTCCACAACTACAAACTCCAAATTTAGAAACTCCACAACTAGAAACTCTGCAACTTGAAACTCCACAACTAGAGACTCCATAACTAGGAACTCCACAACTAAAAACTCCACAACTACAAACTCCACAACTAGAAACTCCGCAAATAGAAACTCCACAACTAGAAATTCTACAACCAGAGACTCAACAACTTGAGACTCCACAAATAAAAACTCCACAACTAGAAACTCCACAACTAGACACTTCGCAACTAGAAACTCCACAACTAGAGACTCCACTAGAAAACTCCGCAACTAGAAACTCCACAACTACGAACCTCACAACTTGAAACTCCACAACTAGATACTCCGCAACTAGAAACTCCACAGCTAGAAACTCCACAACTTGAGACTTCGCAACTTGAAACTCGGTAACCAGAAACTCAACAACTAGAAACTCCACAACTAAAAACTCCACAACTAGAAACACCACAACTAGATACTCCACAACTACGAATTCCACAACTAGAAACTCCAAATTTAGAAACTCCGCAACTAGAAACACCGCAAATTGAAACTCTACAACTAGAGACTCCATAACTAGGAACTCCACAACTAGAAACTCCACAACCAGAAACTCCGCAACTAGAAACTCCACAACTAGAAATTCCACAACCAGAGACTAAACAACTAGAGACTCCCCAACTAAAAACTCCACAACTAGAAACTCCACAACTAGAAACTTCACAACTAGAAACTCCGCAACTAGAAACCAAGCAACTAGAAACTCCACAACTAGGAACTACACACCTATAAATTCCACAACTTGAAACTCCACAACTAGAAACTCAACAACTAGAGACTCCACACCTAGAAACTCTGCAACTAGAAACTCCACAACTAGAAACTTCATAACTAGAAACTATGCAACTAGGAACTCTGCAACTAGAAACTCCACAGCTAGAACGTCCGCAACTATAAACTCTGCAACCAGAAACTCCGCAACTGGAAACTCCACAGCTGGAAACTACACAACTAGAGGCTCCGCAACTAGAAACTTCACAGCTAGAAACTCTGCAACTAGAAACTCCGCAACTAGAGACTCCGCAACTAGAAACTCCACAACTAGAAACTCCACAACTAGAAGCTCCGCAACTAGAAACTCCACAGCTAGAACGTCCGCAACTAGAAACTCTGCAACTAGAAACTCCACGACTAGAAACTCCACAACTAGAAACTCCACAACTAGAAACTCCAAAACTACAAACTCCACAACTACAAACTCCAAATTTAGAAACTCCACAACTAGAAACTCTGCAACTTGAAACTCCACAACTAGAGACTCCATAACTAGGAACTCCACAACTAAAAACTCCACAACTACAAACTCCACAACTAGAAACTCCGCAAATAGAAACTCCACAACTAGAAATTCTACAACCAGAGACTCAACAACTTGAGACTCCACAAATAAAAACTCCACAACTAGAAACTCCACAACTAGACACTTCGCAACTAGAAACTCCACAACTAGAGACTCCACTAGAAAACTCCGCAACTAGAAACTCCACAACTACGAACCTCACAACTTGAAACTCCACAACTAGAAACTCCGCAACTAGAAACTCCACAGCTAGAAACTCCACAACTTGAGACTTCGCAACTAGAAACTCGGTAACCAGAAACTCAACAACTAGAAACTCCACAACTAAAAACTCCACAACTAGAAACACCACAACTAGATACTCCACAACTACGAATTCCACAACTAGAAACTCCAAATTTAGAAACTCCGCAACTAGAAACTCCGCAAATTGAAACTCTACAACTAGAGACTCCATAACTAGGAACTCCACAACTAGAAACTCCACAACCAGAAACTCCGCAACTAGAAACTCCACAACTAGAAATTCCACAACCAGAGACTAAACAACTAGAGACTCCCCAACTAAAAACTCCACAACTAGAAACTCCACAACTAGAAACTTCACAACTAGAAACTCCGCAACTAGAAACCAAGCAACTAGAAACTCCACAACTAGGAACTACACACCTATAAATTCCACAACTTGAAACTCCACAACTAGAAACTCAACAACTAGAGACTCCACACCTAGAAACTCTGCAACTAGAAACTCCACAACTAGAAACTTCATAACTAGAAACTATGCAAATAGGAACTCTGCAACTAGAAACTCCACAGCTAGAACGTCCTCAACTATAAACTCTGCAACTAGAAACTCCGCAACTAGAAACTCCACAGCTAGAAACTCCACAACTAGAAACTCCACAACTAGAAACTCCACAACTAGAGGCTCCGCAACTAGAAACTTCACAGCTAGAAACTCTGCAACTAGAAACTCCGCAACTAGAGACTCCGCAACTAGAAACTCCACAACTAGAAACTCCACAACTAGAAGCTCCGCAACTAGAAACTCCACAGCTAGAACGTCCGCAACTAGAAACTCTGCAACTAGAAACTCCACGACTAGAAACTCCACAACTAGAAACTCCACAACTAGAAACTCCACAACTAGAAACTCCACAACTAGAGACTCCACAACTAGAGACTCCGCAACTAAAAACTCCACAGCTAGAAACTCCGCAACTAGAAACACCGCAACTAGAATCTCCACAACTAGAGAGTCCACAGCTATAAACTCCACAACTTGAAACTCTGCAACTCGAAACTCTGCAACTAGAAAATCCACAACTAGAAACTTGACAATTGGGAACTCCGCAACTAGAAAATCTACAACTAGAAACTCGAAAACTAAAAACTCCAACTAGAAACTCCACAACTAGAAACTCCACAACTAGAAACTCCACAACTAGACACTTTGCAACTAGAAACTCCACAACTAGACACTCCACAACTAGAAAACTCCGCAACTAGAAACTCCACGGCTAGACACTCCACAACTTGAGACTCCGCAATGACAGACTCCGCAACGAGAAACTCTGCAACTAGAAACTGCACAGCTAGAAACTTGCAACTCGAAACTCTGCTACTAGAAACTCCGCAACTAGAAACTCCACAGCTACAAACTCCACAATTAGAAGCTCCACAACTAGAGACTCCACAACTAGAAACTCCATGACTAGAAACTCCAGAATTAGAAACTCCACAGCTAGAAACTCCACAACTTGAGACTTTGCAACTAGAAACTCGGCAACTAGAAACTTAACAAATAGAAACTCCACAACTAGAAACTTCACAACTAGAAACTCCACAACTTGAAACACCACAACTAGATACTCCGCAACTACAAACTCCACAACTAGAAACTCCGCAACTAGAAACCCAGCAACTAGGAACTCCACAACTAGAAACTCCACACCTATAAATTCCACAACTTGAAACTCAACAACTACAAACTCAACAACTAGAAACTCCACACCTAAAAACTCCACAACTAGAAACTCCACAACTAGAAACTCCACAACTAGAAACTATGCAACTAGAAACTCCACAGCTAGAGACTCCATAACTAGGAACTCCACAACTAAAAACTCCACAACTACAAACTCCACAACTAGAAACTCCGCAAATAGAAACTCCACAACTAGAAATTCTACAACCAGAGACTCAACAACTTGAGACTCCACAAATAAAAACTCCACAACTAGAAACTCCACAACTAGACACTTCGCAACTAGAAACTCCACAACTAGAGACTCCACTAAAAAACTCCGCAACTAGAAACTCCACAACTACGAACCTCACAACTTGAAACTCCACAACTAGAAACTCCGCAACTAGAAACTCCACAGCTAGAAACTCCACAACTTGAGACTTCGCAACTAGAAACTCGGTAACCAGAAACTCAACAACTAGAAACTCCACAACTAAAAACTCCACAACTAGAAACACCACAACTAGATACTCCAAAACTACGAATTCCACAACTAGAAACTCCAACTTTAGAAACTCCGCAACTAGAAACTCCGCAAATTGAAACTCTACAACTAGAGACTCCATAACTAGGAACTCCACAACTAGAAACTCCACAACCAGAAACTCCGCAACTAGAAACTCCACAACTAGAAATTCCACAACCAGAGACTAAACAACTAGAGACTCCCCAACTAAAAACTCCACAACTAGAAACTCCACAACTAGAAACTTCACAACTAGAAACTCCGCAACTAGAAACCAAGCAACTAGAAACTCCACAACTAGGAACTACACACCTATAAATTCCACAACTTGAAACTCCACAACTAGAAACTCAACAACTAGAGACTCCACACCTAGAAACTCTGCAACTAGAAACTCCACAACTAGAAACTTCATAACTAGAAACTATGCAACTAGGAACTCTGCAACTAGAAACTCCACAGCTAGAACGTCCGCAACTATAAACTCTGACACTAGAAACTCCGCAACTAGAAACTCCACAGCTAGAAACTCCACAACTAGAAACTCCACAACTAGAAACTCCACATCTAGAAGCTCCGCAACTAGAAACTTCACAGCTAGAAACTCTGCAACTAGAAACTCCGCAACTAGAGACTCCGCAACTAGAAACTCCACAACTAGAAACTCCACAACTAGAAGCTCCGCAACTAGAAACTCCACAGCTAGAACGTCCGCAACTAGAAACTCTGCAACTAGAAACTCCACGACTAGAAACTCCACAACTAGAAACTCCACAACTAGAAACTCCACAACTAGAAACTCCACAACTAGAGACTCCACAACTAGAGACTCCGCAACTAAAAACTCCACAGCTAGAAACTCCGCAACTAGAAACACCGCAACTAGAATCTCCACAACTAGAGAGTCCACAGCTATAAACTCCACAACTTGAAACTCTGCAACTCGAAACTCTGCAACTAGAAAATCCCCAACTAGAAACTACACAACTAGAATCTCCGCAACTCAAAACTCCGCAACTACAAAATCCACAACTAGAAACTTGACAATTGGGAACTCCGCAACTAGAAAATCTACAACTAGAAACTCGAAAACTAAAAACTCCAACTAGAAACTCCACAACTAGAAACTCCACAACTAGAAACTCCACAACTAGACACTTTGCAACTAGAAACTCCACAACTAGACACTCCACAACTAGAAAACTCCGCAACTAGAAACTCCACGGCTAGACACTCCACAACTTGAGACTCCGCAATGACAGACTCCGCAACGAGAAACTCTGCAACTAGAAACTGCACAGCTAGAAACTTGCAACTCGAAACTCTGCTACTAGAAACTCCGCAACTAGAAACTCCACAGCTGCAAACTCCACAATTAGAAGCTCCACAACTAGAGACTCCACAACTAGAAACTCCATGACTAGAAACTCCAGAATTAGAAACACCACAGCTAGAAACTCCACAACTTGAGACTTTGCAACTAGAAACTCGGCAACTAGAAACTTAACAACTAGAAACTCCACAACTAGAAACTTCACAACTAGAAACTCCACAACTTGAAACACCACAACTAGATACCCCGCAACTACAAACTCCACAACTAGAAACTCCGCAACTAGAAACCCAGCAACTAGAAACTCCACAACTAGAAACTCCACACCTATAAATTCCACAACTTGAAACTCAACAACTACAAACTCAACAACTAGAAACTCCACACCTAAAAACTCCACAACTAGAAACTCCACAACTAGAAACTCCACAACTAGAAACTATGCAACTAGAAACTCCACAGCTAGAGACTCCATAACTAGGAACTCCACAACTAGAAACTCCAAAAACTACAAACTCCACAACTACAAACTCCAAATTTAGAAACTCCACAACTAGAAACTCCGCAACTTGAAACTCCACAACTAGAGACTCAATAACTATGAACTCCACAACTAAAAACTCCACAACTACAAACTCCACAACTAGAAACTCCGCAAATAGAAACTCCACAACTAGAAATTCCACAACCAGAGACTCAACAACTTGAGACTCCACAAATAAAAACTCCACAACTAGAAACTCCACAACTAGACAATTCGCAACTAGACACTCCACTACTAGAGACTCCACTAGAAAATTCCGCAACTAGAAACTCCACAACTACGAACCTCACAACTTGAAACTCCACAACGAGAAACTCCGCAACTAGAAACTCCACAGCTAGAAACTCCACAACTTCAGACTCGCAACTAGAAACTCGGCAACTAGAAACTCAACAACTATAAACTCCACAACTAAAAACTCCACAACTAGAAACACCACAACTAGATACTCCACAACTACAAATTCCACAACTAGAAACTTCAAATTTAGAAACTCCGCAACTAGAAACTCTCCAAATTGAAACTCTACAACTAGAGACTCCATAACTAGGAACTCCACAACTAGAAACTCCACAACCAGAAACTCCGCAACTAGAAACTCCACAACTAGAAATTCCACAACCAGAGACTCAACAACTAGAGACTCCCCAACTAAAAACTCCACAACTAGAAACTCCACAACTAGAAACTCCACAACTAGAAACTCCGCAACTAGAAACCAAGCAACTAGAAACTCCACAACTAGGAACTACACAGCTAGAAACTCTGCAACTAGAAACTCCGCAACTAGAGACTCCGCAACTAGAAACTCCACAACTAGAAACTCCACAACTAGAAACTCCGCAACTAGAGACTCCGCAACTAGAAACTCCACAACAAGAAACTCCACAACTAGAAGCTCCGCAACTAGAAACTCCACAGCTAGAACGTCCGCAACTAGAAACTCTGCAACTAGAAACTCTGCAACTAGAGACTCCGCAACTAGAAACTCCACAACTAGAAAGTCCGCAACTAGAATCTCCACAACTAGAGAGTCCACAGCTATAAACTCCACAACTTGAAACTCTGCAACTCGAAACTCTGCAACTAGAAAATCCCCAACTAGAAACTACACAACTAGAATCTCCGCAACTCAAAACTCCGCCACTACAAAATCCACAACTAGAAACTTGACAATTGTGAACTCAACAACTAGAAACTCCACACCTAGAAACTCCACAACTAGAAACTCCACAACTAGAAACTCCACAACTAGAAACTATGCAACTAGAAACTCCACACCTAGATACTCCATAACTAGGAACTTCACAACTAGAAACTCCAAAACTACAAACTCCACAACTACAAACTCCAAATTTAGAAACTCCACAACTAGAAACTCCGCAACTTGAAACTCCACAACTAAAAACTCCACAACTACAAACTCCACAACTAGAAACTCCGCAAATAGAAACTCCACAACTACAGACTCCACAACTACAAACTCCACAACTAGAAACTCCACAACCGGAAACTCCGCAACTAGAAACTCCACAGCTAGAAACTCCACAACTTGAGACTTCGCAACTAGAAACTCGGCAACTAGAAACTCAACAACTAGAAACTCCACAACTAAAAACTCCACAACTAGAAACACCACAACTCGATACTCCACAACTACAAATTCCACAACTAGAAACTCCAAATTTAGAAACTCCGACACTAGAAACTCCGCAAATTGAAACTCTACAACTAGAGACTCCATAACTAGGAACTCCACAACTAGAAACTCCACAACCAGAAACTCCGCAACTAGAAACTCCACAACTAGAAATTCCACAACCAGAGACTCAACAACTAGAGACTCCCCAACTAAAAACTCCACAACTAGAAAGTCCGCAACTAGAATCTCCACAACTAGAGAGTCCACAGCTATAAACTCCACAACTTGAAACTCTGCAACTCGAAACTCTGCAACTAGAAAATCCCCAACTAGAAACTACACAACTAGAATCTCCGCAACTCAAAACTCCGCCACTACAAAATCCACAACTAGAAACTTGACAATTGTGAACTCAACAACTAGAAACTCCACACCTAGAAACTCCACAACTAGAAACTCCACAACTAGAAACTCCACAACTAGAAACTATGCAACTAGAAACTCCACACCTAGATACTCCATAACTAGGAACTTCACAACTAGAAACTCCAAAACTACAAACTCCACAACTACAAACTCCAAATTTAGAAACTCCACAACTAGAAACTCCGCAACTTGAAACTCCACAACTAAAAACTCCACAACTACAAACTCCACAACTAGAAACTCCGCAAATAGAAACTCCACAACTACAGACTCCACAACTACAAACTCCACAACTAGAAACTCCACAACCGGAAACTCCGCAACTAGAAACTCCACAGCTAGAAACTCCACAACTTGAGACTTCGCAACTAGAAACTCGGCAACTAGAAACTCAACAACTAGAAACTCCACAACTAAAAACTCCACAACTAGAAACACCACAACTCGATACTCCACAACTACAAATTCCACAACTAGAAACTCCAAATTTAGAAACTCCGACACTAGAAACTCCGCAAATTGAAACTCTACAACTAGAGACTCCATAACTAGGAACTCCACAACTAGAAACTCCACAACCAGAAACTCCGCAACTAGAAACTCCACAACTAGAAATTCCACAACCAGAGACTCAACAACTAGAGACTCCCCAACTAAAAACTCCACAACTAGAAACTCCACAACTAGAAACTTCACAACTAGAAACTCCGCAACTAGATACCAAGCAACTAGAAACTCCACAACTAGGAACTACACACCTATAAATTCCACAACTTGAAACTCCACAACTAGAAACTCAACAACTAGAGACTCCACACCTAGAAACTCTGCAACTAGAAACTCCACAACTAGAAACTTCATAACTAGAAACTATGCAACTAGAAACTCCGCAACTAGAAACTCCACAGCTAGAAACTCAACAACTAGAAACTCCACAACTAGAAACTCCACAACTAGAGACTCCACAACTAGAGGCTCCGCAACTAGAAACTTCACAGCTAGAAACTCTGCAACTAGAAACTCCGCAACTAGAGACTCCGCAACTAGAAACTCCACAACTAGAAGCTCCGCAACTAGAAACTCCACAGCTAGAACGTCCGCAACTAGAAACTCCGCAACTAGAAACTCCACAACTAGAGACTCCATAACTTGAAACACCACAACTAGATACTCCACAACTACAAATTCCACATCTAGAAACTCCAAATTAAGAAACTACGCAACTAGAAACTCCGCAACTTGAAACTCCACAAATACAACCTCCATAACAAGGAACTCCACAACTAGAAACTCCACAACTAGAAACTATGCAACTAGAAACTCCACACCTAGATACTCCATAACTAGGAACTTCACAACTAGAAACTCCAAAACTACAAACTCCACAACTACAAACTCCAAATTTAGAAACTCCACAACTAGAAACTCCGCAACTTGAAACTCCACAACTAAAAACTCCACAACTACAAACTCCACAACTAGAAACTCCGCAAATAGAAACTCCACAACTACAGACTCCACAACTACAAACTCCACAACTAGAAACTCCACAACCGGAAACTCCGCAACTAGAAACTCCACAGCTAGAAACTCCACAACTTGAGACTTCGCAACTAGAAACTCGGCAACTAGAAACTCAACAACTAGAAACTCCACAACTAAAAACTCCACAACTAGAAACACCACAACTCGATACTCCACAACTACAAATTCCACAACTAGAAACTCCAAATTTAGAAACTCCGACACTAGAAACTCCGCAAATTGAAACTCTACAACTAGAGACTCCATAACTAGGAACTCCACAACTAGAAACTCCACAACCAGAAACTCCGCAACTAGAAACTCCACAACTAGAAATTCCACAACCAGAGACTCAACAACTAGAGACTCCCCAACTAAAAACTCCACAACTAGAAACTCCACAACTAGAAACTTCACAACTGGAAACTCCGCAACTAGATACCAAGCAACTAGAAACTCCACAACTAGGAACTACACACCTATAAATTCCACAACTTGAAACTCCACAACTAGAAACTCAACAACTAGAGACTCCACACCTAGAAACTCTGCAACTAGAAACTCCACAACTAGAAACTTCATAACTAGAAACTATGCAACTAGAGACTCCGCAACTAGAAACTCCACAACTAGAAACTCCACAACTAGAAGCTCCGCAACTAGAAACTCCACAGCTAGAACGTCCGCAACTAGAAACTCTGCAACTAGAAACTCCACGACTAGAAACTCCACAACTAGAAACTCCACAACTAGAAACTCCACAACTAGAAACTCCACAACTAGAGACTCCACAACTAGAGACTCCGCAACTAAAAACTCCACAGCTAGAAACTCCGCAACTAGAAACACCGCAACTAGAATCTCCACAACTAGAGAGTCCACAGCTATAAACTCCACAACTTGAAACTCTGCAACTCGAAACTCTGCAACTAGAAAATCCACAACTAGAAACTTGACAATTGGGAACTCCGCAACTAGAAAATCTACAACTAGAAACTCGAAAACTAAAAACTCCAACTAGAAACTCCACAACTAGAAACTCCACAACTAGAAACTCCACAACTAGACACTTTGCAACTAGAAACTCCACAACTAGACACTCCACAACTAGAAAACTCCGCAACTAGAAACTCCACGGCTAGACACTCCACAACTTGAGACTCCGCAATGACAGACTCCGCAACGAGAAACTCTGCAACTAGAAACTGCACAGCTAGAAACTTGCAACTCGAAACTCTGCTACTAGAAACTCCGCAACTAGAAACTCCACAGCTACAAACTCCACAATTAGAAGCTCCACAACTAGAGACTCCACAACTAGAAACTCCATGACTAGAAACTCCAGAATTAGAAACTCCACAGCTAGAAACTCCACAACTTGAGACTTTGCAACTAGAAACTCGGCAACTAGAAACTTAACAAATAGAAACTCCACAACTAGAAACTTCACAACTAGAAACTCCACAACTTGAAACACCACAACTAGATACTCCGCAACTACAAACTCCACAACTAGAAACTCCGCAACTAGAAACCCAGCAACTAGAAACTCCACAACTAGAAACTCCACACCTATAAATTCCACAACTTGAAACTCAACAACTACAAACTCAACAACTAGAAACTCCACACCTAAAAACTCCACAACTAGAAACTCCACAACTAGAAACTCCACAACTAGAAACTATGCAACTAGAAACTCCACAGCTAGAGACTCCATAACTAGGAACTCCACAACTAAAAACTCCACAACTACAAACTCCACAACTAGAAACTCCGCAAATAGAAACTCCACAACTAGAAATTCTACAACCAGAGACTCAACAACTTGAGACTCCACAAATAAAAACTCCACAACTAGAAACTCCACAACTAGACACTTCGCAACTAGAAACTCCACAACTAGAGACTCCACTAAAAAACTCCGCAACTAGAAACTCCACAACTACGAACCTCACAACTTGAAACTCCACAACTAGAAACTCCGCAACTAGAAACTCCACAGCTAGAAACTCCACAACTTGAGACTTCGCAACTAGAAACTCGGTAACCAGAAACTCAACAACTAGAAACTCCACAACTAAAAACTCCACAACTAGAAACACCACAACTAGATACTCCAAAACTACGAATTCCACAACTAGAAACTCCAACTTTAGAAACTCCGCAACTAGAAACTCCGCAAATTGAAACTCTACAACTAGAGACTCCATAACTAGGAACTCCACAACTAGAAACTCCACAACCAGAAACTCCGCAACTAGAAACTCCACAACTAGAAATTCCACAACCAGAGACTAAACAACTAGAGACTCCCCAACTAAAAACTCCACAACTAGAAACTCCACAACTAGAAACTTCACAACTAGAAACTCCGCAACTAGAAACCAAGCAACTAGAAACTCCACAACTAGGAACTACACACCTATAAATTCCACAACTTGAAACTCCACAACTAGAAACTCAACAACTAGAGACTCCACACCTAGAAACTCTGCAACTAGAAACTCCACAACTAGAACGTCCGCAACTATAAACTCTGACACTAGAAACTCCGCAACTAGAAACTCCACAGCTAGAAACTCCACAACTAGAAACTCCACAACTAGAAACTCCACATCTAGAAGCTCCGCAACTAGAAACTTCACAGCTAGAAACTCTGCAACTAGAAACTCCGCAACTAGAGACTCCGCAACTAGAAACTCCACAACTAGAAACTCCACAACTAGAAGCTCCGCAACTAGAAACTCCACAGCTAGAACGTCCGCAACTAGAAACTCTGCAACTAGAAACTCCACGACTAGAAACTCCACAACTAGAAACTCCACAACTAGAAACTCCACAACTAGAAACTCCACAACTAGAGACTCCACAACTAGAGACTCCGCAACTAAAAACTCCACAGCTAGAAACTCCGCAACTAGAAACACCGCAACTAGAATCTCCACAACTAGAGAGTCCACAGCTATAAACTCCACAACTTGAAACTCTGCAACTCGAAACTCTGCAACTAGAAAATCCCCAACTAGAAACTACACAACTAGAATCTCCGCAACTCAAAACTCCGCAACTACAAAATCCACAACTAGAAACTTGACAATTGGGAACTCCGCAACTAGAAAATCTACAACTAGAAACTCGAAAACTAAAAACTCCAACTAGAAACTCCACAACTAGAAACTCCACAACTAGAAACTCCACAACTAGACACTTTGCAACTAGAAACTCCACAACTAGACACTCCACAACTAGAAAACTCCGCAACTAGAAACTCCACGGCTAGACACTCCACAACTTGAGACTCCGCAATGACAGACTCCGCAACGAGAAACTCTGCAACTAGAAACTGCACAGCTAGAAACTTGCAACTCGAAACTCTGCTACTAGAAACTCCGCAACTAGAAACTCCACAGCTGCAAACTCCACAATTAGAAGCTCCACAACTAGAGACTCCACAACTAGAAACTCCATGACTAGAAACTCCAGAATTAGAAACACCACAGCTAGAAACTCCACAACTTGAGACTTTGCAACTAGAAACTCGGCAACTAGAAACTTAACAACTAGAAACTCCACAACTAGAAACTTCACAACTAGAAACTCCACAACTTGAAACACCACAACTAGATACCCCGCAACTACAAACTCCACAACTAGAAACTCCGCAACTAGAAACCCAGCAACTAGAAACTCCACAACTAGAAACTCCACACCTATAAATTCCACAACTTGAAACTCAACAACTACAAACTCAACAACTAGAAACTCCACACCTAAAAACTCCACAACTAGAAACTCCACAACTAGAAACTCCACAACTAGAAACTATGCAACTAGAAACTCCACAGCTAGAGACTCCATAACTAGGAACTCCACAACTAGAAACTCCAAAAACTACAAACTCCACAACTACAAACTCCAAATTTAGAAACTCCACAACTAGAAACTCCGCAACTTGAAACTCCACAACTAGAGACTCAATAACTAGGAACTCCACAACTAAAAACTCCACAACTACAAACTCCACAACTAGAAACTCCGCAAATAGAAACTCCACAACTAGAAATTCCACAACCAGAGACTCAACAACTTGAGACTCCACAAATAAAAACTCCACAACTAGAAACTCCACAACTAGACAATTCGCAACTAGACACTCCACTACTAGAGACTCCACTAGAAAATTCCGCAACTAGAAACTCCACAACTACGAACCTCACAACTTGAAACTCCACAACGAGAAACTCCGCAACTAGATACCAAGCAACTAGAAACTCCACAACTAGGAACTACACACCTATAAATTCCACAACTTGAAACTCCACAACTAGAAACTCAACAACTAGAGACTCCACACCTAGAAACTCTGCAACTAGAAACTCCACAACTAGAAACTTCATAACTAGAAACTATGCAACTAGAAACTCCGCAACTAGAAACTCCACAGCTAGAAACTCAACAACTAGAAACTCCACAACTAGAAACTCCACAACTAGAGACTCCACAACTAGAGGCTCCGCAACTAGAAACTTCACAGCTAGAAACTCTGCAACTAGAAACTCCGCAACTAGAGACTCCGCAACTAGAAACTCCACAACTAGAAGCTCCGCAACTAGAAACTCCACAGCTAGAACGTCCGCAACTAGAAACTCCGCAACTAGAAACTCCACAACTAGAGACTCCATAACTTGAAACACCACAACTAGATACTCCACAACTACAAATTCCACATCTAGAAACTCCAAATTAAGAAACTACGCAACTAGAAACTCCGCAACTTGAAACTCCACAAATACAACCTCCATAACAAGGAACTCCACAACTAGAAACTCCACAACTAGAAACTATGCAACTAGAAACTCCACACCTAGATACTCCATAACTAGGAACTTCACAACTAGAAACTCCAAAACTACAAACTCCACAACTACAAACTCCAAATTTAGAAACTCCACAACTAGAAACTCCGCAACTTGAAACTCCACAACTAAAAACTCCACAACTACAAACTCCACAACTAGAAACTCCGCAAATAGAAACTCCACAACTACAGACTCCACAACTACAAACTCCACAACTAGAAACTCCACAACCGGAAACTCCGCAACTAGAAACTCCACAGCTAGAAACTCCACAACTTGAGACTTCGCAACTAGAAACTCGGCAACTAGAAACTCAACAACTAGAAACTCCACAACTAAAAACTCCACAACTAGAAACACCACAACTCGATACTCCACAACTACAAATTCCACAACTAGAAACTCCAAATTTAGAAACTCCGACACTAGAAACTCCGCAAATTGAAACTCTACAACTAGAGACTCCATAACTAGGAACTCCACAACTAGAAACTCCACAACCAGAAACTCCGCAACTAGAAACTCCACAACTAGAAATTCCACAACCAGAGACTCAACAACTAGAGACTCCCCAACTAAAAACTCCACAACTAGAAACTCCACAACTAGAAACTTCACAACTGGAAACTCCGCAACTAGATACCAAGCAACTAGAAACTCCACAACTAGGAACTACACACCTATAAATTCCACAACTTGAAACTCCACAACTAGAAACTCAACAACTAGAGACTCCACACCTAGAAACTCTGCAACTAGAAACTCCACAACTAGAAACTTCATAACTAGAAACTATGCAACTAGAAACTCCGCAACTAGAAACTCCACAGCTAGAAACTCAACAACTAGAAACTCCACAACTAGAAACTCCACAACTAGAGACTCCACAACTAGAGGCTCCGCAACTAGAAACTTCACAGCTAGAAACTCTGCAACTAGAAACTCCGCAACTAGAGACTCCGCAACTAGAAACTCCACAACTAGAAGCTCCGCAACTAGAAACTCCACAGCTAGAACGTCCGCAACTAGAAACTCCGCAACTAGAAACTCCACAACTAGAGACTCCATAACTTGAAACACCACAACTAGATACTCCACAACTACAAATTCCACATCTAGAAACTCCAAATTAAGAAACTACGCAACTAGAAACTGCGCAACTTGAAACTCCACAAATACAACCTCCATAACAAGGAACTTCACAACTAGAAACTCCACAACCAGAAACTCTGCAACTAGAAACTCCACAACTAGAAATTCCACAACCAGAGACTCAACAACTAGAGACTTCACAACTAAAAACTCCACAACTAGAAACTCCACAACTAGAAACTCCACAACTAGAAACTCCGCAACTAGAAACCCAGCAACTAGAAACTCCACAACTAGAAACTCCACACCTATAAATTCCACAACTTGAAACTCCACAACTAAAAACTCAACAACTAGAAACTCCACACCTAGAAACTCCACAACTAGAAACTCCACAACTAGAAACTCCACAGCTAGAGACTCCATAACTAGGAACTCCACAACTAGAAACTCCAAAACTACAAACTCCACAACTACAAACTCCAAATTTAGAAACTCCACAACTAGAAACTCTGCAACTTGAAACTCCACAACTAGAGACTCCATAACTAGGAACGCCGCAACTAAAAACTCCACAACTACAAACTCCACAACTAGAAACTCCGCAAATAGAAACTCCACAACTAGAAATTCCACAACCAGAGACTCAACAACTTGAGACTCCACAAATAAAAACTCCACAACTAGAAACTCCACAACTAGACACTTCGCAACTAGAAACTCCACAACTAGAGACTCCACTAGAAAACTCCGCAACTAGAAACTCCACAACTACGAACCTCACAACTTGAAACTCCACAACTAGAAACTCCGCAACTAGAAACTCCACTGCTAGAAACTCCACAACTTGAGACTTCGCAACTAGAAACTCGGCAACTAGAAACTCAACAACTAGAAACTCCACAACTGAAAACTCCACAACTAGAAACACCACAACTAGATACTCCACAACTACGAATTCCACAACTAGAAACTCCAAATTTAGAAACTCCGCAACTAGAAACTCCGCAAATTGAAACTCTACAACTAGAGACTCCATAACTAGGAACTTCACAACTAGAAACTCCACAACCAGAAACTCCGCAACTAGAAACTCCACAACTAGAAATTCCACAACCAGAGACTAAACAACTACAGACTCCCCAACTAAAAACTCCACAACTACAAACTCCACAACTAGAAACTTCACAACTAGAAACTCCGCAACTAGAAACCAAGCAACTAGAAACTCCACAACTAGGAACTACACACCTATAAATTCCACAACTTGAAACTCCACAACTAGAAACTCAACAACTAGAGACTCCACACCTAGAAACTCTGCAACTAGAAACTCCACAACTAGAAACTTCATAACTAGAAACTATGCAACTAGAAACTCTGCAACTAGAAACTCCACAGCTTGAACGTCCGCAACTAGAAACTCTGCAACTAGAAACTCCGCAACTAGAAACTCCACAGCTAGAAACTCCACAACTAGAAACTCCACAACTAGAAACTCCACAACTAGAGGCTCCGCAACTAGAAACTTCACAGCTAGAAACTCTGCAACTAGAAACTCCGCAACTAGAGACTCCGCAACTAGAAACTCCACAACTAGAAACTCCACAACTAGAAGCTCCGCAACTAGAAACTCCACAGCTAGAACGTCCGCAACTAGAAACTCTGCAACTAGAAACTCCACGACTAGAAACTCCACAACTAGAAACTCCACAACTAGAAACTCCACAACTAGAAACTCCACAACTAGAGACTCCGCAACTAAAAACTCCACAGCTAGAAACTCCGCAACTAGAAACTCCGCAACTAGAATCTCCACAAATAGAGAGTCCACAGCTATAAACTCCACAACTTGAAACTCTGCAACTCGAAACTCTGCAACTAGAAAATCCCCAACTAGAAACTACACGACTAGAATCTCCGCAACTCAAAACTCCGCAACTACAAAATCCACAACTAGAAACTTGACAATTGGGAACTCCGCAACTAGAAAATCTACAACTAGAAACTCGAAAACTAAAAACTCCAACTAGAAACTCCACGACTAGAAACTCCACAACTAGAAACTCCACTAGACACTTTGCAACTAGAAACTCCACGGCTAGACACTCCACAACTTGAGACTCCGCAATGACAGACTCCGCAACGAGAAACTCTGCAACTAGAAACTGCACAGCTATAAACTTGCAACTCGAAACTCTGCTACTAGAAACTCCGCAACTAGAAACTCCACAGCTACAAACTCCACAATTAGAAACTCCACAACTAGAGACTCCACAACTAGAAACTCCATGACTAGAAACTCCAGAATTAGAAACTCCACAGCTAGAAACTCCACAGCTAGAAACTCCACAACTTGAGACTTTGCAACTAGAAACTCGGCAACTAGAAACTTAACAAATAGAAACTCCACAACTAGAAACTTCACAACTAGAAACTCCACAACTTGAAACACCACAACTAGATACCCCGCAACTACAAACTCCACAACTAGAAACTCCGCAACTAGAAACCCAGCAACTAGAAACTCCACAACTAGAAACTCCACACCTATAAATTCCACAACTTGAAACTGCACAACTAGAAACTCAACAACTAGAAACTCCACACCTAGAAACTCCACAACTAGAAACTCCACAACTAGAAACTCCACAACTAGAAACTATGCAACTAGAAACTCCACAGCTAGAGACTCCATAACTAGGAACTCCACAACTAGAAACTCCAAAACTACAAACTCCACAACTACAAACTCCAAATTTAGAAACTCCACAACTAGAATCTCCGCAACTTGAAACTCCACAACTAGAGACTCAATAACTAGGAACTCCACAACTGAAAACTCCAAAACTACAAACTCCACAACTAGAAACTCCGCAAATAGAAACTCCACAACTAGAAATTCCACAACCAGAGACTCAACAACTTGAGACTCCACAAATAAAAACTCCACAACTAGTAACTCCACAACTAGACAATTCGCAACTAGAAACTCTACAACTAGAGACTCCACTAGAAAATTACGCAACGAGAAACTCCACAACTACGAACCTCACAACTTGAAACTCCACAACGAGAAACTCCGCAACTAGAAACTCCACAGCTAGAAACTCCACAACTTGAGACTTCGCAACTAGAAACTCGGCAACTAGAAACTCAACAACTAGAAACTCCACAACTAAAAGCTCCACAACTAGAAACACCACAACTAGATATTCCACAACTACAAATTCCACAACTAGAAACTTCAAATTTAGAAACTCCGCAACTAGAAACTCTGCAAATTGAAACTCTACAACTAGAGACTCCATAACTAGGAACTCCACAACTAGAAACTCCACAATCAGAAACTCCGCAACTAGAAACTCCACAACTAGAAATTCCACAACCAGAGACTCAACAACTAGAGACTCCCCAACTAAAAACTCCACAACTAGAAACTCCACAACTAGAAACTCCGCAACTAGAAACTCCACAACTAGAAACTCAACAACTAGAGACTCCGCACCTAGAAACTCTGCAACTAGAAACTTCACAACTAGAAACTTCATAACTAGAAACTATGCAACTAGAAACTCCGCAACTAGAAACTCCACAGCTAAAAACTCCACAACTAGAAACTCCACAACTAGAGACTCCACAACTAGAGGCTCCGCAACTAGAAACTTCACAGCTAGAAACTCTGCAACTAGAACTCCGCAACTAGAGACTCCGCAACTAGAAACTCCACAACTAGAAACTCCACAACTAGAAGCTCCGCAACTAGAAACTCCACAGCTAGAATGTCCGCAACTAGAAACTTTGCAACTAGAAACTCCACGACTAGAAACTCCACAACTAGAAACTCCACAACTTGAAATACCACAACTAGATACTCCGCAACTACAAATTCCACAACTAGAAACTCCACAACTAGAAACTCCATAACTAGAAACTCCGCAACCGGAAACTCCACAACTAGAGACTCCATAACTAGGAACTCCACAACTAGAAACTCCACAGCTACAGACTCCACAACTACAGACTCCACAACTAGAAACTCCACAGCTAGAGACTCCACAACTAGAAACTCCACAAATATGAACCCCACAAATACGAACCCCGAAACTAGAAGCTCCATAACTAGAGTCTCCGCAGCTAGAAACTCCACAACTTGAGACTTCGCAACTAGAAACTCCACAACTAGAAACACCACAACTAGAGACTCCACAACTACAAACTCCACAACTAGAAACTCCACAACTACGAACCTCACAACTAGAAACTCCAATACTAGAAACTCCACAACTTGGGACTTTGCAACTAGAAACTCCACAACTTGAGACTTCGCAACTAGAAACTCGGCAACTAGAAACTCCCCAACTAGAAACTCCACAACTAGAAACTTCACAAATTGAAACACCACAACTAGATACTCCACAACTACAAATTCCACAAATAGAAACTCCACAACTAAAAACTCCACAACTAGAAACTCCGCAACTTGAAACTCCACAACTAGAGACTCCATAACTGGGAACTCCACAACTAGAAACTCCACAACTAGAAACTCCACAACCGGAAACTCCGCAACTAGAAACTCCGCAACTAGAAACTCCACAACTAGAAATTCCACAACCAGAGATTCAAGAACTTGAGACTCCACAACTAAAAACTCCACAGCTAGAAACTCCACAACTAGAAACTCCGCAACTATAAACCGAGCAACTAGAAACTCCACAACAAGAAACTCCACAACTAGAAACTCCACAACTTGGAACACCACAACTAGATACTCCACAACTACAAATTCCACAACTAGAAACTCCAAATTTAGAAACTCCGCAACTAGAAACTCCGCAACTTGAAACTCCACAACTACAACCTCCATAACAAGGAACTCCACAGCTAGAAACTCCACAACTACAGACTCCACAACTACAAACTTCACAACTAGAAACTCCACAACCAGAAACTCCGCAACTAGAAACTCCACAACTAGAAATTCCACAACCAGAGACTCAACAACTAGAGACTCCACAACTAAAAACTCCACAACTAGAAACTCCACAACTAGAAACTCCACAACTAGAAACTCCGCTACTAGAAACCCAGCAACTAGAAACTCCACAACTAGAAACTCCACACCTATAAATTCCACAACTTGAAACTCCACAACTAAAAACTCAACAACTAGAAACTCCACACCTAGAAACTCCAACACTAGAAACTCCACAACTAGAAACTCCACAGCTAGAGACTCCATAACTAGGAACTCCACAACTAGAAACTCCAAAACTACAAACTCCACAACTACAAACTCCAAATTTAGAAACTCCACAACTAGAAACTCTGCAACTTGAAACTCCACAACTAGAGACTCCATAACTAGAAACTCCACAACTAAAAACTCCACAACTACAAACTCCACAACTAGAAACTCCGCAAATAGAAACTCCACAACTAGAAATTCTACAACCAGAGACTCAACAACTTGAGACTCCACAAATAAAAACTCCACAACTAGAAACTCCACAACTAGACACTTCGCAACTAGAAACTCCACAACTAGAGACTCCACTAGAAAACTCCGCAACTAGAAACTCCACAACTACGAACCTCACAACTTGAAACTCCACGACTAGAAACTCCGCAACTAGAAACTCCACAGCTAGAAACTCCACAACTTGAGACTTCGCAACTAGAAACTCGGTAACCAGAAGCTCAACAACTAGAAACTCCACAACTAAAAACTCCACAACTAGAAACACCACAACTAGATACTCCACAACTACGAATTCCACAACTAGAAACTCCAAATTTAGAAACTCCGCAACTAGAAACACCGCAAATTGAAACTCTACAACTAGAGACTCCATAACTAGAAACACCACAACTAGAAACTCCACAACCAGAAACTCCGCAACTAGAAACTCCACAACTAGAAATTCCACAACCAGAGACTAAACAACTAGAGACTCCCCAACTAAAAACTCCACAACTAGAAACTCCACAACTAGAAACTTCACAACTAGAAACTCCGCAACTAGAAACCAAGCAACTAGAAACTCCACAACTAGGAACTACACACCTATAAATTCCACAACTTGAAACTCCACAACTAGAAACTCAACAACTAGAGACTCCACACCTAGAAACTCTGCAACTAGAAACTCCACAACTAGAAACTTCATAACTAGAAACTATGCAACTAGGAACTCTGCAACTAGAAACTCCACAGCTAGAACGTCCGCAACTATAAACTCTGCAACCAGAAACTCCGCAACTGGAAACTCCACAGCTAGAAACTACACAACTAGAGGCTCCGCAACTAGAAACTTCACAGCTAGAAACTCTGCAACTAGAAACTCCGCAACTAGAGACTCCGCAACTAGAAACTCCACAACTAGAAACTCCACAACTAGAAGCTCCGCAACTAGAAACTCCACAGCTAGAACGTCCGCAACTAGAAACTCTGCAACTAGAAACTCCACGACTAGAAACTCCACAACTAGAAACTCCACAACTAGAAACTCCAAAACTACAAACTCCACAACTACAAACTCCAAATTTAGAAACTCCACAACTAGAAACTCTGCAACTTGAAACTCCACAACTAGAGACTCCATAACTAGGAACTCCACAACTAAAAACTCCACAACTACAAACTCCACAACTAGAAACTCCGCAAATAGAAACTCCACAACTAGAAATTCTACAACCAGAGACTCAACAACTTGAGACTCCACAAATAAAAACTCCACAACTAGAAACTCCACAACTAGACACTTCGCAACTAGAAACTCCACAACTAGAGACTCCACTAGAAAACTCCGCAACTAGAAACTCCACAACTACGAACCTCACAACTTGAAACTCCACAACTAGAAACTCCGCAACTAGAAACTCCACAGCTAGAAACTCCACAACTTGAGACTTCGCAACTAGAAACTCGGTAACCAGAAACTCAACAACTAGAAACTCCACAACTAAAAACTCCACAACTAGAAACACCACAACTAGATACTCCACAACTACGAATTCCACAACTAGAAACTCCAAATTTAGAAACTCCGCAACTAGAAACTCCGCAAATTGAAACTCTACAACTAGAGACTCCATAACTAGGAACTCCACAACTAGAAACTCCACAACCAGAAACTCCGCAACTAGAAACTCCACAACTAGAAATTCCACAACCAGAGACTAAACAACTAGAGACTCCCCAACTAAAAACTCCACAACTAGAAACTCCACAACTAGAAACTTCACAACAAGAAACTCCGCAACTAGAAACCAAGCAACTAGAAACTCCACAACTAGGAACTACACACCTATAAATTCCACAACTTGAAACTCCACAACTAGAAACTCAACAACTAGAGACTCCACACCTAGAAACTCTGCAACTAGAAACTCCACAACTAGAAACTTCATAACTAGAAACTATGCAAATAGGAACTCTGCAACTAGAAACTCCACAGCTAGAACGTCCGCAACTATAAACTCTGCAACTAGAAACTCCGCAACTAGAAACTCCACAGCTAGAAACTCCACAACTAGAAACTCCACAACTAGAAACTCCACAACTCGAGGCTCCGCAACTAGAAACTTCACAGCTAGAAACTCTGCAACTAGAAACTCCGCAACTAGAGACTCCGCAACTAGAAACTCCACAACTAGAAACTCCACAACTAGAAGCTCCGCAACTAGAAACTCCACAGCTAGAACGTCCGCAACTAGAAACTCTGCAACTAGAAACTCCACGACTAGAAACTCCACAACTAGAAACTCCACAACTAGAAACTCCACAACTAGAAACTCCACAACTAGAGACTCCACAACTAGAGACTCCGCAACTAAAAACTCCACAGCTAGAAACTCCGCAACTAGAAACACCGCAACTAGAATCTCCACAACTAGAGAGTCCACAGCTATAAACTCCACAACTTGAAACTCTGCAACTCGAAACTCTGCAACTAGAAAATCCCCAACTAGAAACTACACAACTAGAATCTCCGCAACTCAAAACTCCGCAACTACAAAATCCACAACTAGAAACTTGACAATTGGGAACTCCGCAACTAGAAAATCTACAACTAGAAACTCGAAAACTAAAAACTCCAACTAGAAACTCCACAACTAGAAACTCCACAACTAGAAACTCCACAACTAGACACTTTGCAACTAGAAACTCCACAACTAGACACTCCACAACTAGAAAACTCCGCAACTAGAAACTCCACGGCTAGACACTCCACAACTTGAGACTCCGCAATGACAGACTCCGCAACGAGAAACTCTGCAACTAGAAACTGCACAGCTAGAAACTTGCAACTAGAAACTCTGCTACTAGAAACTCCGCAACTAGAAACTCCACAGCTACAAACTCCACAATTAGAAGCTCCACAACTAGAGACTCCACAACTAGAAACTCCATGACTAGAAACTCCAGAATTAGAAACTCCACAGCTAGAAACTCCACAACTTGAGACTTTGCAACTAGAAACTCGGCAACTAGAAACTTAACAAATAGAAACTCCACAACTAGAAACTTCACAACTAGAAACTCCACAACTTGAAACACCACAACTAGATACCCCGCAACTACAAACTCCACAACTAGAAACTCCGCAACTAGAAACCCAGCAACTAGAAACTCCACAACTAGAAACTCCACACCTATAAATTCCACAACTTGAAACTCAACAACTACAAACTCAACAACTAGAAACTCCACACCTAAAAACTCCACAACTAGAAACTCCACAACTAGAAACTCCACAACTAGAAACTATGCAACTAGAAACTCCACAGCTAGAGACTCCATAACTAGGAACTCCACAACTAAAAACTCCACAACTACAAACTCCACAACTAGAAACTCCGCAAATAGAAACTCCACAACTAGAAATTCTACAACCAGAGACTCAACAACTTGAGACTCCACAAATAAAAACTCCACAACTAGAAACTCCACAACTAGACACTTCGCAACTAGAAACTCCACAACTAGAGACTCCACTAGAAAACTCCGCAACTAGAAACTCCGCAACTAGAAACTCCACAGCTAGAAACTCCACAACTTGAGACTTCGCATCTAGAAACTCGGTAACCAGAAACTCAACAACTAGAAACTCCACAACTAAAAACTCCACAACTAGAAACACCACAACTAGATACTCCACAACTACGAATTCCACAACTAGAAACTCCAAATTTAGAAACTCCGCAACTAGAAACTCCGCAAATTGAAACTCTACAACTAGACACTCCATAACTAGGAACTCCACAACTAGAAACTCCACAACCAGAAACTCCGCAACTAGAAACTCCACAACTAGAAATTCCACAACCAGAGACTAAACAACTAGAGACTCCCCAACTAAAAACTCCACAACTAGAAACTCCACAACTAGAAACTTCACAACTAGAAACTCCGCAACTAGAAACTCCACAACTAGGAACTACACACCTATAAATTCCACAACTTGAAACTCCACAACTAGAAACTCAACAACTAGAGACTCCACACCTAGAAACTCTGCAACTAGAAACTCCACAACTAGAAACTTCATAACTAGAAACTATGCAACTAGGAACTCTGCAACTAGAAACTCCACAGCTAGAACGTCCGCAACTATAAACTCTGCAACTAGAAACTCCGCAACTAGAAACTCCACAGCTAGAAACTCCACAACTAGAAACTCCACAACTAGAAACTCCACATCTAGAGGCTCCGCATTTAGAAACTTCACAGCTAGAAACTCTGCAACTAGAAACTCCGCAACTAGAGACTCCGCAACTAGAAACTCCACAACTAGAAACTCCACAACTAGAAGCTCCGCAACTAGAAACTCCACAGCTAGAACGTCCGCAACTAGAAACTCTGCAACTAGAAACTCCACGACTAGAAACTCCACAACTAGAAACTCCACAACTAGAAACTCCACAACTAGAAACTCCACAACTAGAGACTCCGCAACTAAAAACTCCACAGCTAGAAACTCCGCAACTAGAAACACCGCAACTAGAATCTCCACAACTAGAGAGTCCACAGCTATAAACTCCACAACTTGAAACTCTGCAACTCGAAACTCTGCAACTAGAAAATCCCCAACTAGAAACTACACAACTAGAATCTCCGCAACTCAAAACTCCGCAACTACAAAATCCACAACCAGAAACTTGACAATTGGGAACTCCGCAACTAGAAAATCTACAACTAGAAACTCGAAAACTAAAAACTCCAACTAGAAACTCCACAACTAGAAACTCCACAACTAGAAACTCCACAACTAGACACTTTGCAACTAGAAACTCCACAACTAGACACTCCACAACTACAAAACTCCGCAACTAGAAACTCCACGGCTAGACACTCCACAACTTGAGACTCCGCAATGACAGACTCCGCAACGAGAAACTCTGCAACTAGAAACTGCACAGCTAGAAACTTGCAACTCGAAACTCTGCTACTAGAAACTCCGCAACTAGAAACTCCACAGCTACAAACTCCACAATTAGAAGCTCCACAACTAGAGACTCCACAACTAGAAACTACATGACTAGAAACTCCAGAATTAGAAACTCCACAGCTAGAAACTCCACAACTTGAGACTTTGCAACTAGAAACTCGGCAACTAGAAACTTAACAACTAGAAACTCCACAACTAGAAACTTCACAACTAGAAACTCCACAACTTGAAACACCACAACTAGATACCCCGCAACTACAAACTCCACAACTAGAAACTCCGCAACTAGAAACCCAGCAACTAGAAACTCCGCAACTAGAAACTCCACACCTATAAATTCCACAACTTGAAACTCAACAACTACAAACTCAACAACTAGAAACTCCACACCTAAAAACTCCACAACTAGAAACTCCACAACTAGAAACTCCACAACTAGAAACTATGCAACTAGAAACTCCACAGCTAGAGACTCCATAACTAGGAACTCCACAACTAGAAACTCCAAAAACTACAAACTCCACAACTACAAACTCCAAATTTAGAAACTCCACAACTAGAAACTCCGCAACTTGAAACTCCACAACTAGAGACTCAATAACTAGGAACTCCACAACTAAAAACTCCACAACTACAAACTCCACAACTAGAAACTCCGCAAATAGAAACTCCACAACTAGAAATTCCACAACCAGAGACTCAACAACTTGAGACTCCACAAATAAAAACTCCACAACTAGAAACTCCACAACTAGACAATTCGCAACTAGAAACTCCACAACTAGAGACTCCACTAGAAAATTCCGCAACTAGAAACTCCACAACTACGAACCTCACAACTTGAAACTCCACAACGAGAAACTCCGCAACTAGAAACTCCACAGCTAGAAACTCCACAACTTCAGACTTCGCAACTAGAAACTCGGCAACTAGAAACTCAACAACTAGAAACTCCACAACTAAAAACTCCACAACTAGAAACACCACAACTAGATACTCCACAACTACAAATTCCACAACTAGAAACTTCAAATTTAGAAACTCCGCAACTAGAAACTCTCCAAATTGAAACTCTACAACTAGAGACTCCATAACTAGGAACTCCACAACCAGAAACTCCACAACCAGAAACTCCGCAACTAGAAACTCCACAACTAGAAATTCCACAACCAGAGACTCAACAACTAGAGACTCCCCAACTAAAAACTCCACAACTAGAAACTCCACAACTAGAAACTCCACAACTAGAAACTCCGCAACTAGAAACCAAGCAACTAGAAACTCCACAACTAGGAACTACACAGCTAGAAACTCTGCAACTAGAAACTCCGCAACTAGAGACTCCGCAACTAGAAACTCCACAACTAGAAACTCCACAACTAGAAACTCCGCAACTAGAGACTCCGCAACTAGAAACTCCACAACAAGAAACTCCACAACTAGAAGCTCCGCAACTAGAAACTCCACAGCTAGAACGTCCGCAACTAGAAACTCTGCAACTAGAAACTCTGCAACTAGAGACTCCGCAACTAGAAACTCCACAACTAGAAACTCCGCAACTAGAATCTCCACAACTAGAGAGTCCACAGCTATAAACTCCACAACTTGAAACTCTGCAACTCGAAACTCTGCAACTAGAAAATCCCCAACTAGAAACTACACAACTAGAATCTCCGCAACTCAAAACTCCGCCACTACAAAATCCACAACTAGAAACTTGACAATTGGGAACTCAACAACTAGAAACTCCACACCTAGAAACTCCACAACTAGAAACTCCACAGCTAGAACGTCCGCAACTAGAAACTCTGCAACTAGAAACTCTGCAACTAGAGACTCCGCAACTAGAAACTCCACAACTAGAAACTCCGCAACTAGAATCTCCACAACTAGAGAGTCCACAGCTATAAACTCCACAACTTGAAACTCTGCAACTCGAAACTCTGCAACTAGAAAATCCCCAACTAGAAACTACACAACTAGAATCTCCGCAACTCAAAACTCCGCCACTACAAAATCCACAACTAGAAACTTGACAATTGGGAACTCAACAACTAGAAACTCCACACCTAGAAACTCCACAACTAGAAACTCCACAACTAGAAACTCCACAACTAGAAACTATGCAACTAGAAACTCCACACCTAGATACTCCATAACTAGGAACTTCACAACTAGAAACTCCAAAACTACAAACTCCACAACTACAAACTCCAAATTTAGAAACTCCACAACTAGAAACTCCGCAACTTGAAACTCCACAACTAAAAACTCCACAACTACAAACTCCACAACTAGAAACTCCGCAAATAGAAACTCCACAACTACAGACTCCACAACTACAAACTCCACAACTAGAAACTCCACAACCGGAAACTCCGCAACTAGAAACTCCACAGCTAGAAACTCCACAACTTGAGACTTCGCAACTAGAAACTCGGCAACTAGAAACTCAACAACTAGAAACTCCACAACTAAAAACTCCACAACTAGAAACACCACAACTCGATACTCCACAACTACAAATTCCACAACTAGAAACTCCAAATTTAGAAACTCCGACACTAGAAACTCCGCAAATTGAAACTCTACAACTAGAGACTCCATAACTAGGAACTCCACAACTAGAAACTCCACAACCAGAAACTCCGCAACTAGAAACTCCACAACTAGAAATTCCACAACCAGAGACTCAACAACTAGAGACTCCCCAACTAAAAACTCCACAACTAGAAACTCCACAACTAGAAACTTCACAACTAGAAACTCCGCAACTAGATACCAAGCAACTAGAAACTCCACAACTAGGAACTACACACCTATAAATTCCACAACTTGAAACTCCACAACTAGAAACTCAACAACTAGAGACTCCACACCTAGAAACTCTGCAACTAGAAACTCCACAACTAGAAACTTCATAACTAGAAACTATGCAACTAGAAACTCTGCAACTAGAAACTCCACAGCTAGAACGTCCGCAACTAGAAACTCTGCAACTAGAAACTCCGCAACTAAAAACTCCACAGCTAGAAACTCCACAGCTAGAAACTCCACAACTAGAAACTCCACAACTAGAGACTCCACGACTAGGGGCTCCGCAACTAGAAACTTCACAGCTAGAAACTCTGCAACTAGAAACTCCGCAACTAGAGACTCCGCAACTAGAAACTCCACAACTAGAAACTCCACAACTAGAAGCTCCGCAACTAGAAACTCCACAGCTAGAACGTCCGCAACTAGAAACTCTGCAACTAGAAACTCCACAACTAGAAACACCACAACTCGATACTCCACAACTACAAATTCCACAACTAGAAACTCCAAATTTAGAAACTCCGACACTAGAAACTCCGCAAATTGAAACTCTACAACTAGAGACTCCATAACTAGGAACTCCACAACTAGAAACTCCACAACCAGAAACTCCGCAACTAGAAACTCCACAACTAGAAATTCCACAACCAGAGACTCAACAACTAGAGACTCCCCAACTAAAAACTCCACAACTAGAAACTCCACAACTAGAAACTCCACAACTAGAAACTCCGCAACTAGATACCAAGCAACTAGAAACTCCACAACTAGGAACTACACACCTATAAATTCCACAACTTGAAACTCCACAACTAGAAACTCAACAACTAGAGACTCCACACCTAGAAACTCTGCAACTAGAAACTCCACAACTAGAAACTTCATAACTAGAAACTATGCAACTAGAAACTCTGCAACTAGAAACTCCACAGCTAGAACGTCCGCAACTAGAAACTCTGCAACTAGAAACTCCGCAACTAGAAACTCCACAGCTAGAAACTCCACAGCTAGAAACTCCACAACTAGAAACTCCACAACTAGAGACTCCACGACTAGGGGCTCCGCAACTAGAAACTTCACAGCTAGAAACTCTGCAACTAGAAACTCCGCAACTAGAAACTCCACAACTAGAAACTCCACAACTAGAGACTCCACAACTAGAGACTCCGCAACTGAAAACTCCACAGCTAGAAACTCCGCAACTAGAAACTCCGCAACTAGAATCTCCACAACTAGAGAGTCCACAGCTATAAACTCCACAACTTGAAACTCTGCAACTCAAAACTCTGCAACTAGAAAATCCCCAACAAGAAACTACACAACTAGAATCTCCGCAACTCAAAACTGTGCAACTACAAAATCCACAACTAGAAACTTGACAATTGGTAACTCCGCAACTAGAAAATCTAACTAGAAACTCGAAAACTAAAAACTCCAACTAGAAACTCCACAACTAGAAACTCCACAACTAGAAACTCCACAACTAGACACTTTGCAAATAGAAACTTCACAACTAGACACTCCACAACTTGAGACCCCGCAATGACAGACTCCGCAACGAGAAACTCTGAACTAGAAACTGCACAGCTAGAAACTCCACAATTAGAAACTCCACAACTAGAGACTCCACAACTTGAGACTTTGCAACTAGAAACTCGGCAACTAGAAACATAACAAATAGAAACTCCACAACTAGAAACTTCACAAGTAGAAACTCCACAACTTGGAACACCACAACTAGATACCCCGCAACTACAAATTCCACAACTAGAAACTCCACAACTAGAAACTCAATAACTAGAATCTCCGCAACTAGAAACTCCACAACTAGAGATTCCATAACTAGGAACTCCACAGCGACAGACTCCACAACTACAGACTCCACAACTAGAAACTCCACAGCTAGAGACTCCACAACTAGAAACTCCACAAATACGAACCCCACAAATACGAGCCCCGCAACTAGAAGCTCCATAACTAATAACTCCGCAACTAGAAACTCCACAACTTGAGACTTCGCAACTAGAAACTCCACAACTAGAAACACCACAACTAGAGACTCCACAACTACAAACTCCACAACTAGAAACTCAACAACTACGAACCTCACAACTAGAAACTCCAACACTAGAAACCCCACAACTTGGGACTTCGCAACTAGAAACTCCACAACTTGAGACTTCGCAACTAGAATTTCGGCAACTAGAAACTCCCCAACTAGAAACTCCACAACTAGAAACTCCCAAAATTGAAACACCACAACTAGATACTCCACAACTACAAATTCCACAACTAGAAACTCCACAACTAAAAAATCCGCAACTAGAAAATCTGCAACTAGAAACTCCACAACTAGAGACTCCATAACTTGAAGCACCACAACTAGGCACTCCACAACCAGAAACTCCGCAACTAGAAACTCCACAACAAGAAATTCCACAACCAGAGACTCAACATCTAGAAACTCCACACCTATAAATTCCACAACTTGAATCTCCACAACTAGAAACTCCACAACTTGAAACACCACAACTAGATACTCCAAAACTACAAATTTCACAACTAGAAACTCCGCAACTACAAAATCCACAACTAGAAACTTCATGATTGGGAACTCCGCAACTAGAAAATCTACAACTGGAAACTCGAAAACTAAAAACTCCAACTAGAAACTCGACAACTAGAAACTCCACAACGAAAAACTCCACAACTAGACACTTCGCAACTAGAAACTCCACAACTAGACACTCCACAACTAGAAACTATGCAACTAGAAACTCCGCAACTAGAAACTCCACAACTAGAAACTCTGCAACTAGAAACTCCGCAACTAGAAACTCCACAGCTAGAAACTCCACAACTAGAAACTCCACAACTAGAAACTCCACAACTAGAGACTCCACAACTAGAGACTCCGTAACTTGAAACTCCACAACTAGAGACTCCATATTTAGGAACTCCACAACTAGAAACACCACAACTAGATACTCCACAACTACAAATTCTACAACTAGAAACTTCAAATTTAGAAACTCCGCAACTAGAAACTCTCCAAATTGAAACTCTACAACTAGAGACTCCATAACTAGGAACTCCACAACTAGAAACTCCACAACCAGAAACTCCGCAACTAGAAACTCCACAACTAGAAATTCCACAACCAGAGACTCAACAACTAGAGACTCCCCAACTAAAAACTCCACAACTAGAAACTCCACAACTAGAAACTCCACAACTAGAAACTCCGCAACTAGAAACCAAGCAACTAGAAACTCCACATCTAGGAACTACACAGCTAGAAACTCTGCAACTAGAAACTCCGCAACTAGAGACTCCGCAACTAGAAACTCCACAACTAGAAACTCCACAACTAGAAACTCCGCAACTAGAGACTCCGCAACTAGAAACTCCACAACAAGAAACTCCACAACTAGAAACTTCATAACTAGAAACTATGCAACTAGGAACTCTGCAACTAGAAACTCCACAGCTAGAACGTCCGCAACTATAAACTCTGCAACTAGAAACTCCGCAACTAGAAACTCCACAGCTAGAAACTCCACAACTAGAAACTCCACAACTAGAAACTCCACATCTAGAGGCTCCGCAACTAGAAACTTCACAGCTAGAAACTCTGCAACTAGAAACTCCGCAACTAGAGACTCCGCAACTAGAAACTCCACAACTAGAAACTCCACAACTAGAAGCTCCGCAACTAGAAACTCCACAGCTAGAACGTCCGCAACTAGAAACTCTGCAACTAGAAACTCCACGACTAGAAACTCCACAACTAGAAACTCCACAACTAGAAACTCCACAACTAGAAACTCCACAACTAGAGACTCCGCAACTAAAAACTCCACAGCTAGAAACTCCGCAACTAGAAACACCGCAACTAGAATCTCCACAACTAGAGAGTCCACAGCTATAAACTCCACAACTTGAAACTCTGCAACTCGAAACTCTGCAACTAGAAAATCCCCAACTAGAAACTACACAACTAGAATCTCCGCAACTCAAAACTCCGCAACTACAAAATCCACAACCAGAAACTTGACAATTGGGAACTCCGCAACTAGAAAATCTACAACTAGAAACTCGAAAACTAAAAACTCCAACTAGAAACTCCACAACTAGAAACTCCACAACTAGAAACTCCACAACTAGACACTTTGCAACTAGAAACTCCACAACTAGACACTCCACAACTACAAAACTCCGCAACTAGAAACTCCACGGCTAGACACTCCACAACTTGAGACTCCGCAATGACAGACTCCGCAACGAGAAACTCTGCAACTAGAAACTGCACAGCTAGAAACTTGCAACTCGAAACTCTGCTACTAGAAACTCCGCAACTAGAAACTCCACAGCTACAAACTCCACAATTAGAAGCTCCACAACTAGAGACTCCACAACTAGAAACTCCATGACTAGAAACTCCAGAATTAGAAACTCCACAGCTAGAAACTCCACAACTTGAGACTTTGCAACTAGAAACTCGGCAACTAGAAACTTAACAACTAGAAACTCCACAACTAGAAACTTCACAACTAGAAACTCCACAACTTGAAACACCACAACTAGATACCCCGCAACTACAAACTCCACAACTAGAAACTCCGCAACTAGAAACCCAGCAACTAGAAACTCCGCAACTAGAAACTCCACACCTATAAATTCCACAACTTGAAACTCAACAACTACAAACTCAACAACTAGAAACTCCACAACTAAAAACTCCACAACTAGAAACTCCACAACTAGAAACTCCACAACTAGAAACTATGCAACTAGAAACTCCACAGCTAGAGACTCCATAACTAGGAACTCCACAACTAGAAACTCCAAAAACTACAAACTCCACAACTACAAACTCCAAATTTAGAAACTCCACAACTAGAAACTCCGCAACTTGAAACTCCACAACTAGAGACTCAATAACTAGGAACTCCACAACTAAAAACTCCACAACTACAAACTCCACAACTAGAAACTCCGCAAATAGAAACTCCACAACTAGAAATTCCACAACCAGAGACTCAACAACTTGAGACTCCACAAATAAAAACTCCACAACTAGAAACTCCACAACTAGACAATTCGCAACTAGAAACTCCACAACTAGAGACTCCACTAGAAAATTCCGCAACTAGAAACTCCACAACTACGAACCTCACAACTTGAAACTCCACAACGAGAAACTCCGCAACTAGAAACTCCACAGCTAGAAACTCCACAACTTCAGACTTCGCAACTAGAAACTCGGCAACTAGAAACTCAACAACTAGAAACTCCACAACTAAAAACTCCACAACTAGAAACACCACAACTAGATACTCCACAACTACAAATTCCACAACTAGAAACTTCAAATTTAGAAACTCCGCAACTAGAAACTCTCCAAATTGAAACTCTACAACTAGAGACTCCATAACTAGGAACTCCACAACCAGAAACTCCACAACCAGAAACTCCGCAACTAGAAACTCCACAACTAGAAATTCCACAACCAGAGACTCAACAACTAGAGACTCCCCAACTAAAAACTCCACAACTAGAAACTCCACAACTAGAAACTCCACAACTAGAAACTCCGCAACTAGAAACCAAGCAACTAGAAACTCCACAACTAGGAACTACACAGCTAGAAACTCTGCAACTAGAAACTCCGCAACTAGAGACTCCGCAACTAGAAACTCCACAACAAGAAACTCCACAACTAGAAGCTCCGCAACTAGAAACTCCACAGCTAGAACGTCCGCAACTAGAAACTCTGCAACTAGAAACTCTGCAACTAGAGACTCCGCAACTAGAAACTCCACAACTAGAAACTCCGCAACTAGAATCTCCACAACTAGAGAGTCCACAGCTATAAACTCCACAACTTGAAACTCTGCAACTCGAAACTCTGCAACTAGAAAATCCCCAACTAGAAACTACACAACTAGAATCTCCGCAACTCAAAACTCCGCCACTACAAAATCCACAACTAGAAACTTGACAATTGGGAACTCAACAACTAGAAACTCCACACCTAGAAACTCCACAACTAGAAACTCCACAGCTAGAACGTCCGCAACTAGAAACTCTGCAACTAGAAACTCTGCAACTAGAGACTCCGCAACTAGAAACTCCACAACTAGAAACTCCGCAACTAGAATCTCCACAACTAGAGAGTCCACAGCTATAAACTCCACAACTTGAAACTCTGCAACTCGAAACTCTGCAACTAGAAAATCCCCAACTAGAAACTACACAACTAGAATCTCCGCAACTCAAAACTCCGCCACTACAAAATCCACAACTAGAAACTTGACAACTAGAAACTCCACAACTAGAAACTATGCAACTAGAAACTCCACACCTAGATACTCCATAACTAGGAACTTCACAACTAGAAACTCCAAAACTACAAACTCCACAACTACAAACTCCAAATTTAGAAACTCCACAACTAGAAACTCCGCAACTTGAAACTCCACAACTAAAAACTCCACAACTACAAACTCCACAACTAGAAACTCCGCAAATAGAAACTCCACAACTACAGACTCCACAACTACAAACTCCACAACTAGAAACTCCACAACCGGAAACTCCGCAACTAGAAACTCCACAGCTAGAAACTCCACAACTTGAGACTTCGCAACTAGAAACTCGGCAACTAGAAACTCAACAACTAGAAACTCCACAACTAAAAACTCCACAACTAGAAACACCACAACTCGATACTCCACAACTACAAATTCCACAACTAGAAACTCCAAATTTAGAAACTCCGACACTAGAAACTCCGCAAATTGAAACTCTACAACTAGAGACTCCATAACTAGGAACTCCACAACTAGAAACTCCACAACCAGAAACTCCGCAACTAGAAACTCCACAACTAGAAATTCCACAACCAGAGACTCAACAACTAGAGACTCCCCAACTAAAAACTCCACAACTAGAAACTCCACAACTAGAAACTTCACAACTAGAAACTCCGCAACTAGATACCAAGCAACTAGAAACTCCACAACTAGGAACTACACACCTATAAATTCCACAACTTGAAACTCCACAACTAGAAACTCAACAACTAGAGACTCCACACCTAGAAACTCTGCAACTAGAAACTCCACAACTAGAAACTTCATAACTAGAAACTATGCAACTAGAAACTCTGCAACTAGAAACTCCACAGCTAGAACGTCCGCAACTAGAAACTCTGCAACTAGAAACTCCGCAACTAAAAACTCCACAGCTAGAAGCTCCACAGCTAGAAACTCCACAACTAGAAACTCCACAACTAGAGACTCCACGACTAGGGGCTCCGCAACTAGAAACTTCACAGCTAGAAACTCTGCAACTAGAAACTCCGCAACTAGAGACTCCGCAACTAGAAACTCCACAACTAGAAACTCCACAACTAGAAGCTCCGCAACTAGAAACTCCACAGCTAGAACGTCCGCAACTAGAAACTCTGCAACTAGAAACTCCACAACTAGAAACACCACAACTCGATACTACACAACTACAAATTCCACAACTAGAAACTCCAAATTTAGAAACTCCGACACTAGAAACTCCGCAAATTGAAACTCTACAACTAGAGACTCCATAACTAGGAACTCCACAACTAGAAACTCCACAACCAGAAACTCCGCAACTAGAAACTCCACAACTAGAAATTCCACAACCAGAGACTCAACAACTAGAGACTCCCCAACTAAAAACTCCACAACTAGAAACTCCACAACTAGAAACTCCACAACTAGAAACTCCGCAACTAGATACCAAGCAACTAGAAACTCCACAACTAGGAACTACACACCTATAAATTCCACAACTTGAAACTCCACAACTAGAAACTCAACAACTAGAGACTCCACACCTAGAAACTCTGCAACTAGAAACTCCACAACTAGAAACTTCATAACTAGAAACTATGCAACTAGAAACTCTGCAACTAGAAACTCCACAGCTAGAACGTCCGCAACTAGAAACTCTGCAACTAGAAACTCCGCAACTAGAAACTCCACAGCTAGAAACTCCACAGCTAGAAACTCCACAACTAGAAACTCCACAACTAGAGACTCCACGACTAGGGGCGCCGCAACTAGAAACTTCACAGCTAGAAACTCTGCAACTAGAAACTCCGCAACTAGAAACTCCACAACTAGAAACTCCACAACTAGAGACTCCACAACTAGAGACTCCGCAACTGAAAACTCCACAGCTAGAAACTCCGCAACTAGAAACTCCGCAACTAGAATCTCCACAACTAGAGAGTCCACAGCTATAAACTCCACAACTTGAAACTCTGCAACTCAAAACTCTGCAACTAGAAAATCCCCAACAAGAAACTACACAACTAGAATCTCCGCAACTCAAAACTGTGCAACTACAAAATCCACAACTAGAAACTTGACAATTGGTAACTCCGCAACTAGAAAATCTAACTAGAAACTCGAAAACTAAAAACTCCAACTAGAAACTCCACAACTAGAAACTCCACAACTAGAAACTCCACAACTAGACACTTTGCAAATAGAAACTTCACAACTAGACACTCCACAACTTGAGACCCCGCAATGACAGACTCCGCAACGAGAAACTCTGAACTAGAAACTGCACAGCTAGAAACTCCACAATTAGAAACTCCACAACTAGAGACTCCACAACTTGAGACTTTGCAACTAGAAACTCGGCAACTAGAAACATAACAAATAGAAACTCCACAACTAGAAACTTCACAAGTAGAAACTCCACAACTTGAAACACCACAACTAGATACCCCGCAACTACAAATTCCACAACTAGAAACTCCACAACTAGAAACCCAATAACTAGAATCTCCGCAACTAGAAACTCCACAACTAGAGATTCCATAACTAGGAACTCCACAGCGACAGACTCCACAACTACAGACTCCACAACTAGAAACTCCACAGCTAGAGACTCCACAACTAGAAACTCCACAAATACGAACCCCACAAATACGAGCCCCGCAACTAGAAGCTCCATAACTAATAACTCCGCAACTAGAAACTCCACAACTTGAGACTTCGCAACTAGAAACTCCACAACTAGAAACACCACAACTAGAGACTCCACAACTACAAACTCCACAACTAGAAACTCAACAACTACGAACCTCACAACTAGAAACTCCAACACTAGAAACCCCACAACTTGGGACTTCGCAACTAGAAACTCCACAACTTGAGACTTCGCAACTAGAATTTCGGCAACTAGAAACTCCCCAACTAGAAACTCCACAACTAGAAACTCCCAAAATTGAAACACCACAACTAGATACTCCACAACTACAAATTCCACAACTAGAAACTCCACAACTAAAAAATCCGCAACTAGAAAATCTGCAACTAGAAACTCCACAACTAGAGACTCCATAACTTGAAGCACCACAACTAGGCACTCCACAACCAGAAACTCCGCAACTAGAAACTCCACAACAAGAAATTCCACAACCAGAGACTCAACATCTAGAAACTCCACACCTATAAATTCCACAACTTGAATCTCCACAACTAGAAACTCCACAACTTGAAACACCACAACTAGATACTCCAAAACTACAAATTTCACAACTAGAAACTCCGCAACTACAAAATCCACAACTAGAAACTTCATGATTGGGAACTCCGCAACTAGAAAATCTACAACTGGAAACTCGAAAACTAAAAACTCCAACTAGAAACTCCACAACTAGAAACTCCACAACTAAAAACTCCACAACTAGACACTTCGCAACTAGAAACTCCACAACTAGACACTCCACAACTAGAAACTATGCAACTAGAAACTCCGCAACTAGAAACTCCACAACTAGAAACTCTGCAACTAGAAACTCCGCAACTAGAAACTCCACAGCTAGAAACTCCACAACTAGAAACTCCACAACTAGAAACTCCACAACTAGAGACTCCACAACTAGAGACTCCGTAACTTGAAACTCCACAACTAGAGACTCCATATTTAGGAACTCCACAACTAGAAACACCACAACTAGATACTCCACAACTACAAATTCCACAACTAGAAACTTCAAATTTAGAAACTCCGCAACTAGAAACTCTCCAAATTGAAACTCTACAACTAGAGACTCCATAACTAGGAACTCCACAACCAGAAACTCCGCAACTAGAAACTCCACAACTAGAAATTCCACAACCAGAGACTCAACAACTAGAGACTCCCCAACTAAAAACTCCACAACTAGAAACTCCACAACTAGAAACTCCACAACTAGAAACTCCGCAACTAGAAACCAAGCAACTAGAAACTCCACATCTAGGAACTACACAGCTAGAAACTCTGCAACTAGAAACTCCGCAACTAGAGACTCCGCAACTAGAAACTCCACAACTAGAAACTCCACAACTAGAAACTCCGCAACTAGAGACTCCGCAACTAGAAACTCCACAACAAGAAACTCCACAACTAGAAGCTCCGCAACTAGAAACTCCACAGCTAGAACGTCCGCAACTAGAAACTCTGCAACTAGAAACTCTGCAACTAGAGACTCCGCAACTAGAAACTCCACAACTAGAAACTCCGCAACTAGAATCTCCACAACTAGAGAGTCCACAGCTATAAACTCCACAACTTGAAACTCTGCAACTCGAAACTCTGCAACTAGAAAATCCCCAACGAGAAACTACACAACTAGAATCTCCGCAACTCAAAACTCCGCCACTACAAAATCCACAACTAGAAACTTGACAATTGGGAACTCAACAACTAGAAACTCCACACCTAGAAACTCCACAACTAGAAACTCCACAACTAGAAACTATGCAACTAGAAACTCCACACCTAGATACTCCATAACTAGGAACTTCACAACTAGAAACTCCAAAACTACAAACTCCACAACTACAAACTCCAAATTTAGAAACTCCACAACTAGAAACTCCGCAACTTGAAACTCCACAACTAAAAACTCCACAACTACAAACTCCACAACTAGAAACTCCGCAAATAGAAACTCCACAACTACAGACTCCACAACTACAAATTCCACAACTAGAAACTCCACAACCGGAAACTCCGCAACTAGAAACTCCACAGCTAGAAACTCCACAACTTGAGACTTCGCAACTAGAAACTCGGCAACTAGAAACTCAACAACTAGAAACTCCACAACTAAAAACTCCACAACTAGAAACACCACAACTCGATACTCCACAACTACAAATTCCACAACTACAAACTCCAAATTTAGAAACTCCACAACTAGAAACTCCGCAACTTGAAACTCCACAACTAGAGACTCAATAACTAGGAACTCCACAACTAAAAACTCCACAACTACAAACTCCACAACTAGAAACTCCGCAAATAGAAACTCCACAACTAGAAATTCCACAACCAGAGACTCAACAACTTGAGACTCCACAAATAAAAACTCCACAACTAGAAACTCCACAACTAGACAATTCGCAACTAGAAACTCCACAACTAGAGACTCCACTAGAAAATTCCGCAACTAGAAACTCCACAACTACGAACCTCACAACTTGAAACTCCACAACGATAAACTCCGCAACTAGAAACTCCACAGCTAGAAACTCCACAACTTCAGACTTCGCAACTAGAAACTCGGCAACTAGAAACTCAACAACTAGAAACTCCACAACTAAAAACTCCACAACTAGAAACACCACAACTAGATACTCCACAACTACAAATTCCACAACTAGAAACTTCAAATTTAGAAACTCCGCAACTAGAAACTCTCCAAATTGAAACTCTACAACTAGAGACTCCATAACTAGGAACTCCACAACTAGAAACTCCACAACCAGAAACTCCGCAACTAGAAACTCCACAACTAGAAATTCCACAACCAGAGACTCAACAACTAGAGACTCCCCAACTAAAAACTCCACAACTAGAAACTCCACAACTAGAAACTCCACAACTAGAAACTCCGCAACTAGAAACCAAGCAGCTAGAAACTCCACAACTAGGAACTACACAGCTAGAAACTCTGCAACTAGAAACTCCGCAACTAGAGACTCCGCAACTAGAAACTCCACAACTAGAAACTCCACAACTAGAAACTCCGCAACTAGAGACTCCGCAACTAGAAACTCCACAACAAGAAACTCCACAACTAGAAGCTCCGCAACTAGAAACTCCACAGCTAGAACGTCCGCAACTAGAAACTCTGCAACTAGAAACTCTGCAACTAGAGACTCCGCAACTAGAGACTCTACAACTAGAAACTCCGCAACTAGAATCTCCACAACTAGAGAGTCCACAGCTATAAACTCCACAACTTGAAACTCTGCAACTCGAAACTCTGCAACTAGAAAATCCCCAACTAGAAACTACACAACTAGAATCTCCGCAACTCAAAACTCCGCCACTACAAAATCCACAACTAGAAACTTGACAATTGGGAACTCAACAACTAGAAACTCCACACCTAGAAACTCCACAACTAGAAACTCCACAACTAGAAACTCCACAACTAGAAACTATGCAACTAGAAACTCCACACCTAGATACTCCATAACTAGGAACTTCACAACTAGAAACTCCAAAACTACAAACTCCACAAATACAAACTCCAAATTTAGAAACTCCACAACTAGAAACTCCGCAACTTGAAACTCCACAACTAAAAACTCCACAACTACAAACTCCACAACTAGAAACTCCGCAAATAGAAACTCCACAACTACAGACTCCACAACTACAAACTCCACAACTAGAAACTCCACAACCGGAAACTCCGCAACTAGAAACTCCACAGCTAGAAACTCCACAACTTGAGACTTCGCAACTAGAAACTCGGCAACTAGAAACTCAACAACTAGAAACTCCACAACTAAAAACTCCACAACTAGAAACACCACAACTCGATACTCCACAACTACAAATTCCACAACTAGAAACTCCAAATTTAGAAACTCCGACACTAGAAACTCCGCAAATTGAAACTCTACAACTAGAGACTCCATAACTAGGAACTCCACAACTAGAAACTCCACAACCAGAAACTCCGCAACTAGAAACTCCACAACTAGAAATTCCACAACCAGAGACTCAACAACTAGAGACTCCCCAACTAAAAACTCCACAACTAGAAACTCCACAACTAGAAAATTCACAACTAGAAACTCCGCAACTAGATACCAAGCAACTAGAAACTCCACAACTAGGAACTACACACCTATAAATTCCACAACTTGAAACTCCACAACTAGAAACTCAACAACTAGAGACTCCACACCTAGTAACTCTGCAACTAGAAACTCCACAACTAGAAACTTCATAACTAGAAACTATGCAACTAGAAACTCTGCAACTAGAAACTCCACAGCTAGAACGTCCGCAACTAGAAACTCTGCAACTAGAAACTCCGCAACTAGAAACTCCACAGCTAGAAACTCCACAACTAGAAACTCCACAACTAGAGACTCCACGACTAGGGGCTCCGCAACTAGAAACTTCACAGCTAGAAACTCTGCAACTAGAAACTCCGCAACTAGAGACTCCGCAACTAGAAACTCCACAACTAGAAACTCCACAACTAGAAGCTCCGCAACTAGAAACTCCACAGCTAGAACGTCCGCAACTAGAAACTCTGCAACTAGAAACTCCACGACTAGAAACTCCACAACTAAAAACTCCACAACTAGAAACACCACAACTCGATACTCCACAACTACAAATTCCACAACTAGAAACTCCAAATTTAGAAACTCCGACACTAGAAACTCCGCAAATTGAAACTATACAACTAGAGACTGCATAACTAGGAACTCCACAACTAGAAACTCCACAACCAGAAACTCCGCAACTAGAAACTCCACAACTAGAAATTCCACAACCAGAGACTCAACAACTAGAGACTCCCCAACTCAAAACTCCACAACTAGAAACTCCACAACTAGAAACTTCACAACTAGAAACTCCGCAACTAGATACCAAGCAACTAGAAACTCCACAACTAGGAACTACACACCTATAAATTCCACAACTTGAAACTCCACAACTAGAAACTCAACAACTAGAGACTCCACACCTAGAAACTCTGCAACTAGAAACTCCACAACTAGAAACTTCATAACTAGAAACTATGCAACTAGAAACTCTGCAACTAGAAACTCCACAGCTAGAACGTCCGCAACTAGAAACTCTGCAACTAGAAACTCCGCAACTAGAAACTCCACAGCTAGAAACTCAACAGCTAGAAACTCCACAACTAGAAACTCCACAACTAGAGACTCCACGACTAGGGGCTCCGCAACTAGAAACTTCACAGCTAGAAACTCTGCAACTAGAAACTCCGCAACTAGAAACTCCACAACTAGAAACTCCACAACTAGAGACTCCACAACTAGAGACTCCGCAACTGAAAACTCCACAGCTAGAAACTCCGCAACTAGAAACTCCGCAACTAGAATCTCCACAACTAGAGAGTCCACAGCTATAAACTCCACAACTTGAAACTCTGCAACTCAAAACTCTGCAACTAGAAAATCCCCAACTAGAAACTACACAACTAGAATCTCCGCAACTCAAAACTGTGCAACTACAAAATCCACAACTAGAAACTTGACAATTGGTAACTCCGCAACTAGAAAATCTAACTAGAAAATCGAAAACTAAAAACTCCAACTAGAAACTCCACAACTAGAAACTTCACAACTAGACACTTTGCAACTAGAAACTTCACAACTAGACACTCCACAACTTGAGACCCCGCAATGACAGACTCCGCAACGAGAAACTCTGCAACTAGAAACTGCACAGCTAGAAACTCCACAATTAGAAACTCCATAACTAGAGACTCCACAACTAGAAACTCCATGACTAGAAACTCCAGAATTAGAAACTCCACAGCTAGAAACTCCAAGACTTGAGACTTTGCAACTAGAAACTCGGCAACTAGAAACATAACAAATAGAAACTCCACAACTAGAAACTTCACAAGTAGAAACTCCACAACTTGAAACACCACAACTAGATACCCCGCAACTACAAATTCCACAACTAGAAACTCCACAACTAGAAACTCCATAACTAGAATCTCCGCAACTAGAAACTCCACAACTAGAGATTCCATAACTAGGAACTCCACAGCGACAGACTCCACAACTACAGACTCCACAACTAGAAACTCCACAGCTAGAGACTCCACAACTAGAAACTCCACAAATACGAACCCCACAAATACGAGCCCCGCAACTAGAAGCTCCATAACTAGAAACTCCGCAACTAGAAACTCCACAACTTGCGACTTCGCAACTAGAAACTCCACAACTAGAAACACCACAACTAGAGACTCCACAACTACAAACTCCACAACTAGAAACTCAACAACTACGAACCTCACAACTAGAAACTCCAACACTAGAAACCCCACAACTTGGGACTTCGCAACTAGAAACTCCACAACTTGAGACTTCGCAACTAGAATTTCGGCAACTAGAAACTCCCCAACTAGAAACTCCACAACTAGAAACTCCCAAAATTGAAACACCACAACTAGATACTCCACAACTACAAATTCCACAACTAGAAACTCCACAACTAAAAAATCTGCAACTAGAAACTCTGCAACTAGAAACTCCACAACTAGAGACTCCATAACTTGAAGCACCACAACTAGGCACTCCACAACCAGAAACTCCGCAACTAGAAACTCCACAACTAGAAATTCCACAACCAGAGACTCAACATCTAGAAACTCCACACCTATAAATTCCACAACTTGAAACTCCACAACTAGAAACTCCACAACTTGAAACACCACAACTAGATACTCCAAAACTACAAATTTCACAACTAGAAACTCCGCAACTACAAAATCCACAACTAGAAACTTCATGATTGGGAACTCCCCAACTAGAAAATCTACAACTGGAAACTCGAAAACTAAAAACTCCAACTAGAAACTCCACAGCCAGAAACTCCACAACTAAAAACTCCACAACTAGACACTTCGCAACTAGAAACTCCACAACTAGACACTCCACAACTAGAAACTCTGCAACTAGAAACTCCGCAACTAGAAACTCCACAACTAGAAACTCTGCAACTAGAAACTCCGCAACTAGAAACTCCACAGCTAGAAACTCCACAACTAGAAACTCCACAACTAGAAACTCCACAACTAGAGACTCCACAACTAGAGACTCCGCAACTTGAAACTCCACAACTAGAGACTCCATATTTAGGAACTCCACAACTAGAAACTCCGCAACTAGAAACTCCACAACTAGAAATTGCACAACCAGAGACTCAACAACTAGAAACTCCACACCTATAAATTCCACAACTTGAAACTCCACAACTAGAAACTCAACAAATAGAAACTCCACACCTACAAACTCCACAACTAGAAACTCCACAACTAGAAACTCCACAACTAGAAACTATGCAACTAGAAACTCCACACCTAGAGACTCCATAACAAGGAACTCCACAACTAGAAACTCCAAAACTACAAACTCCACAACTACAAACTCCAAATTTAAAAACTCCACAACCAGAAACTCAGCAACTTGAAACTCCACAACTAAAAACTCCACAACTGCAAACTCCACAACTAGAAACTCCGCAAATAGAAACTCCACAACTAGAAACTCCACAACTAGACACTTCGCAACTAGAAACTCCACAACTATAGACTCCACTAGAAAACTCCGCAACTAGAAACTCCACAACTACGAACCTCACAACTTGAAACTCCACAACTAGAAACTCCGCAACTAGAAACTCCACAGCTAGAAACTCCACAACTTGAGACTTCGCAACTAGAAACTCGGCAACTAGAAACTCAACAACTAGAAACTCCACAACTAAAAACTCCACAACTAGAAACACCACAACTAGATACTCCACAACTACAAATTCCACAACTAGAAACTCCAAATTTAGAAACTCCGCAACTAGAAACTCCGCAAATTGAAACTCTACTACTAGAGACTCCATAACTAGGAACTCCACAACTAGAAACTCCACAACCAGAAACTCCGCAACTAGAAACTCCACAACTAGAAATTCCACAACCAGAGACTCAACAACTAGAGACTCCCCAACTAAAAACTGCACAACTAGAAACTCCACAACTAGAAACTCCGCAACTAGAAACCAAGCAACTAGAAACTCCACAACTAGGAACTACACACCTCTAAATTCCACAACTTGAAACTCCACAACTAGAAACTCAACAACTAGAGACTCCACACCTAGAAACTCTGCAACTAGAAACTCCACAACTAGAAACTTCATAACTAGAAACTATGCAACTAGAAACTCTGCAACTAGAAACTCCAAAGCTAGAACGTCCGCAACTAGAAACTCTGCAACTAGAAACTCCGCAACTAGAAACTCCACAGCTAGAAACTCCACAACTAGAAACTCCACAACTAGAAACTCCACAACTAGAGACTCCACGACTAGAGGCTCCGCAACTAGAAACTTCACAGCTAGAAACTCTGCAACTAGAAACTCCGCAACTAGAGACTCCGCAACCAGAAACTCCACAACTAGAAACTCCACAACTAGAAGCTCCGCAACTAGAAACTCCACAGCTAGAACGTCCGCAACTAGAAACTCTGCAACTAGAAACTCCACGACTAGAAACTCCACAACTAGAAACTCCACAACTTGAAATATCACAACTAGATACTCCGCAACTACAAATTCCACAACTAGAAACTCCCTAACTAGAAGCTCCATAACTAGAAACTCCGCAACCAGAAACTCCACAACTAGAGACTCCATAACTAGGAACTCCACAACTAGAAACTCCACAGCTACAGACTCCACAACTACAGACTCCACAACTAGAAACTCCACAGCTAGAGACTCCACAACTAGAAACTCCACAAATACGAACCCCACAAATACGAACCCCGCAACTAGAAGCTCCATAACTAGAAACTCCGCAACTAGAAACTCCACAACTTGAGACTTCGCAACTAGAAACTCCACAACTAGAAACACCACAACCAAAGACTCCACAACTACAAACTCCACAACTAGAAACTCCACAACTACGAACCTCACAACTAGAAACTCCAACACTAGAAACTCCACAACTTGAGACTTCGCAACTAGAAACTCGGCAACTAGAAACTCCCCAACTAGAAACTCCACAGCTACAGACTCCACAACTACAGACTCCACAACTAGAAACTCCACAGCTAGAGACTCCACAACTAGAAACTCCACAAATACGAACCCCACAAATACGAACCCCGCAACTAGAAGCTCCATAACTAGAAACTCCGCAACTAGAAACTCCACAACTTGAGACTTCCCAACTAGAAACTCCACAACTAGAAACACCACAACTCGATACTCCACAACTACAAATTCCACAACTAGAAACTCCAAATTTAGAAACTCCGACACTAGAAACTTCGCAAATTGAAACTCTACAACTAGAGACTCCATAACTAGGAACTCCACAACTAGAAACTCCACAACCAGAAACTCCGCAACTAGAAACTCCACAACTAGAAATTCCACAACCAGAGACTCAACAACTAGAGACTCCCCAACTAAAAACTCCACAACTAGAAACTCCACAACTAGAAACTTCACAACTAGAAACTCCGCAACTAGATACCAAGCAACTAGAAACTCCACAACTAGGAACTACACACCTATAAATTCCACAACTTGAAACTCCACAACTAGAAACTCAACAACTAGAGACTCCACACCTAGAAACTCTGCAACTAGAAACTCCACAACTAGAAACTTCATAACTAGAAACTCTGCAACTAGAAACTCCACAGCTAGAACGTCCGCAACTAGAAACTCTGCAACTAGAAACTCCGCAACTAGAAACTCCACAGCTAGAAACTCCACAACTAGAAACTCCACAACTAGAGACTCCACGACTAGGGGCTCCGCAACTAGAAACTTCACAGCTAGAAACTCTGCAACTAGAAACTCCGCAACTAGAGACTCCGCAACTAGAAACTCCACAACTAGAAACTCCACAACTAGAAGCTCCGCAACTAGAAACTCCACAGCTAGAACGTCCGCAACTAGAAACTCTGCAACTAGAAACTCCACGACTAGAAACTCCACAACTAAAAACTCCACAACTAGAAACACCACAACTCGATACTCCACAACTACAAATTCCACAACTAGAAACTCCAAATTTAGAAACTCCGACACTAGAAACTCCGCAAATTGAAACTCTACAACTAGAGACTCCATAACTAGGAACTCCACAACTAGAAACTCCACAACCAGAAACTCCGCAACTAGAAACTCCACAACTAGAAATTCCACAACCAGAGACTCAACAACTAGAGACTCCCCAACTAAAAACTCCACAACTAGAAACTCCACAACTAGAAACTTCACAACTAGAAACTCCGCAACTAGATACCAAGCAACTAGAAACTCCACAACTAGGAACTACACACCTATAAATTCCACAACTTGAAACTCCTCAACTAGAAACTCAACAACTAGAGACTCCACACCTAGAAACTCTGCAACTAGAAACTCCACAACTAGAAACTTCATAACTAGAAACTATGCAACTAGAAACTCTGCAACTAGAAACTCCGCAGCTAGAACGTCCGCAACTAGAAACTCTGCAACTAGAAACTCCGCAACTAGAAACTCCACAGCTAGAAACTCCACAGCTAGAAACTCCACAACTAGAAACTCCACAACTAGAGACTCCACGACTAGGGGCTCCGCAACTAGAAACTTCACAGCTAGAAACTCTGCAACTAGAAACTCCGCAACTAGAAACTCCACAACTAGAAACTCCACAACTAGAGACTCCACAACTAGAGACTCCGCAACTGAAAACTCAACAGCTAGAAACTCCGCAACTAGAAACTCCGCAACTAGAATCTCCACAACTACAGAGTCCACAGCTATAAACTCCACAACTTGAAACTCTGCAACTCAAAACTCTGCAACTAGAAAATCCCCAACTAGAAACTACACAACTAGAATCTCCGCAACTCAAAACTGTGCAACTACAAAATCCACAACTAGAAACTTGACAATTGGTAACTCCGCAACTAGAAAATCTAACTAGAAACTCGAAAACTAAAAACTCCAACTAGAAACTCCACAACTAGAAACTCCACAACTAGAAACTCCACAACTAGACACTTTGCAACTAGAAACTTCACAACTAGACACTCCACAACTTGAGACCCCGCAATGACAGACTCCGCAACGAGAAACTCTGCAACTAGAAACTGCACAGCTAGAAACTCCACAATTAGAAACTCCACAACTAGAGACTCCACAACTAGAAACTCCATGACTAGAAACTCCAGAATTAGAAACTCCACAGCTAGAAACTCCACAACTTGAGACTTTTCAACTAGAAACTCGGCAACTAGAAACATAACAAATAGAAACTCCACAACTAGAAACTTCACAAGTAGAAACTCCACAACTTGAAACACCACAACTAGATACCCCGCAACTACAAATTCCACAACTAGAAACTCCACAACTAGAAACTCCATAACTAGAATCTCCGCAACTAGAAACTCCACAACTAGAGATTCCATAACTAGGAACTCCACAGCGACAGACTCCACAACTACAGACTCCACAACTAGAAACTCCACAGCTAGAGACTCCACAACTAGAAACTCCACAAATACGAACCCCACAAATACGAGCCCCGCAACTAGAAGCTCCATAACTAGAAACTCCGCAACTAGAAACTCCACAACTTGCGACTTCGCAACTAGAAACTCCACAACTATAAACACCACAACTAGAGACTCCACAACTACAAACTCCACAACTAGAAACTCAACAACTACGAACCTCACAACTAGAAACTCCAACACTAGAAACCCCACAACTTGGGACTTCGCAACTAGAAACTCCACAACTTGAGACTTCGCAACTAGAATTTCGGCAACTAGAAACTCCCCAACTAGAAACTCCACAACTAGAAACTCCCAAAATTGAAACACCACAACTAGATACTCCACAACTACAAATTCCACAACTAGAAACTCCACAACTAAAAAATCCGCAACTAGAAACTCTGCAACTAGAAACTCCACAACTAGAGACTCCATAACTTGAAGCACCACAACTAGGCACTCCACAACCAGAAACTCCGCAACTAGAAACTCCACAACTAGAAATTCCACAACCAGAGACTCAACATCTAGAAACTCCACAACTTGAAACACCACAACTAGATACTCCAAAACTACAAATTTCACAACTAGAAACTCCGCAACTACAAAATCCACAACTAGAAACTTCATGATTGTGAACTCCGCAACTAGAAAATCTACAACTGGAAACTCGAAAACTAAAAACTCCAACTAGAAACTCCACAACTAGAAACTCCACAACTAAAAACTCCACAACTAGACACTTCGCAACTAGAAACTCCACAACTAGACACTCCACAACTAGAAACTATGCAACTAGAAACTCCGCAACTAGAAACTCCACAACTAGAAACTCTGCAACTAGAAACTCCGCAACTAGAAACTCCACAGCTAGAAACTCCACAACTAGAAACTCCACAACTAGAAACTCCACAACTAGAGACTCCACAACTAGAGACTCCGCAACTTGAAACTCCACAACTAGAGACTCCATATTTAGGAACTCCACAACTAGAAACTCCGCAACTAGAAACTCCACAACTAGAAATTGCACAACCAGAGACTCAACAACTAGAAACTCCACACCTATAAATTCCACAACTTGAAACTCCACAACTAGAAACTCAACAACTAGAAACTCCACACCTACAAACTCCACAACTAGAAACTCCACAACTAGAAACTCCACAACTAGAAACTATGCAACTAGAAACTCCACACCTAGAGACTCCATAACTAGGAACTCCAAAACTAGAAACTCCAAAACTACAAACTCCACAACTACAAACTCCAAATTTAAAAACTCCACAACTAGAAACTCAACAACTTGAAACTCCAGAACTAAAAACTCCACAACTACAAACTCCAAAACTAGAAACTCCGCAAATAGAAACTCCACAACTAGAAACTCCACAACTAGACACTTCGCAACTAGAAACTCCACAACTAGAGACTCCACTAGAAAACTCCGCAACTAGAAACTCCACAACTACGAACCTCACAACTTGAAACTCCACAACTAGAAACTCCGCAACTAGAAACTCCACAGCTAGAAACTCCACAACTTGAGACTTCGCAACTAGAAACTCGGCAACTAGAAACTCAACAACTAGAAACTCCACAACTAAAAACTCCACAACTAGAAACACCACAACTAGATACTCCACAACTACAAATTCCACAACTAGAAACTCCAAATTTAGAAACTCCGCAACTAGAAACTCCGCAAATTGAAACTCTACTACTAGAGACTCCATAACTAGGAAATCCACAACTAGAAACTCCACAACCAGAAACTCCGCAACTAGAAACTCCACAACTAGAAATTCCACAACCAGAGACTCAACAACTAGAGACTCCCCAACTAAAAACTGCACAACTAGAAACTCCACAACTAGAAACTCCGCAACTAGAAACCAAGCAACTAGAAACTCCACAACTAGGAACTACACACCTCTAAATTCCACAACTAGAAACTCCGCAACTAGAAACTCCACAGCTAGAAACTCCACAACTAGAAACTCCACAACTAGAAACTCCACAACTAGAGACTCCACGAGTAGAGGCTCCGCAACTAGAAACTTCACAGCTAGAAACTCTGAAACTAGAAACTCCGCAACTAGAGACTCCGCAACCAGAAACTCCACAACTAGAAACTCCACAACTAGAAGCTCCGCAACTAGAAACTCCACAGCTAGAACGTCCGCAACTAGAAACTCTGCAACTAGAAACTCCACGACTAGAAACTCCACAACTAGAAACTCCACAACTTGAAATATCACAACTAGATACTCCGCAACTACAAATTCCACAACTAGAAACTCCCCAACTAGAAGCTCCATAACTAGAAACTCCGCAACCAGAAACTCCACAACTAGAGACTCCATAACTAGGAACTCCACAACTAGAAACTCCACAGCTACAGACTCCACAACTACAGACTCCACAACTAGAAACTCCACAGCTAGAGACTCCACAACTAGAAACTCCACAAATACGAACCCCACAAATACGAACCCCGCAACTAGAAGCTCCATAACTAGAAACTCCGCAACTAGAAACTCCACAACTTGAGACTTCGCAACTAGAAACTCCACAACTAGAAACACCACAACCAAAGACTCCACAACTACAAACTCCACAACTAGAAACTCCACAACTACGAACCTCACAACTAGAAACTCCAACACTAGAAACTCCACAACTTGAGACTTCGCAACTAGAAACTCGGCAACTAGAAACTCCCCAACTAGAAACTCCACAAATTGAAACACCACAACTAGATACTCCACAACTACAAATTCCACAACTAGAAACTGCACAACTAAAAAATCCGCAACTAGAAACTCCGCAACTAGAAACTCCACAACTAGAGACTCCATAACTTGAAACACCACAACTAGATACTCCACAACTACAAATTCCACATCTAGAAACTCAAAATTTAGAAACTCCGCAACTAGAAACTCCGCAACTAGAAACTCCACAACTAGAGACTCCATAACTAGGAATTCCACAACTAGAAACTCCACAACTACAGACTCCACAACTACAAACTCCACAACTAGAAACTCCACAAACGGAAACTCCGCAACTAGAAACTCCGCAACTAGAAACTCCACAACTTGAAATTCCACAACCAGAGACTCGACAACTTGAGACTCCACAACTAGAAACTCCACAACTAGAAACTCCATAACTAGAATCTCCGCAACTAGAAACTCCACAACTAGAGATTCCATAACTAGGAACTCCACAACTAGAAACTCCACAGCGACAGACTCCACAACTACAGACTCCACAACTAGAAACTCCACAGCTAGAGACTCCACAACTAGAAACTCCACAAATACGAACCCCACAAATACGAGCCCCGCAACTAGAAGCTCCATAACTAGAAACTCCGCAACTAGAAACTCCACAACTTGAGACTTCGCAACTAGAAACTCCACAACTAGAAACACCACAACTAGAGACTCCACAACTACAAACTCCACAACTAGAAACTCCACAACTACGAACCTCACAACTAGAAACTCCAACACTAGAAACCCCGAAACTTGGGACTTCGCAACTAGAAACTCCACAACTTGAGACTTCGCAACTAGAAACTCGGACTAGAAACTCCCCAACTAGAAACTCCACAACTAGAAACTCCCAAAATATAAACACCACAACTAGATACTCCACAACTACAAATTCCACAACTAGAAACTCCACAACTAAAAAATCCGCAACTAGAAACTCTGCAACTAGAAACTCCACAACTAGAGACTCCATAACTTGAAACACCACAACTAGGAACTCCACAACTAGAAACTCCGCAACTAGAAACTCCACAACTAGAAATTCCACAACCAGAGACTCAACAACTAGAAACTCCACACCTATAAATTCCACAACTTGAAACTCCACAACTAGAAACTCCACAACTTGAAACACCACAACTAGATACTCCAAAACTACAAATTTCACAACTAGAAACTCCGCAACTACAAAATCCACAACTAGAAACTTCATGATTGGGAACTCCGCAACTAGAAAATCTACAACTGGAAACTCGAAAACTAAAAACTCCAACTAGAAACTCCACAACTAGAAACTCCACAACTAAAAACTCCACAACTAGACACTTCGCAACTAGAAACTCCACAACTAGACACTCCACAACTAGAAACTATGCAACTAGAAACTCCGCAACTAGAAACTCCACAACTAGAAACTCTGCAACTAGAAACTCCGCAACTAGAAACTCCACAGCTACAAACTCCACAACTAGAAACTCCACAACTAGAAACTCCACAACTAGAGACTCCACAACTAGAGACTCCGCAACTTGAAACTCCACAACTAGAGACTCCATAACTAGGAACTCCACAACTAGAAATTCCACAACCAGAGACTCAACAACTAGAAACTCCACACCTATAAATTCCACAACTTGAAACTCCACAACTAGAAACTCAACAACTAGAAACTCCACACCTAGAAACTCCACAACTAGAAACTCCACAACTAGAAACTCCACAACTAGAAACTATGCAACTAGAAACTTCACACCTAGAGACTCCATAACTAGGAACTCCACAACTACAAACTCCAAATTTAGAAACTCCACAACTAGAAACTCCGCAACTTGAAACTCCACAACTAAAAACTCCACAACTACAAACTCCACAAATAGAAACTCCGCAAATAGAAACTCCACAACTAGAAACTCCACAACTAGACACTTCGCAACTAGAAACTCCACAACTAGAGACTCCACTAGAAAACTCCGCAACTAGAAACTCCACAACTACGAACCTCACAACTTGAAACTCCACAACTAGAAACTCCGCAACTAGAAACTCCACAGCTACAAACTCCACAACTTGAGACTTCGCAACTGGAAACTCGGCAACTAGAAACTCAACAACTAGAAACTCCACAACTAAAAGCTCCACAACTAGAAACACCACAACTAGATACTCCACAACTACAAATTCCACAACTAGAAACTCCAAATTTAGAAACTCCGCAACTAGAAACTCCGCAAATTGAAACTCTACTACTAGAGTCTCCATAACTAGGAACTCCACAACTAGAAACTCCACAACCAGAAACTCCGCAACTAGAAACTCCACAACTAGAAATTCCACAACCAGAGACTCAACAACTAGAGACTCCCCAACTAAAAACTGCACAACTAGAAACTCCACAACAAGAAACTCCGCAACTAGAAACCAAGCAACTAGAAACTCCACAACTAGGAACTACACACCTCTAAATTCCACAACTTGAAACTCCACAACTAAAAACTCAACAACTAGAGACTCCACACCTAGAAACTCTGCAACTAGAAACTCCACAACTAGAAACTTCATAACTAGAAACTATGCAACTAGAAACTCCACAGCTAGAAACTCCACAACTAGAAACTCCACAACTAGAAATTCCACAACTAGAGACTCCACGACTAGAGGCTCCGCAACTAGAAACTTCACAGCTAGAAAATCTGCAACTAGAAACTCCGCAACTAGAGACTCCGCAACTAGAAACTCCACAACTAGGAACTCCACAACTAGAAGCTCCGCAACTAAAAACTCCACAGCTAGAACGTCCGCAACTAGAAACTCTGCAACTAGAAACTCTACGACTAGAAACTCCACAACTAGAAACTCCACAACTTGAAATACCACAACTAGATACTCCGCAACTACAAATTCCACAACTAGAAACTCCCCAACTAGAAACTCCATAACTAGAAACTCCGCAACCAGAAACTCCACAACTAGAGACTCCATAACTAGGAACTCCACAACTAGAAACACCACAGCTACAGACTCCACAACTACAGACTCCACAACTAGAAACTCTACAGCTAGAGACTCCACAACTAGAAACTCCACAAATACGAACCCCACAAATACGAAACCCGCAACTAGAAGCTCCATAACACGAAACTCCGCAACTAGAAACTCCACAACTTGAGACTTCGCAACTAGAAACTCCACAACTAGAAACACCACAACTAGAGACTCCACAACTACAAACTCCACAACTAGAAACTCCACAACTACGAACCTCACAGCTAGAAACTCCAACACTAGAAACTCCACAACTTGAGACTTCGCAACTAGGAACTCGGAAACTAGAAACTCCCCAACTAGAAACTCCACAACTAGAAACTCCACAAATTGAAACACCACAACTAGATACTCCACAACTACAAATTCCACATCTAGAAACTCCAAATTTAGAAATTCCGCAACTAGAAACTCCGCAACTTGAAACTCCACAACTAGAGACTCCATAACTAGGAATTCCACAACTAGAAACTCCACAACTACAGACTCCACAACTACAAACTCCACAACTAGAAACTCCACAACCGGAAACTCCGCAACTAGAAACTCCACAACTAGACACTTCGCAACTAGAAACTCCACAACTAGAGACTCCACTAGAAAACTCCGCAACTAGAAACTCCACAACTACGAACCTCACAACTTGAAACTCCACAACTAGAAACTCCGCAACTAGAAACTCCACAGCTAGAAACTCCACAACTTGAGACTTCGCAACTAGAAACTCGGCAACTAGAAACTCAACAACTAGAAACTCCACAACTAAAAACTCCACAACTAGAAACACCACAACTCGATACTCCACAACAACAAATTCCACAACTAGAAACTCCAAATTTAGAAACTCCGCAACTAGAAACTCCGCAAGTATAAACTCTACAACTATAGACTCCATAACTAGGAACTCCACAACTAGAAACTCCACAACCAGAAACTCCGCAACTAGAAACTCCACAACTAGAAATTCCACAACCAGAGACTCAACAACTAGAGACTCCCCAACTAAAAACTCCACAACTAGAAACTCCACAACTAGAAACTTCACAACTAGAAACTCCGCAACTAGATACCAAGCAACTAGAAACTCCACAACTAGGAACTACACACCTATAAATTCCACAACTTGAAACTCCACAACTAGAAACTCAACAACTAGAGACTCAACACCTAGAAACTCTGCAACTAGAAACTCCACAACTAGAGACTCCCCAACTAAAAACTCCACAACTAGAAACTCCACAACTAGAAACTTCACAACTAGAAACTCCGCAACTAGATACCAAGCAACTAGAAACTCCACAACTAGGAACTACACACCTATAAATTCCACAACTTGAAACTCCACAACTAGAAACTCAACAACTAGAGACTCCACACCTAGAAACTCTGCAACTAGAAACTCCACAACTAGAAACTTCATAACTAGAAACTATGCAACTAGAAACTCTGCAACTAGAAACTCCACAGCTAGAACGTCCGCAACTAGAAACTCTGCAACTAGAAACTCCGCAACTAGAAACTCCACAGCTAGAAACTCCACAACTAGAAACTCCACAACTAGAAACTCCACAACTAGAGACTCCGCAACTAGAGACTCCGCAACTAGAAACTCCACAACTAGAAACTCCACAACTAGAAACTCCACAATTAGAAGCTCCGCAACTAGAAACTCCACAGCTAGAACGTCCGCAACTAGAAACTCTGCAACTGGAAACTCCACGACTAGAAACACCACAACTAGAAACTCCACAACTAGAAACTCCACAACTAGAAACTCCACAACTAGAGACTCCACAACTAGAGACTCCGCAACTAAAAACTCCACAGCTATAAACTCCACAACTTGAAACTCTGCAACTCAAAACTCTGCAACTAGAAAATCCCCAACTAGAAACTACACAACTAGAATCTCCGCAACTCAAAACTCCGCAACTACAAAATCCACAACTAGAAACTTGACAATTTGGAACTCCGCAACTAGAAAATCTACAATTAGAAACTCGAAAACTAAAAACTCCAACTAGAAACTCTACAACTAGAAACTCCACAACTAGAAACTCCACAACTAGAAACTCCACAACTAGACACTTTGCAACTAGAAACTTCACAACTAGACACTACACAACTTGAGACCCCGCAATGACAGACTCCGCAACGAGAAACTCTGCAACTAGAAACTGCACAGCTAGAAACTCCACAATTAGAAACTCGACAACTAGAGACTCCACAACTAGAAACTCCACAACTAGAAATTCCACAACCAGAGACTCAACAACTAGAGACTCCCCAACTAAAAACTGCACAACTAGAAACTCCACAACTAGAAACTCCGAAACTAGAAACCAAGCAACTAGAAACTCCACAACTAGGAACTACACACCTCTAAATTCCACAACTTGAAACTCCACAACTAGAAACTCAACAACTAGAGACTCCACACCTAGAAACTCTGCAACTAGAAACTCCACAACTAGAAACTTCATAACTAGAAACTATGCAACTAGAAACTCTGCAACTAGAAACTCCACAGCTAGAACGTCCGCAACTAGAAACTCTGCAACTAGAAACTCCGCAACTAGAAACTCCACAGCTAGAAACTCCACAACTAGAAACTCCACAACTAGAAACTCCACAACTAGAGACTCCACGACTAGAGGCTCCGCAACTAGAAACTTCACAGCTAGAAACTCTGCAACTAGAAACTCCGCAACTAGAGACTCCGCAACCAGAAACTCCACAACTAGAAACTCCACAACTAGAAGCTCCGCAACTAGAAACTCCTCAGCTAGAACGTCCGCAACTAGAAACTCTGCAACTAGAAACTCCACGACTAGAAACTCCACAACTAGAAACTCCACAACTTGAAATATCACAACTAGATACTCCGCAACTACAAATTCCACAACTAGAAACTTCCCAACTAGAAGCTCCATAACTAGAAACTCCGCAACCAGAAACTTCACAACTAGAGACTCCATAACTAGGAACTCCACAACTAGAAACTCCACAGCTACAGACTCCACAACTACAGACTCCACAACTAGAAACTCCACAGCTAGAGACTCCACAACTAGAAACTCCACAAATACGAACCCCACAAATACGAACCCCGCAACTAGAAGCTCCATAACTAGAAACTCCGCAACTATAAACTCCACAACTTGAGACTTCGCAACTAGAAACTCCACAACTAGAAACACCACAACCAAAGACTCCACAACTACAAACTCCACAACTAGAAACTCCACAACTACGAACCTCACAACTAGAAACTCCAACACTAGAAACTCCACAACTTGAGACTTCGCAACTAGAAACTCGGCAACTAGAAACTCCCCAACTAGAAACTCCACAGCTACAGACTCCACAACTACAGACTCCACAACTAGAAACTCCACAGCTAGAGGCTCCACAACTAGAAACTCCACAAATACGAACCCCACAAATACGAACCCCGCAACTAGAAGCTCCATAACTAGAAACTCCGCAACTAGAAACTCCACAACTTGAGACTTCCCAACTAGAAACTCCACAACTAGAAACACCACAACTCGATACTCCACAACTACAAATTCCACAACTAGAAACTCCAAATTTAGAAACTCCGACACTAGAAACTCCGCAAATTGAAACTCTACAACTAGAGACTCCATAACTAGGAACTCCACAACTAGAAACTCCACAACCAGAAACTCCGCAACTAGAAACTCCACAACTAGAAATTCCACAACCAGAGACTCAACAACTAGAGACTCCCCAACTAAAACTCCACAACTAGAAACTCCACAACTAGAAACTTCACAACTAGAAACTCCGCAACTAGATACCAAGCAACTAGAAACTCCACAACTAGGAACTACACACCTATAAATTCCACAACTTGAAACTCCACAACTAGAAACTCAACAACTAGAGACTCCACACCTAGAAACTCCGCAACTAGAAACTCCACAACTAGAAACTTCATAACTAGAAACTATGCAACTAGAAACTCTGCAACTAGAAACTTCACAGCTAGAACGTCCGCAACTAGAAACTCTGCAACTAGAAACTCCGCAACTAGAAACTCCACAGCTAGAAACTCCACAACTAGAAACTCCACAACTAGAGACTCCACGACTAGGGGCTCCGCAACTAGAAACTTCACAGCTAGAAACTCTGCAACTAGAAACTCCGCAACTAGAGACTCCGCAACTAGAAACTCCACAACTAGAAACTCCACAACTAGAAGCTCCGCAACTAGAAACTCCACAGCTAGAACGTCCGCAACTAGAAACTCTGCAACTAGAAACTCCACGACTAGAAACTCCACAGCTAAAAACTCCACAACTAGAAACACCACAACTCGATACTCCACAACTACAAATTCCACAACTAGAAACTCCAAATTTAGAAACTCCGACACTAGAAACTCCGCAAATTGAAACTCTACAACTAGAGACTCCATAACTAGGAACTCCACAACTAGAAACTCCACAACCAGAAACTCCGCAACTAGAAACTCCACAACTAGAAATTCCACAACCAGAGACTCAACAACTAGAGACTCCCCAACTAAAAACTCCACAACTAGAAACTCCACAACTAGAAACTTCACGACTAGAAACTCCGCAACTAGATACCAAGCAACTAGAAACTCCACAACTAGGAACTACACACCTATAAATTCCACAACTTGAAACTCCACAACTAGAAACTCAACAACTAGAGACTCCACACCTAGAAACTCTGCAACTAGAAACTCCACAACTAGAAACTTCATAACTAGAAACTATGCAACTAGAAACTCTGCAACTAGAAACTCCACAGCTAGAACGTCCGCAACTAGAAACTCTGCAACTAGAAACTCCGCAACTAGAAACTCCACAGCTAGAAACTCCACAGCTAGAAACTCCACAACTAGAAACTCCACAACTAGAGACTCCACGACTAGGGGCTCCGCAACTAGAAACTTCACAGCTAGAAACTCTGCAACTAGAAACTCCGCAACTAGAAACTCCACAACTAGAAACTCCACAACTAGAGACTCCACAACTAGAGACTCCGCAACTGAAAACTCCACAGCTAGAAACTCCGCAACTAGAAACTCCGCAACTAGAATCTCCACAACTAGAGAGTCCACAGCTATAAACTCCACAACTTGAAACTCTGCAACTCAAAACTCTGCAACTAGAAAATCCCCAACTAGAAACTACACAACTAGAATCTCCGCAACTCAAAACTGTGCAACTACAAAATCCACAACTAGAAACTTGACAATTGGTAACTCCGCAACTAGAAAATCTAACTAGAAACTCGAAAACTAAAAACTCCAACTAGAAACTCCACAACTAGAAACTCCACAACTAGAAACTCCACAACTAGACACTTTGCAACTAGAAACGTCACAACTAGACACTCCACAACTTGAGACCCCGCAATGACAGACTCCGCAACGAGAAACTCTGCAACTAGAAACTGCACAGCTAGAAACTCCACAATTAGAAACTCCACAACTAGAGACTCCACAACTAGAAACTCCATGACTAGAAACTCCAGAGTTAGAAACTCCACAGCTAGAAACTCCACAACTTGAGACTTTGCAACTAGAAACTCGGCAACTAGAAACATAACAACTAGAAACTGCACAACTCGAAACACCACAACTAGATACTCAAAACTACAAATTTCACAACTAGAAACTCCGCAACTACAAAATCCACAACTAGAAACTTCATGATTGGGAACTCCGCAACTAGAAAATCTACAACTAGAAACTCGAAAACTAAAAACTCCAACTAGAAACTCCACAACTAAAAACTCCACAACTGGACACTTCGCAACTAGAAACTCCACAACTACACACTCCACAACTAGAAACTATGCAACTAGAAACTCCGCAACTAGAAACTCCACAACTAGAAACTCTGCAACTAGAAACTCCGCAACTAGAAACTCCACAGCTAGAAACTCCACAACTAGAAACTCCACAACTAGAGATTCCATAACTAGGAACTCCACAGCGACAGACTCCACAACTACAGACTCCACAACTAGAAACTCCACAGCTAGAGACTCCACAACTAGAAACTCCACAAATACGAACCCCACAAATACGAGCCCCGCAACTAGAAGCTCCATAACTAGAAACTCCGCAACTAGAAACTCCACAACTTGCGACTTCGCAACTAGAAACTCCACAACTAGAAACACCACAACTAGAGACTCCACAACTACAAACTCCACAACTAGAAACTCAACAACTACGAACCTCACAACTAGAAACTCCAACACTAGAAACCCCACAACTTGGGACTTCGCAACTAGAAACTCCACAACTTGAGACTTCGCAACTAGAATTTCGGCAACTAGAAACTCCACAACTAGAAACTCCCAAAATTGAAACACCACAACTAGATACTCCACAACTACAAATTCCACAACTAGAAACTCCACAACTAAAAAATCCGCAACTAGAAACTCCACAACTAGAGACTCCATAACTTGAAACACCACAACTAGGCACTCCACAACCAGAAACTCCGCAACTAGAAACTCCACAACTAGAAATTCCACAACCAGAGACTCAACATCTAGAAACTCCACAACTTGAAACACCACAACTAGATACTTCACAACTAGAAACTCCGCAACTAGATACCAAGCAACTAGAAACTCCACAACTAGGAACTACACACCTATAAATTCCACAACTTGAAACTCCACAACTAGAAACTCAACAACTAGAGACTCCACACCTAGAAACTCTGCAACTAGAAACTCCACAACTAGAAACTTCATAACTAGAAACTATGCAACTAGAAACTCTGCAACTAGAAACTCCACAGCTAGAACGTCCGCAACTAGAAACTCTGCAACTAGAAACTCCGCAACTAGAAACTCCACAGCTAGAAACTCCACAACTAGAAACTCCACAACTAGAAACTCCACAACTAGAGACTCCGCAACTAGAGACTCCGCAACTAGAAACTCCACAACTAGAAACTCCACAACTAGAAACTCCACAATTAGAAGCTCCGCAACTAGAAACTCCACAGCTAGAACGTCCGCAACTAGAAACTCTGCAACTGGAAACTCCACGACTAGAAACACCACAACTAGAAACTCCACAACTAGAAACTCCACAACTAGAAACTCCACAACTAGAGACTCCACAACTAGAGACTCCGCAACTAAAAACTCCACAGCTATAAACTCCACAACTTGAAACTCTGCAACTCAAAACTCTGCAACTAGAAAATCCCCAACTAGAAACTACACAACTAGAATCTCCGCAACTCAAAACTCCGCAACTACAAAATCCACAACTAGAAACTTGACAATTTGGAACTCCGCAACTAGAAAATCTACAATTAGAAACTCGAAAACTAAAAACTCCAACTAGAAACTCTACAACTAGAAACTCCACAACTAGAAACTCCACAACTAGAAACTCCACAACTAGACACTTTGCAACTAGAAACTTCACAACTAGACACTACACAACTTGAGACCCCGCAATGACAGACTCCGCAACGAGAAACTCTGCAACTAGAAACTGCACAGCTAGAAACTCCACAATTAGAAACTCGACAACTAGAGACTCCACAACTAGAAACTCCACAACTAGAAATTCCACAACCAGAGACTCAACAACTAGAGACTCCCCAACTAAAAACTGCACAACTAGAAACTCCACAACTAGAAACTCCGAAACTAGAAACCAAGCAACTAGAAACTCCACAACTAGGAACTACACACCTCTAAATTCCACAACTTGAAACTCCACAACTAGAAACTCAACAACTAGAGACTCCACACCTAGAAACTCTGCAACTAGAAACTCCACAACTAGAAACTTCATAACTAGAAACTATGCAACTAGAAACTCTGCAACTAGAAACTCCACAGCTAGAACGTCCGCAACTAGAAACTCTGCAACTAGAAACTCCGCAACTAGAAACTCCACAGCTAGAAACTCCACAACTAGAAACTCCACAACTAGAAACTCCACAACTAGAGACTCCACGACTAGAGGCTCCGCAACTAGAAACTTCACAGCTAGAAACTCTGCAACTAGAAACTCCGCAACTAGAGACTCCGCAACCAGAAACTCCACAACTAGAAACTCCACAACTAGAAGCTCCGCAACTAGAAACTCCTCAGCTAGAACGTCCGCAACTAGAAACTCTGCAACTAGAAACTCCACGACTAGAAACTCCACAACTAGAAACTCCACAACTTGAAATATCACAACTAGATACTCCGCAACTACAAATTCCACAACTAGAAACTTCCCAACTAGAAGCTCCATAACTAGAAACTCCGCAACCAGAAACTTCACAACTAGAGACTCCATAACTAGGAACTCCACAACTAGAAACTCCACAGCTACAGACTCCACAACTACAGACTCCACAACTAGAAACTCCACAGCTAGAGACTCCACAACTAGAAACTCCACAAATACGAACCCCACAAATACGAACCCCGCAACTAGAAGCTCCATAACTAGAAACTCCGCAACTATAAACTCCACAACTTGAGACTTCGCAACTAGAAACTCCACAACTAGAAACACCACAACCAAAGACTCCACAACTACAAACTCCACAACTAGAAACTCCACAACTACGAACCTCACAACTAGAAACTCCAACACTAGAAACTCCACAACTTGAGACTTCGCAACTAGAAACTCGGCAACTAGAAACTCCCCAACTAGAAACTCCACAGCTACAGACTCCACAACTACAGACTCCACAACTAGAAACTCCACAGCTAGAGGCTCCACAACTAGAAACTCCACAAATACGAACCCCACAAATACGAACCCCGCAACTAGAAGCTCCATAACTAGAAACTCCGCAACTAGAAACTCCACAACTTGAGACTTCCCAACTAGAAACTCCACAACTAGAAACACCACAACTCGATACTCCACAACTACAAATTCCACAACTAGAAACTCCAAATTTAGAAACTCCGACACTAGAAACTCCGCAAATTGAAACTCTACAACTAGAGACTCCATAACTAGGAACTCCACAACTAGAAACTCCACAACCAGAAACTCCGCAACTAGAAACTCCACAACTAGAAATTCCACAACCAGAGACTCAACAACTAGAGACTCCCCAACTAAAACTCCACAACTAGAAACTCCACAACTAGAAACTTCACAACTAGAAACTCCGCAACTAGATACCAAGCAACTAGAAACTCCACAACTAGGAACTACACACCTATAAATTCCACAACTTGAAACTCCACAACTAGAAACTCAACAACTAGAGACTCCACACCTAGAAACTCCGCAACTAGAAACTCCACAACTAGAAACTTCATAACTAGAAACTATGCAACTAGAAACTCTGCAACTAGAAACTTCACAGCTAGAACGTCCGCAACTAGAAACTCTGCAACTAGAAACTCCGCAACTAGAAACTCCACAGCTAGAAACTCCACAACTAGAAACTCCACAACTAGAGACTCCACGACTAGGGGCTCCGCAACTAGAAACTTCACAGCTAGAAACTCTGCAACTAGAAACTCCGCAACTAGAGACTCCGCAACTAGAAACTCCACAACTAGAAACTCCACAACTAGAAGCTCCGCAACTAGAAACTCCACAGCTAGAACGTCCGCAACTAGAAACTCTGCAACTAGAAACTCCACGACTAGAAACTCCACAGCTAAAAACTCCACAACTAGAAACACCACAACTCGATACTCCACAACTACAAATTCCACAACTAGAAACTCCAAATTTAGAAACTCCGACACTAGAAACTCCGCAAATTGAAACTCTACAACTAGAGACTCCATAACTAGGAACTCCACAACTAGAAACTCCACAACCAGAAACTCCGCAACTAGAAACTCCACAACTAGAAATTCCACAACCAGAGACTCAACAACTAGAGACTCCCCAACTAAAAACTCCACAACTAGAAACTCCACAACTAGAAACTTCACGACTAGAAACTCCGCAACTAGATACCAAGCAACTAGAAACTCCACAACTAGGAACTACACACCTATAAATTCCACAACTTGAAACTCCACAACTAGAAACTCAACAACTAGAGACTCCACACCTAGAAACTCTGCAACTAGAAACTCCACAACTAGAAACTTCATAACTAGAAACTATGCAACTAGAAACTCTGCAACTAGAAACTCCACAGCTAGAACGTCCGCAACTAGAAACTCTGCAACTAGAAACTCCGCAACTAGAAACTCCACAGCTAGAAACTCCACAGCTAGAAACTCCACAACTAGAAACTCCACAACTAGAGACTCCACGACTAGGGGCTCCGCAACTAGAAACTTCACAGCTAGAAACTCTGCAACTAGAAACTCCGCAACTAGAAACTCCACAACTAGAAACTCCACAACTAGAGACTCCACAACTAGAGACTCCGCAACTGAAAACTCCACAGCTAGAAACTCCGCAACTAGAAACTCCGCAACTAGAATCTCCACAACTAGAGAGTCCACAGCTATAAACTCCACAACTTGAAACTCTGCAACTCAAAACTCTGCAACTAGAAAATCCCCAACTAGAAACTACACAACTAGAATCTCCGCAACTCAAAACTGTGCAACTACAAAATCCACAACTAGAAACTTGACAATTGGTAACTCCGCAACTAGAAAATCTAACTAGAAACTCGAAAACTAAAAACTCCAACTAGAAACTCCACAACTAGAAACTCCACAACTAGAAACTCCACAACTAGACACTTTGCAACTAGAAACGTCACAACTAGACACTCCACAACTTGAGACCCCGCAATGACAGACTCCGCAACGAGAAACTCTGCAACTAGAAACTGCACAGCTAGAAACTCCACAATTAGAAACTCCACAACTAGAGACTCCACAACTAGAAACTCCATGACTAGAAACTCCAGAGTTAGAAACTCCACAGCTAGAAACTCCACAACTTGAGACTTTGCAACTAGAAACTCGGCAACTAGAAACATAACAACTAGAAACTGCACAACTCGAAACACCACAACTAGATACTCAAAACTACAAATTTCACAACTAGAAACTCCGCAACTACAAAATCCACAACTAGAAACTTCATGATTGGGAACTCCGCAACTAGAAAATCTACAACTAGAAACTCGAAAACTAAAAACTCCAACTAGAAACTCCACAACTAAAAACTCCACAACTGGACACTTCGCAACTAGAAACTCCACAACTACACACTCCACAACTAGAAACTATGCAACTAGAAACTCCGCAACTAGAAACTCCACAACTAGAAACTCTGCAACTAGAAACTCCGCAACTAGAAACTCCACAGCTAGAAACTCCACAACTAGAAACTCCACAACTAGAGATTCCATAACTAGGAACTCCACAGCGACAGACTCCACAACTACAGACTCCACAACTAGAAACTCCACAGCTAGAGACTCCACAACTAGAAACTCCACAAATACGAACCCCACAAATACGAGCCCCGCAACTAGAAGCTCCATAACTAGAAACTCCGCAACTAGAAACTCCACAACTTGCGACTTCGCAACTAGAAACTCCACAACTAGAAACACCACAACTAGAGACTCCACAACTACAAACTCCACAACTAGAAACTCAACAACTACGAACCTCACAACTAGAAACTCCAACACTAGAAACCCCACAACTTGGGACTTCGCAACTAGAAACTCCACAACTTGAGACTTCGCAACTAGAATTTCGGCAACTAGAAACTCCACAACTAGAAACTCCCAAAATTGAAACACCACAACTAGATACTCCACAACTACAAATTCCACAACTAGAAACTCCACAACTAAAAAATCCGCAACTAGAAACTCCACAACTAGAGACTCCATAACTTGAAACACCACAACTAGGCACTCCACAACCAGAAACTCCGCAACTAGAAACTCCACAACTAGAAATTCCACAACCAGAGACTCAACATCTAGAAACTCCACAACTTGAAACACCACAACTAGATACTCCAAAACTACAAATTTCACAACTAGAAACTCCGCAACTACAAAATCCACAACTAGAAACTTCATGATTGGGAACTCCGCAACTAGAAAATCTACAACTGGAAACTCGAAAACTAAAAACTCTAACTAGAAACTCCACAACTAGAAACTCCACAACTAAAAACTCCACAACTAGACACTTCGCAACTAGAAACTCCACAACTAGACACTCCACAACTAGAAACTATGCAACTAGAAACTCCGCAACTAGAAACTCCACAACTAGAAACTCTGCAACTAGAAACTCCGCAACTAGAAACTCCACAGCTAGAAACTCCACAACTAGAAACTCCACAACTAGAAACTCCACAACTAGAGACTCCACAACTAGAGACTCCGCAACTTGAAACTCCACAACTAGAGACTCCATAACTAGGAACTCCACAACTAGAAACTCCGCAACTAGAAACTCCACAACTAGAAATTGCACAACCAAAGACTCAACAACTAGAAACTCCACACCTATAAATTCCACAACTTGAAACTCCACAACTAGAAACTCAACAACTAGAAACTCCACACCTAGAAACTCCACAACTAGAAACTCCACAACTAGAAACTCCACAACTAGAAACTATGCAACTAGAAACTCCACACCTAGAGACTCCATAACTAGGAACTCCACAACTAGAAACTCCAAAACTACAAACTCCACAACTACAAACTCCAAATTTAAAAACTCCACAACTAGAAACTCAGCAACTTGAAACTCCACAACTAAAAACTCCACAACTACAAACTCCACAACTAGAAACTCCGCAAATAGAAACTCCACAACTAGAAACTCCACAACTAGACACTTCGCAACTAGAAACTCCACAACTAGAGACTCCACTAGAAAACTCCGCAACTAGAAACTCCACAACTACGAACCTCACAACTTGAAACTCCACAACTAGAAACTCCGCAACTAGAAACTCCACAGCTAGAAACTCCACAACTTGAGACTTCGCAACTAGAAACTCGGCAACTAGAAACTCAACAACTAGAAACTCCACAACTAAAAACTCCACAACTAGAAACACCACAACTAGATACTCCACAACTACAAATTCCACAACTAGAAACTCCAAATTTAGAAACTCCGCAACTAGAAACTCCGCAAATTGAAACTCTACTACTAGAGACTCCATAACTAGGAACTCCACAACTAGAAACTCCACAACCAGAAACTCCGCAACTAGAAACTCCACAACTAGAAATTCCACAACCAGAGACTCAACAACTAGAGACTCCCCAACTAAAAACTGCACAGCTAGAAACTCCACAACTAGAAACTCCGCAACTAGAAACCAAGCAACTAGAAACTCCACAACTAGGAAATACACACCTCTAAATTCCACAACTAGAAACTCCGCAACTAGAAACTCCACAGCTAGAAACTCCACAACTAGAAACTCCACAACTACAAACTCCACAACTAGAGACTCCACGACTAGAGGCTCCGCAACTAGAAACTTCACAGCTAGAAACTCCGCAACTAGAGACTCCGCAACCAGAAACTCCACAACTAGAAACTCCACAACTAGAAGCTCCGCAACTAGAAACTCCACAGCTAGAACGTCCGCAACTAGAAACTCTGCAACTAGAAACTCCACGACTAGAAACTCCACAACTAGAAACTCCACAACTTGAAATATCACAACTAGATACTCCGCAACTACAAATTCCACAACTAGAAACTCCCCAACTAGAAGCTCCATAACTAGAAACTCCGCAACCAGAAACTCCACAACTAGAGACTCCATAACTAGGAACTCCACAACTAGAAACTCCACAGCTACAGACTCCACAGCTACAGACTCCACAACTAGAAACTCCACAGCTAGAGACTCCACAACTAGAAACTCTACAATTACGAACCCCACAAATACGAACCCCGCAACTAGAAGCTCCATAACTAGAAACTCCGCAACTAGAAACTCCACAACTTGAGACTTCGCAACTAGAAACTCCACAACTAGAAACACCACAACCAAAGACTCCACAACTACAAACTCCACAACTAGAAACTCCACAACTACGAACCTCACAACTAGAAACTCCAACACTAGAAACTCCACAACTTGAGACTTCGCAACTAGAAACTCGGCAACTAGAAACTCCCCAACTAGAAACTCCACAGCTACAGACTCCACAACTACAGACTCCACAACTAGAAACTCCACAGCTAGAGACTCCACAACTAGAAACTCCACAAATACGAACCCCACAAATACGAACCCCGCAACTAGAAGCTCCATAACTAGAAACTCCGCAACTAGAAACACCACAACTAGAGACTCCACAACTACAAACTCCACAACTTGAAACTCCACAACTACGAACCTCACAGCTAGAAACTCCAACACTAGAAACTCCACAACTTGAGACTTCGCAACTAGAAACTCGGCAACTAGAAACTCCCCAACTAGAAACTCCACAACTAGAAACTCCACAAATTGAAACACCACAACTAGATACTCCACAACTACAAATTCCACAACTAGAAACTCCACAACTAAAAAATCCGCAACTAGAAACTCCGCAACTAGAAACTCCACAACTAGAGACTCCATAACTTGAAACACCACAACTAGATACTCCACAACTACAAATTCCACATCTAGAAACTCAAAATTTAGAAACTCCGCAACTAGAAACTCCGCAACTAGAAACTCCACAACTAGAGACTCCATAACTAGGAATTCCACAACTAGAAACTCCACAACTACAGACTCCACAACTACAAACTCCACAACTAGAAACTCCACAACCGGAAACTCCGCAACTAGAAACTCCGCAACTAGAAACTCCACAACTAGAAATTCCACAACCAGAGACTCGACAACTTGAGACTCCACAACTAAAAACTCCACAGCTAGAAACTCCACAACTAGAAACTCCGCCACTAGAAACCCAGCAACTAGAAACTCCACAACAAGAAAATCCACAACTAGAAACTCCACAACTTGAAACACCACAACTAGATACTCCACAACTACAGATTCCACAACTAGACACTCCAAATTTAGAAACTCCGCAACTAGAAACTCCGCAACTTGAAACTATGCAACTAGAAACTCCACAGCTAGAGACTCCATAACGAGGAACTCCACAACTAGAAACTCCAAAACTACAAACTCCAAATTTAGAAACTCCACAACTAGAAACTCCGCAACTTGAAACTCCACAACTAGAGACTCCATAACTAGGAACTCCACAACTAAAAACTCCACAACTACAAACTCCACAACTAGAAACTCCGCAAATAGAAACTCCACAACTAGAAATTCCACAACCAGAGACTCAACAACTTGAGACTCCAAAAATAAAAACTCCACAACTAGAAACTCAAAACTAGACACTTCGCAACTAGAAACTCCACAACTAGAGACTCCACTAGAAAACTCCGCAACTAGAAACTCCACAACTACGAACCTCACAACTTGAAACTCCACAACTAGAAACTCCGCAACTAGAAACTCCACAGCTAGAAACTCCACAACTTGAGACTTCGCAACTAGAAACTCGGCAACTAGAAACTCAACAACTAGAAACTCCACAACTAAAAACTCCATAACTAGAAACACCACAACTCGATACTCCACAACTACAAATTCCACAACTAGAAACTCCAAATTTAGAAACTCCGCAACTAGAAACTCCGCAAATTGAAACTCTACAACTAGAGACTCCATAACTAGAAACTCCACAACTAGAAACTCCGCAACTAGAAACTCCGCTACTAGAATCTCCACAACTAGAGAGTCCACAGCTATAAACTCCACAACTTGAAACTCTGCAACTCAAAACTCTGCAACTAGAAAATCCCCAACTAGAAACTACACAACTAGAATCTCCGCAACTACAAAATCCACAACTAGAAACTTGACAATTGGTAACTCCGCAACTAGAAAATCTACAACTAGAAACTCGAAAACTAAAAACTCCAACTAGAAACTCCACAACTAGAAACTCCACAACTAGACACTTTGCAACTAGAAACTTCACAGCTAGACACTCCACAACTTGAGACCCCGCAATGACAGACTCCGCAACGAGAAACTCTGCAACTAGAAACTGCACAGCTAGAAACTCCACAATTAGAAACTCCACAACTAGAGACTCCACAACTAGAAACTCCATGACTAGAAACTCCAGAATTAGAAACTCCACAACTTGAGACTTTGCAACTAGAAACTCGGCAACTAGAAACATAACAAATAGAAACTCCACAACTAGAAACTTCACAAGTAGAAACTCCACAACTTGAAACACCACAACTAGATACCCCGCAACTACAAATTCCACAACTAGAAACTCCACAACTAGAAACTCCATAACTAGAATCTCCGCAACTAGAAACTCCACAACTAGAGATTCCATAACTAGGAACTCCACAACTAGAAACTCCACAGCGACAGACTCCACAACTACAGACTCCACAACTAGAAACTCCACAGCTAGAGACTCCACAACTAGAAACTCCACAAATACGAACCCCACAAATACGAGCCCCGCAACTAGAAGCTCCATAACTAGAAAATCCGCAACTAGAAACTCCACAACTTGAGACTTCGCAACTAGAAACTCCACAACTAGAAACACCACAACTAGAGACTCCACAACTACAAACTCCACAACTAGAAACTCCACAACTACGAACCTCACAACTAGAAACTCCAACACTAGAAACCCCGAAACTTGGGACTTCGCAACTAGAAACTCCACAACTTGAGACTTCGCAACTAGAAACTCGGCAACTAGAAACTCCCCAACTAGAAACTCCACAACTAGAAACTCCCAAAATATAAACACCACAACTAGATACTCCACAACTACAAATTACACAACTAGAAACTCCACAACTAAAAAATCCGCAACTAGAAACTCTGCAACTAGAAACTCCACAACTAGAGACTCCATAACTTGAAACACCACAACTAGGAACTCCACAACTAGAAACTCCGCAACTAGAAACTCCACAACTAGAAATTCCACAACCAGAGACTCAACAACTAGAAACTCCACACCTATAAATTCCACAACTTGAAACTCCACAACTAGAAACTCCACAACTTGAAACACCACAACTAGATACTCCAAAACTACAAATTTCACAACTAGAAACTCCGCAACTACAAAATCCACAACTAGAAACTTCATGATTGGGAACTCCGCAACTAGAAAATCTACAACTGGAAACTCGAAAACTAAAAACTCCAACTAGAAACTCCACAACTAGAAACTCCACAACTAAAAACTCCACAACTAGACACTTCGCAACTAGAAACTCCACAACTAGACACTCCACAACTAGAAACTATGCAACTAGAAACTCCGCAACTAGAAACTCCACAACTAGAAACTCTGCAACTAGAAACTCCGCAACTAGAAACTCCACAGCTAGAAACTCCACAACTAGAAACTCCACAACTAGAAACTCCACAACTAGAGACTCCACAACTAGAGACTCCGCAACTTGAAACTCCACAACTAGAGACTCCATAACTAGGAACTCCACAACTAGAAACTCCGCAACTAGAAACTCCACAACTAGAAATTCCACAACCAGAGACTCAACAACTAGAAACTCCACACCTATAAATTCCACAACTTGAAACTCCACAACTAGAAACTCAACAACTAGAAACTCCACACCTAGAAACTCCACAACTAGAAACTCCACAACTAGAAACTCCACAACTAGAAACTATGCAACTAGAAACTCCACACCTAGAGACTCCATAACTAGGAACTCCACAACTACAAACTCCAAATTTAGAAACTCCACAACTAGAAACTCCGCAACTTGAAACTCCACAACTAAAAACTCCACAACTACAAACTCCACAACTAGAAACTCCGCAAATAGAAACTCCACAACTAGAAACTCCACAACTAGACACTTCGCAACTAGAAACTCCACAACTAGAGACTCCACTAGAAAACTCCGCAACTAGAAACTCCACAACTACGAACCTCACAACTTGAAACTCCACAACTAGAAACTCCGCAACTAGAAACTCCACAGCTACAAACTCCACAACTTGAGACTTCGCAACTAGAAACTCGGCAACTAGAAACTCAACAACTAGAAACTCCACAACTAAAAGCTCCACAACTAGAAACACCACAACTAGATACTCCACAACTACAAACTCCACAACTAGAAACTCCAAATTTAGAAACTCCGCAACTAGAAACTTCGCAAATTGAAACTCTACTACTAGAGACTCCATAACTAGGAACTCCACAACTAGAAACTCCACAACCAGAAACTCCGCAACTAGAAACTCCACAACTAGAAATTTCACAAGCAGAGACTCAACAACTAGAGACTCCCCAACTAAAAACTGCACAACTAGAAACTCCACAACAAGAAACTCCGCAACTAGAAACCAAGCAACTAGAAACTCCACAACTAGGAACTACACACCTCTAAATTCCACAACTTGAAACTCCACAACTAGAAACTCAACAACTAGAGACTCCACACCTAGAAACTCTGCAACTAGAAACTCCACAACTAGAAACTTCATAACTAGAAACTATGCAACTAGAAACTCCACAGCTAGAAACTCCACAACTAGAAACTCCACAACTAGAAATTCCACAACTAGAGACTCCACGACTAGAGGCTCCGCAACTAGAAACTTCACAGCTAGAAAATCTGCAACTAGAAACTCCGCAACTAGAGACTCCGCAACTAGAAACTCCACAACTAGAAACTCCACAACTAGAAGCTCCGCAACTAAAAACTCCACAGCTAGAACGTCCGCAACTAGAAACTCTGCAACTAGAAACTCCACGACTAGAAACTCCACAACTAGAAACTCCACAACTTGAAATACCACAACTAGATACTCCGCAACTACAAACTCCACAACTAGAAACTCCCCAACTAGAAACTCCATAAATAGAAACTCCGCAACCAGAAACTCCACAACTAGAGACTCCATAACTAGGAACTCCACAACTAGAAACACCACAGCTACAGACTCCACAACTACAGACTCCACAACTAGAAACTCCACAGCTAGAGACTCCACAACTAGAAACTCCACAAATACGAACCCCACAAATACGAAACCCGCAACTAGAACCTCCACAACACGAAACTCCGCAACTAGAAACTCCACAACTTGAGACTTCGCAACTAGAAACTCCACAACTAGAAACACCACAACTAGAGACTCCACAACTACAAACTCCACAACTAGAAACTCCACAACTACGAACCTCACAGCTAGAAACTCCAACACTAGAAACTCCACAACTTGAGACTTTGCAACTAGGAACTCGGCAACTAGAAACTCCCCAACTAGAAACTCCACAGCTACAGACTCCACAACTACAGACTCCACAACTAGAAACTCCACAGCTAGAGACTCCACAACTAGAAACTCCACAAATACGAACCCCACAAATACGAACCCCGCAACTAGAAGCTCCATAACTAGAAACTCCGCAACTAGAAACTCCACAACTTGAGACTTCGCAACTAGAAACTCCACAACTAGAAACACCACAACTAGAGACTCCACAACTACAAACTCCACAACTAGAAACTCCACAACTACGAACCTCACAGCTAGAAACTCCAACACTAGAAACTCCACAACTTGAGACTTCGCAACTAGGAACTCGGCAACTAGAAACTCCCCAACTAGAAACTCCACAACTAGAAACTCCACAAATTGAAACACCACAACTAGATACTCCACAACTACAAATTCCACAACTAGAAACTCCACAACTAAAAAATCCGCAACTAGAAACTCCGCAACTAGAAACTCCACAACTAGAGACTCCATAACTTGAAACACCACAACTAGATACTCCACAACTACAAATTCCACATCTAGAAACTCCGAATTTAGAAACTCCGCAACTAGAAACTCCGCAACTTGAAACTCCACAACTAGAGACTCCATAACTAGGAATTCCACAACTAGAAACTCCACAACTACAGACTCCACAACTACAAACTCCACAACTAGAAACTCCACAACCGGAAACTCCGCAATTAGAAACTCAACAACTTGAGACTCCAAAAATAAAAACTCCACAACTAGAAACTCCACAACTAGACTCTTCGCAACTAGAAACTCCACAACTAGAGACTCCACTAGAAAACTCCGCAACTAGAAACTCCACAGCTAGAAACTCCACAACTAGAAACTCCACAACTAGAAACTCCACAACTAGAGACTCCGCAACTAGAGACTCTGCAACTAGAAACTCCACAACTAGAAACTCCACAATTAGAAGCTCCGCAACTAGAAACTCCACAGCTAGAACGTCCGCAACTAGAAACTCTGCAACTAGAAACTCCACGACTAGAAACTCCACAACTAGAAATTCCACAACTAGAAACTCCACAACTAGAAACTCCACAACCAGAGACTCGACAACTTGAGACTCCACAACTAAAAACTCCACAGCTAGAAACTCCACAACTAGAAACTCCGCAACTAGAAACCCAGCAACTAGAAACTCCAACACAAGAAACTCCACAACTAGAAACTCCACAACTTGAAACACCACAACTAGATACTCCACAACTACAAATTCCACAACTAGACACTCCAAATTTAAAAACTCCACAACTAGAAACTCCGCAACTTGAAACTATGCAACTAGAAACTCCACAGCTAGAGACTCCATAACTAGGAACTCCACAACTAGAAACTCCAAAACTACAAACTCCACAACTACAAACTCCAAATTTAGAAACTCCACAACTACAAACTCCGCAACTTGAAACTCCACAACTAGAGACTCCATAACTAGGAACTCCCCAACTAAAAACTCCACAACTACAAACTCCACAACTAGAAATTCCACAACCAGAGACTCAACAACTTGAGACTCCAAAAATAAAAACTCCACAACTAGAAACTCCACAACTAGACACTTCGCAACTAGAAACTCCACAACTAGAGACTCCACTAGAAAACTCCGCAACTTGAAACTCCACAACTACGAACCTCACAACTTGAAACTCCACAACTAGAAACTGCGCAACTAGAAACTCCACAGCTAGAAACTCCACAACTTGAGACTTCGCAACTAGAAACTCGGCAACTAGAAACTCAACAACTAGAAACTCCACAACTAAAAACTCCACAACTAGAAACACCACAACTCGATACTCCACAACTACAAATTCCACAACTAGAAACTCCAAATTTAGAAACTCCGCAACTAGAAACTCCGCAAATTGAAACTCTACAACTAGAGACTCCATAACTAGGAACTCCACAACTAGAAACTCCACAACCAGAAACTCCGCCACTAGAAACTCCACAACTAGAAATTCCACAACAAGAGACTCAACAACTAGAGACTCCCCAACTAAAAATTCCACAACTAGAAACTCCACAACTAGAAACTTCACAACTATAAACTCCGCAACTTGATACCAAGCAACTAGAAACTCCACAACTAGGAACTACACACCTATAAATTCCACAACTTGAAACTCCACAACTAGAAACTCAACAACTAGAGACTCCACACCTAGAAACTCTGCAACTAGAAACTCCACAACTAGAAACTTCATAACTAGAAACTATGCAACTAGAAACTCTGCAACTAGAAACTCCACAGCTAGAACGTCCGCAACTAGAAACTCTGCAACTAGAAACTCCGCAACTAGAAACTCCACAGCTAGAAACTCCACAACTAGAAACTCCACAACTAGAAACTCCACAACTAGAGACTCCACGACTAGGGGCTCCGCAACTAGAAACTTCACAGCTAGAAACTCTGCAACTAGAAACTCCGCAACTAGAGACTCCGCAACTAGAAACTCCACAACTAGAAACTCCACAACTAGAAGCTCCGCAACTAGAAACTCCACAGCTAGAACGTCCGCAACTAGAGACTCTGCAACTAGAAACTCCACGACTAGAAACTCCACAACTAGAAACTCCACAACTAGAAACTCCACAACTAGAAACTCCACAACTAGAGACTCCACAACTAGAGACTCCGCAACTAAAAACTCCACAGCTAGAAACTCCGCAACTAGAAATTCCGCAACTAGAATCTCCACAACTAGAGAGTCCACAGCTATAAACTCCACAACTTGAAACTCTGCAACTCAAAACTCTGCAACTAGAAAATCCCCAACTAGAAACTACACAACTAGAATCTCCGCAACTCAAAACTCCGCCACTACAAAATCCACAACTAGAAACTTGACAGTTGGGAACTCCGCAACTAGAAAATCTACAACTAGAAACTCGAAAACTAAAAACTCCAACTAGAAACTCCACAACTAGAAACTCCACAACTAGAAACTCCACAACTAGACACTTTGCAACTAGAAACTTCACAACTAGACACTCCACAACTTGAGACCCCGCAATGACAGACTCCGCAACGAGAAACTCTGCAACTAGAAACTGCACAGCTAGAAACTCCACAATTAGAAACTCCACAACTCGAGACTCCACAACTAGAAACTCCATGACTAGAAACTCCAGAATTAGAAACTCCACAGCTAGAAACTCCACAACTTGAGACTTTGCAACTAGAAACTCGGCAACTAGAAACATAACGAATAGAAACTCCCCAACTAGAAACTTCACAACTAGAAACTCCACAACTTGAAACACCACAACTAGATACCCCGCAACTACAAATTCCACAACTAGAAACTCCACAACTAGAAACTTCATAACTAGAATCTCCGCAACTAGAAACTCCACAACTAGAGATTCCATAACTAGGAACTCCACAACTAGAAACTCCACAGCGACAGACTCCACAACTACAGACTCCACAACTAGAAACTCCACAGCTAGAGACTCCACAACTAGAAACTCCATAATACGAACGCCACAAATACGAGCCCCGCAACTAGAAGCTCCATAACTAGAAACTCCGCAACTAGAAACTCCACAACTTGAGACTTCGCAACTAGAAACTCCACAACTAGAAACACCACAACTAGAGACTCCACAACTACAAACTCCACAACTAGAAACTCCACAACTACGAACCTCACAACTAGAAACTCCAACACTAGAAACCCCACAACTTGGGACTTCGCAACTAGAAACTCCACAACTTGAGACTTCGCAACTAGAAACTCGGCAACTAGAAACTCCCCAACTAGAAACTCCACAACTAGAAACTCCCAAAATTGAAACACCACAACTAGATACTCCACAACTACAAATTCCACAACTAGAAACTCCACAACTAAAAAATCCGCAACTAGAAACTCTGCAACTAGAAACTCCACAACTAGAGACTCCATAACTTGAAACACCACAACTAGGAACTCCACAACTAGAAACTCCGCAACTAGAAACTCCACAACTAGAAATTCCACAACCAGAGACTCAACAACTAGAAACTCCACACCTATAAATTCCACAACTTGAAACTCCACAACTGGAAACTCCACAACTTGAAACACCACAACTAGATACTCCAAACTACAAATTTCACAACTAGAAACTCCGCAACTACAAAATCCACAACTAGAAACTTCATGATTGGGAACTCCGCAACTAGAAAATCTACAACTAGAAACTCGAAAACTAAAAACTCCAACTAGAAACTCCACAACTAGAAACTCCACAACTAAAAACTCCACAACTGGACACTTCGCAACTAGAAACTCCACAACTAGACACTCCACAACTAGAAACTATGCAACTAGAAACTCCGCAACTAGAAACTCCACAACTAGAAACTCTGCAACTAGAAACTCCGCAACTAGAAACTCCACAGCTAGAAACTCCACAACTAGAAACTCCACAACTAGAAACTCCACAACTAGAGACTCCGCAACTAGAGACTCCGCAACTAGAAACTCCACAACTAGAAACTCCACAATTAGAAGCTCCGCAACTAGAAACTCCACAGCTAGAACGTCCGCAACTAGAAACTCTGCAACTAGAAACTCCACGACTAGAAACTCCACAACTAGAAACTCCACAACTAGAAACTCCACAACTAGAAACTCCACGACTAGAGACTCCACAACTAGAGACTCCGCAACTAAAAACTCCACAGCTAGAAACTCCGCAACTAGAAACTCCGCAACTAGAATCTCCACAACTAGAGAGTACACAGCTATAAACTCCACAACTTGAAACTCTGCAACTCAAAACTCTGCAACTAGAAAATCCCCAACTAGAAACTACACAACTAGAATCTCCGCAACTCAAAACTCCGCAACTACAAAATCCACAACTAGAAACTTGACAATTTGGAACTCCGCAACTAGAAAATCTACAACTAGAAACTCGAAAACTAAAAACTCCAACTAGAAACTCCACAACTAGAAACTCCACAACTAGAAACTCCACAACTAGAAACTCCACAACTAGACACTTTGCAACTAGAAACTTCACAACTAGACACTCCACAACTTGAGACCCCGCAATGACAGACTCCGCAACGAGAAACTCTGCAACTAGAAACTGCACAGCTAGAAACTCCACAATTAGAAACTCCACAACTAGAGACTCCACAACTAGAAACTCCATGACTAGAAACTCCAGAATTAGAAACTCCACAGCTAGAAAGTCCACAACTAGAAACTCCACAACTACGAACCTCACAGCTAGAAACTCCAACACTAGAAACTCCACAACTTGAGACTTCGCAACTAGAAACTCGGCAACTAGAAACTCCCCAACTAGAAACTCCACAACTAGAAACTCCACAAATTGAAACACCACAACTAGATACTCCTCAACTACAAATTCCACAACTAGAAACTCCACAACTAAAAACTCCGCAACTAGAAACTCCGCAACTAGAAACTCCACAACTAGAGACTCCATAACTTGAAACACCACATCTAGATACTCCACAACTACAAATTCCACATCTAGAAACTCCAAATTTAGAAACTCCGCAACTAGAAACTCCGCAACTTGAAACTCCACAACTAGAGACTCCATAACTAGGAATTCCACAACTAGAAACTCCACAACTACAGACTCCACAACTACAAACTCCACAACTAGAAACTCCACAACCGGAAACTCCGCAACTAGAAACTCCACAACTAGAAATTCCACAACCAGAGACTCGACAACTTGAGACTCCACAACTAAAAACTCCACAGCTAGAAACTCCACAACTAGAAACTCCGCAACTAGAAACCCAGCAACTAGAAACTCCACAACAAGAAACTCCACAACTAGAAACTCCACAACTTGAAACACCACAACTAGATACTCCACAACTACAAATTCCACAACTAGACACTCCAAATTTAAAAACTCCGCAACTAGAAACTCCGCAACTTGAAACTATGCAACTAGAAACTCCACAGCTAGAGACTCCATAACTAGGAACTCCACAACTAGAAACTCCAAAACTACAAACTCCACAACTACAAACTCCAAATTTAGAAACTCCACAACTACAAACTCCGCAACTTGAAACTCCACAACTAGAGACTCCATAACTAGGAACTCCACAACTAAAAACTCCACAACTACAAACTCCACAACTAGAAATTCCACAACCAGAGACTCAACAACTTGAGACTCCAAAAATAAAAACTCCACAACTAGAAACTCCACAACTAGACACTTCGCAACTAGAAACTCCACAACTAGAGACTCCACTAGAAAACTCCGCAACTAGAAACTCCACAACTACGAACCTCACAACTTGAAACTCCACAACTAGAAACTGCGCAACTAGAAACTCCACAGCTAGAAACTCCACAACTTGAGACTTCGCAACTAGAAACTCGGCAACTAGAAACTCAACAACTACAAACTCCACAACTAAAAACTCCACAACCAGAAACACCACAACTCGATACTCCACAACTACAAATTCCACAACTAGAAACTCCAAATTTAGAAACTGCGCAACTATAAACTCCGCAAATTGAAACTCTACAACTAGAGACTCCATAACTAGGAACTCCACAACTAGAAACTCCACAACCAGAAACTCCGCAACTAGAAACTCCACAACTAGAAATTCCACAACCAGAGACTCAACAACTAGAGACTCCCCAACTAAAAACTCCACAACTAGAAACTCCACAACTAGAAACTTCACAACTATAAACTCCGCAACTAGATACCAAGCAACTAGAAACTCCACAACTAGGAACTACACACCTATAAATTCCACAACTTGAAACTCCACAACTAGAAACTCAACAACTAGAGACTCCACACCTAGAAACTCTGCAACTAGAAACTCCACAACTAGAAACTTCATAACTAGAAACTATGCAACTAGAAACTCTGCAACTAGAAACTCCACAGCTAGAACGTCCGCAACTAGAAACTCTGCAACTAGAAACTCCGCAACTAGAAACTCCACAGCTAGAAACTCCACAACCAGAAACTCCACAACTAGAAACTCCACAACTAGAGACTCCACGACTAGGGGCTCCGCAACTAGAAACTTCACAGCTAGAAACTCTGCAACTAGAAACTCCGCAACTAGAGACTCCGCAACTAGAAACTCCACAACTAGAAACTCCACAACTAGAAGCTCCGCAACTAGAAACTCCACAGCTAGAACGTCCGCAACTAGAAACTCTGCAACTAGAAACTCCACGACTAGAAACTCCACAACTAGAAACTCCACAACTAGAAACTCCACAACTAGAAACTCCACAACTAGAGACTCCACAACTATAGACTCCGCAACTAAAAACTCCACAGCTAGAAACTCCGCAACTAGAAACTCCGCAACTAGAATCTCCACAACTAGATAGTCCACAGCTATAAACTCCACAACTTGAAACTCTGCAACTCAAAACTCTGCAACTAGAAAATCCCCAACTAGAAACTACACAACTAGAATCTCCGCAACTCAAAACTCCGCAACTACAAAATCCACAACTAGAAACTTGACAGTTGGGAACTCCGCAACTAGAAAATCTACAACTAGAAACTCGAAAACTAAAAACTCCAACTAGAAACTCCACAACTAGAAACTCCACAACTAGAAACTCCACAACTAGAAACTCCACAACTAGAAACTCCACAACTAGACACTTTGCAACTAGAAACTTCACAACTAGACACTCCACAACTTGAGACCCCGCAATGACAGACTCCGCAACGAGAAACTCTGCAACTAGAAACTGCACAGCTAGAAACTCCACAATTAGAAACTCCACAACTAGAGACTCCACAACTAGAAACTCCATGACTAGAAACTCCAGAATTAGAAACTCCACAGCTAGAAACTCCACAACTTGAGACTTTGCAACTAGAAACTCGGCAACTAGAAACATAACAAATAGAAACTCCACAACTAGAAACTTCACAACTAGAAACTCCACAACTTGAAACACCACAACTAGATACCCCGCAACTACAAATTCCACAACTAGAAACTCCACAACTAGAAACTCCATAACTAGAATCTCCGCAACTAGAAACTCCACAACTAGAGATTCCATAACTAGGAACTCCACAACTAGAAACTCCACAGCGACAGACTCCACAACTACAGACTCCACAACTAGAAACTCCACAGCTAGAGACTCCACAACTAGAAACTCCACAAATACGAACCCCACAAATACGAGCCCCGCAACTAGAAGCTCCATAACTAGAAACTCCGCAACTAGAAACTCCACAACTTGAGACTTCGCAACTAGAAACTCCACAACTAGAAACACCACAACTAGAGACTCCACAACTACAAACTCCACAACTAGAAACTCCACAACTACGAACCTCACAACTAGAAACTCCAACACTAGAAACCCCACAACTTGGGACTTCGCAACTAGAAACTCCACAACTTGAGACTTCGCAACTAGAAACTCGGCAACTAGAAACTCCCCAACTAGAAACTCCACAACTAGAAACTCCCAAAATTGAAACACCACAACTGGATACTCCACAACTACAAATTCCACAACTAGAAACTCCACAACTAAAAAATCCGCAACTAGAAACTCTGCAACTAGAAACTCCACAACTAGAGACTCCATAACTTGAAACACCACAACTAGGAACTCCACAACTAGAAACTCCGCAACTAGAAACTCCACAACTAGAAATTCCACAACCAGAGACTCAACAACTAGAAACTCCACACCTATAAATTCCACAACTACAAACTCCACAACTAGAAACTCCGCAAATAGAAACTCCACAACTAGAAACTCCACAACTAGACACTTCGCAACTAGAAACTCCACAACTAGAGACTCCACTAGAAAACTCCACAACTAGAAACTCCACAACTACGAACCTCACAACTTGAAACTCCACAACTAGAAACTCCGCAACTAGAAACTCCACAGCTAGAAACTCCACAACTTGAGACTTCGCAACTAGAAACTCGGCAACTAGAAACTCAACAACTAAAAACTCCACAACTAAAAACTCCACAACTAGAAACACCACAACTAGATACTCCACAACTACAAATTCCACAACTAGAAACTCCAAATTTAGAAACTCCGCAACTAGAAACTCCGCAAATTGAAACTCTACTACTAGAGACTCCATAACTAGGAACTCCACAACTAGAAACTCCACAACCAGAAACTCCGCAAATAGAAACTCCACAACTAGAAATTCCACAACCAGAGACTCAACAACTAGAGACTCCCCAACTAGAAACTGCACAACTAGAAACACCACAACTAGAAATATCACAACTAGAAACTCCGCAACTAGATACCAGGCAACTAGAAACTCCACAACTAGGAACTACACACCTATAAATTCCACAACTTGAAACTCCACAACTAGAAACTCAACAACTAGAGACTCCACACCCAGAAACTCTGCAACTAGAAACTCCACAACTAGAAACTTCATAACTAGAAACTATGCAACTAGAAACTCTGCAACAAGAAACTCCACAGCTAGAACGTCCGAAACTAGAAACTCCGCAACTAGAAACTCCACAGCTAGAAACTCCACAACTAGAAACTCCACAACTAGAAACTCCACAACTAGAGACTCCACGACTAGAGGCTCCGCAACTAGAAACTTCACAGCTAGAAACTCTGCAACTAGAAACTCCGCAACTAGACTCCGCCACTAGAAACTCCACAACTAGAAACTCCACAACTAGAAGCTCCGCAACTAGAAACTCCACAGCTAGAACGTCCGCAACTAGAAACTCTGCAACTAGAAACTCCACGACTAGAAACTCCACAACTAGAAACTCCACAACTTGAAATACCACAACTAGATACTCCGCAACTACAAATTCCACAACTAGAAACTCCCCAACTAGAAACTGCATAACTAGAAACTCCGCAACCAAAAACTCCACAACTAGAGACTCCATAACTAGGAACTCCACAACTAGAAACTCCACAGCTACAGACTCCACAACTACAGACTCCACAACTAGAAACTCCACAGCTAGAGACTCCACAACTTGAAACTCCACAAATACGAACCCCACAAATACGAACCCCGCAACTAGAAGCTCCATAACTAGAAACTCCGCAACTAGAAACTCCACAACTTGAGACTTCGCAACTAGAAACTCCACAAATAGAAACACCACAACTAGAGAATCCACAACTACAAACTCCACATCTAGAAACTCCACAACTACGAACCTCACAGCTAGAAACTCCAACACTAGAAACTCCACAACTTGAGACTTCGCAACTAGAAACTCGGCAACTAGAAACTCCCCAACTAGAAACTCCACAACTAGAAACTCCACAAATTGAAACACCACAACTAGATACTCCACAACTACAAATTCCACAACTAGAAACTCCACAACTAAAAAATCCGCAACTAGAAACTCCGCAACTAGAAACTCCACAACTAGAGACTCCATAACTTGAAACACCACAACTAGATACTCCACAACTACAAATTCCACATCTAGAAACTCCAAATTTAGAAACTCCGCAACTAGAAACTCCGCAACTTGAAACTCCACAACTAGAGACTCCATAACTAGGAATTCCACAACTAGAAACTCCACAACTACAGACTCCACAACTACAAACTCCACAACTAGAAACTCCACAACCGGAAACTCCGCAACTAGAAACTCCGCAACTAGAAACTCCACAACTAGAAATTCCACAACCAGAGACTCGACAACTTGAGACTCCACAACTAAAAACTCCACAACTAGAAACTCCGCAACTAGAAACCCAGCAACTAGAAACTCCACAACAAGAAACTCCACAACTAGAAACTCCACAACTTGAAACACCACAACTAGATACTCCACAACTACAAATTCCACAACTAGACACTCCAAATTTAGAAACTCCGCAACTAGAAACTCCGCAACTTGAAACTATGCAACTAGAAACTCCACAGCTAGAGACTCCATAACTAGGAACTCCACAACTAGAAACTCCAAAACTACAAACTCCACAACTACAAACTCCAAATTTAGAAACTCCACAACTAGAAACTCTGCAACTTGAAACTCCACAACTAGAGACTCCATAACTAGGAACTCCACAACTAAAAACTCCACAACTACAAACTCCACAACTAGAAACTCCGCAAATGGAAACTCCACAACTAGAAATTCCACAACCAGAGACTCAACAACTTGAGACTCCAAAAATAAAAACTCCACAACTAGAAACTCCACAACTAGACACTTCGCAACTAGAAACTCCACAACTAGAGACTCCACTAGAAAACTCCGCAACTAGAAACTCCACAACTACGAACCTCACAACTTGAAACTCCACAACTAGAAACTCCGCAACTAGAAACTCCACAGCTAGAAACTCCACAACTTGAGACTTCGCAACTAGAAACTCGGCAACTAGAAACTCAACAACTAGAAACTCCACAACTAAAAACTCCACAACTAGAAACACCACAACTCGATACTCCACAACTACAAATTCCACAACTAGAAACTCCAAATTTAGAAACTCCGCAACTAGAAACTCCGCAAATTGAAACTCTACAACTAAGACTCTATAACTAGGAACTCCACAACTAGAAACTCCACAACCAGAAACTCCGCAACTAGAAACTCCACAACCCTAAATTCCACAACCAGAGACTCAACAACTAGAGACTCCCCAACTAAAAACTCCACAACTAGAAACTCCACAACTAGAAACTTCACAACTAGAAACTCCGCAACTAGATACCAAGCAACTAGAAACTCCACAACTAGGAACTACACACCTATAAATTCCACAACTTGAAACTCCACAACTAGAAACTCAACAACTAGAGACTCCAAACCTAGAAACTCTGCAACTAGAAACTCCACAACTAGAAACTTCATAACTAGAAACTATGCAACTAGCAACTCTGCAACTAGAAACTCCACAGCTAGAACGTCCGCAACTAGAAACTCTGCAACTAGAAACTCCGCAACTAGAAACTCCACAGCTAGAAACTCCACAACTAGAAACTCCACAACTAGAAAATCCACAACTAGAGACTCCACGACTAGAGGCTCCGCAACTAGAAACTTCACAGCTAGAAACTCTGCAACTAGAAACTCCGCAACTAGAGACTCCGCAACTAGAAACTCCACAACTAGAAACTCCACAGCTAGAAACTCCACAACTAGAAACTCCGCAACTAGAAACCCAGCAACTAGAAACTCCACAACAAGAAACTCCACAACTAGAAACTCCACAACTTGAAACACCACAACTAGATACTCCACAACTACAAATTCCACAACTAGACACTCCAAATTTAAAAACTCCGCAACTAGAAACTCCGCAACTTGAAACTATGCAACTAGAAACTCCACAGCTAGAGACTCCATAACTAGGAACTCCACAACTAGAAACTCCAAAACTACAAACTCCACAACTACAAACTCCAAATTTAGAAACTCCACAACTACAAACTCCGCAACTTGAAACTCCACAACTAGAGACTCCATAACTAGGAACTCCACAACTAAAAACTCCACAACTACAAACTCCACAACTAGAAATTCCACAACCAGAGACTCAACAACTTGAGACTCCAAAAATAAAAACTCCACAACTAGAAACTCCACAACTAGACACTTCGCAACTAGAAACTCCACAACTAGAGACTCCACTAGAAAACTCCGCAACTAGAAACTCCACAACTACGAACCTCACAACTTGAAACTCCACAACTAGAAACTGCGCAACTAGAAACTCCACAGCTAGAAACTCCACAACTTGAGACTTCGCAACTAGAAACTCGGCAACTAGAAACTCAACAACTAGAAACTCCACAACTAAAAACTCCACAACTAGAAACACCACAACTCGATACTCCACAACTACAAATTCCACAACTAGAAACTCCAAATTTAGAAACTCCGCAACTAGAAACTCCGCAAATTGAAACTCTACAACTAGAGACTCCATAACTAGGAACTCCACCACTAGAAACTCCACAACCAGAAACTCCGCAACTAGAAACTCCACAACTAGAAATTCCACAACCAGAGACTCAACAACTAGAGACTCCCCAACTAAAAACTCCACAACTAGAAACTCCACAACTAGAAACTTCACAACTATAAACTCCGCAACTTGATACCAAGCAACTACAAACTCCACAACTAGGAACTACACACCTATAAATTCCACAACTTGAAACTCCACAACTAGAAACTCAACAACTAGAGACTCCACACCTAGAAACTCTGCAACTAGAAACTCCACAACTAGAAACTTCATAACTAGAAACTATGCAACTAGAAACTCTGCAACTAGAAACTCCACAGCTAGAACGTCCGCAACTAGAAACTCTGCAACTAGAAACTCCGCAACTAGAAACTCCACAGCTAGAAACTCCACAACTAGAAACTCCACAACTAGAAACTCCACAACTAGAGACTCCACGACAGGGGCTCCGCAACTAGAAACTTCACAGCTAGAAACTCTGCAACTAGAAACTCCGCAACTAGAGACTCCGCAACTAGAAACTCCACAACTAGAAACTCCACAACTAGAAGCTCCGCAACTAGAAACTCCACAGCTAGAACGTCCGCAACTAGAAACTCTGCAACTAGAAACTCCACGACTAGAAACTCCACAACTAGAAACTCCACAACTAGAAACTCCACAACTAGAAACTCCACAACTAGAGACTCCACAACTAGAGACTCCGCAACTAAAAACTCCACAGCTAGAAACTCCGCAACTAGAAACTCCGCAACTAGAATCTCCACAACTAGAGAGTCCACAGCTATAAACTCCACAACTTGAAACTCTGCAACTCAAAACTCTGCAACTAGAAAATCCCCAACTAGAAACAACACAACTAGAATCTCCGCAACTCAAAACTCCGCAACTACAAAATCCACAACTAGAAACTCGAAAACAAAAAACTCCAACTAGAAACTCCACAACTAGAAACTCCACAACTAGAAACTCCACAACTAGACACTTTGCAACTAGAAACTTCACAACTAGACACTCCACAACTTGAGACCCCGCAATGACAGACTCCGCAACGAGAAACTCTGCAACTAGAAACTGCACAGCTAGAAACTCCACAATTAGAAACTCCACAACTAGAGACTCCACAACTAGAAACTCCATGACTAGAAACTCCAGAATTAGAAACTCCACAGCTATAAACTCCACAACTTGAGACTTTGCAACTAGAAACTTCACAACTAGAAACTCCACAACTAGAAACTCCACAACTAGAAACTTCATAACTAGAATCTCCGCAACTAGAAACTCCACAACTAGAGATTCCATAACTAGGAACTCCATAACTAGAGACTCCACAACTACAAACTCCACAACTAGAAACTCCACAACTACGAACCTCACAACTAGAAACTCCAACACTAGAAACCCCACAACTTCGGACTTCGCAACTAGAAACTCCACAACTTGAGACTTCGCAACTAGAAACTTCCCAACTAGAAACTCCACAACTAGAAACTCCCAAAATTAAAACACCACAACTAGATACTCCACAACTACAAATTCCACAACTAGAAACTCCACAACTAAAAAATCCGCAACTAGAAACTCTGCAACTAGAAACTCCACAACTAGAGACTCCATAACTTGAAACACCACAACTAGGAACTCCACAACTAGAAACTCCGCAACTAGAAACTCCACAACTAGAAATTCCACAACCAGAGACTCAACAACTAGAAACTCCACACCTATAAATTCCACAACTTGAAACTCCACAACTAAAAACTCCACAACTTGAAACACCACAACTAGATACTCCAAACTACAAATTTCACAACTAGAAACTCCGCAACTACAAAATCCACAACTAGAAACTTCATGATTGGGAACTCCGCAACTAGAAAATCTACAACTAGAAACTCGAAAACTAAAAACTCCAACTAGAAACTCCACAACTAGAAACTCCACAACTAAAAACTCCACAACTGGACACTTCGCAACTAGAAACTCCACAACTAGACACTCCACAACTAGAAACTATGCAACTAGAAACTCCGCAACTAGAAACTCCACAACTAGAAACTCTGCAACTAGAAACTCCGCAACTAGAAACTCCACAGCTAGAAACTCCACAACTAGAAACTCCACAACTAGAAACTCCACAACTAGAGACTCCGCAACTAGAGACTCCGCAACTAGAAACACCACAACTAGAAACTCCACAATTAGAAGCTCCGCAACTAGAAACTCCACAGCTAGAACGTCCGCAACTAGAAACTCTGCAACTAGAAACTCCACGACTAGAAACTCCACAACTAGAAACTCCACAACTAGAAACTCCACAACTAGAAACTCCACAACTAGAGACTCCACAACTAGAGACTCCGCAACTAAAAACTCCACAGCTAGAAACTCCGCAACTAGAAACTCCGCAACTAGAATCTCCACAACTAGAGAGTACACAGCTATAAACTCCACAACTTGAAACTCTGCAACTCAAAACTCCGCAACTAGAAAATCCCCAACTAGAAACTACACAACTAGAATCTCCGCAACTCAAAACTCCGCAACTACAAAATCCACAACTAGAAACTTGACAATTTGGAACTCCGCAACTAGAAAATCTACAACTAGAAACTCGAAAACTAAAAACTCCAACTAGAAACTCCACAACTAGAAACTCCACAACTAGAAACTCCACAACTAGAAATTCCACAACTAGACACTTTGCAACTAGAAACTTCACAACTAGACACTCCACAACTTGAGACCCCGCAATGACAGACTCCGCAACGAGAAACTCTGCAACTTGAAACTGCACAGCTAGAAACTCCACAATTAGAAACTCCACAACTAGAGACTCCACAACTAGAAACTCCATGACTAGAAACTCCAGAATTAGAAACTCCACAGCTAGAAACTCCACAACTAGAAACTCCACAACTACGAACCTCACAGCTAGAAACTCCAACACTAGAAACTCCACAACTTGAGACTTCGCAACTAGAAACTCGGCAACTAGAAACTCCCCAACTAGAAACTCCACAACTAGAAACTCCACAAATTGAAACACCACAACTAGATACTCCACAACTACAAATTCCACAACTAGAAACTCCACAACTAAAAACTCCGCAACTAGAAACTCCGCAACTAGAAACTCCACAACTAGAGACTCCATAACTTGAAACACCACAACTAGATACTCCACAACTACAAATTCCACATCTAGAAACTCCAAATTTAGAAACTCCGCAACTAGAAACTCCGCAACTTGAAACTCCACAACTAGAGACTCCGCAACTAGAAACTCCACAACTAGAAATTCCACAACCAGTGACTCGACAACTTGAGACTCCACAACTAAAAACTCCACAGCTAGAAACTCCACAACTAGAAACTCCGCAACTAGAAACCCAGCAACTAGAAACTCCACAACAAGAAACTCCACAACTAGAAACTCCACAACTTGAAACACCACAACTAGATACTCCACAACTACAAATTCCACAACTAGACACTCCAAATTTAAAAACTCCGCAACTAGAAACTCCGCAACTTGAAACTATGCAACTAGAAACTCCACAGCTAGATACTCCATAACTAGGAACTCCACAACTAGAAACTCCAAAACTACAAACTCCACAACTACAAACTCCAAATTTAGAAACTCCACAACTACAAACTCATCAACTTGAAACTCCACAACTAGAGACTCCATAACTAGGAACTCCACAACTAAAAACTCCACAACTACAAACTCCACAACTAGAAATTCCACAACCAGAGACTCAACAACTTGAGACTCCACACCTATAAATTCCACAACTTGAAACTCCACAACTAGAAACTCAACAACTAGAAACTCCACACCTAGAAACTCCACAACTAGAAACTCCACAACTAGAAACTCCACAACTAGAAACTATGCAACTAGAAACTCCACACCTAGAGACTCCATAACTAGGAACTCCACAACTAGAAACTCCAAAACTACAAACTCCACAACTACAAACTCCAAATTTAGAAACTCCACAACTAGAAACTCCGCAACTTGAAACTCCACAACTAAAAACTCCACAACTACAAACTCCACAACTAGAAACTCCGCAAATAAAAACTCCACAACTAGAAACTCCACAACTAGACACTTCGCAACTAGAAACTCCACAACTAGAGACTCCACTAGAAAACTCCGCAACTAGAAACTCCACAACTACGAACCTCACAACTTGAAACTCCACAACTAGAAACTGCGCAACTAGAAACTCCACAGCTAGAAACTCCACAACTTGAGACTTCGCAACTAGAAACTCGGCAACTAGAAACTCAACAACTACAAACTCCACAACTAAAAACTCCACAACCAGAAACACCACAACTCGATACTCCACAACTACAAATTCCACAACTAGAAACTCCAAATTTAGAAACTCCGCAACTATAAACTCCGCAAATTGAAACTCTACAACTAGAGACTCCATAACTAGGAACTCCACAACTAGAAACTCCACAACCAGAAACTCCGCAACTAGAAACTCCACAACTAGAAATTCCACAACCAGAGACTCAACAACTAGAGACTCCCCAACTAAAAACTCCACAACTAGAAACTCCACAACTAGAAACTTCACAACTATAAACTCCGCAACTAGATACCAAGCAACTAGAAACTACACAACTAGGAACTACACACCTATAAATTCCACAACTTGAAACTCCACAACTAGAAACTCAACAACTAGAGACTCCACACCTAGAAACTCTGCAACTAGAAACTCCACAACTAGAAACTTCATAACTAGAAACTATGCAACTAGAAACTCTGCAACTAGAAACTCCACAGCTAGAACGTCCGCAACTAGAAACTCTGCAACTAGAAACTCCGCAACTAGAAACTCCACAGCTAGAAACTCCACAACTAGAAACTCCACAACTAGAAACTCCACAACTAGAGACTCCACGACTAGGGGCTCCCCAACTAGAAACTTCACAGCTAGAAACTCTGCAACTAGAAACTCCGCAGCTAGAGACTCCGCAACTAGAAACTCCACAACTAGAAACTCCACAACTAGAAGCTCCGCAACTAGAAACTCCACAGCTAGAACGTCCGCAACTAGAAACTCTGCAACTAGAAACTCCACGACTAGAAACTCCACAACTAGAAACTCCACAACTAGAAACTCCACAACTAGAAACTCCACAACTAGAGACTCCACAACTAGAGACTCCGCAACTAAAAACTCCACAGCTAGAAACTCCGCAACTAGAAACTCCGCAACTAGAATCTCCACAACTACAGAGTCCACAGCTATAAACTCCACAACTTGAAACTCTGCAACTCAAAACTCTGCAACTAGAAAATCCCCAACTAGAAACTACACAACTAGAATCTCCGCAACTCAAAACTCCGCAACTACAAAATCCACAACTAGAAACTTGACAGTTGGGAACTCCGCAACTAGAAAATCTACAACTAGAAACTCGAAAACTAAAAACTCCAACTAGAAACTCCACAACTAGAAACTCCACAACTAGAAACTCCACAACTAGAAACTCCACAACTAGACACTTTGCAACTAGAAACTTCACAACTAGACACTCCACAACTTGAGACCCCGCAATGACAGACTCCGCAACGAGAAACTCTGCAACTAGAAACTGCACAGCTAGAAACTCCACAATTAGAAACTCCACAACTAGAGACTCCACAACTAGAAACTCCATGACTAGAAACTCCAGAATTAGAAACTCCACAGCTAGAAACTCCACAACTTGAGACTTTGCAACTAGAAACTCGGCAACTAGAAACATAACAAATAGAAACTCCACAACTAGAAACTTCACAACTAGAAACTCCACAACTTGAAACACCACAACTAGATACCCCGCAACTACAAATTCCACAACTAGAAACTCCACAACTAGAAACTCCATAACTAGAATCTCCGCAACTAGAAACTCCACAACTAGAGATTCCATAACTAGGAACTCCACAACTAGAAACTCCACAGCGACAGACTCCACAACTACAGACTCCACAACTAGAAACTCCACAGCTAGAGACTCCACAACTAGAAACTCCACAAATACGAACCCCACAAATACGAGCCCCGCAACTAGAAGCTCCATAACTAGAAACTCCGCAACTAGAAACTCCACAACTTGAGACTTCGCAACTAAAAACTCCACAACTAGAAACACCACAACTAGAAACTCCACAACTACAAACTCCACAACTAGAAACTCCACAACTACGAACCTCACAACTAGAAACTCCAACACTAGAAACCCCACAACTTGGGACTTCGCAACTAGAAACTCCACAACTTGAGACTTCGCAACTAGAAACTCGGCAACTAGAAACTCCCCAACCAGAGACTCAACAACTAGAAACTCCACACCTATAAATTCCACAACTTGAAACTCCACAACTAGAAACTCAACAACTAGAAACTCCACACCTCGAAACTCCACAACTAGAAACTCCACAACTAGAAACTCCACAACTAGAAACTATGCAACTAGAAACTCCACACCTAGAGACTCCATAACTAGGAACTCCACAACTAGAAACTCCAAAACTACAAACTCCACAACTACAAACTCCAAATTTAGAAACTCCACAACTAGAAACTCCGCAACTTGAAACTCCACAACTAAAAACTCCACAACTACAAACTCCACAACTAGAAACTCCGCAAATAGAAACTCCACAACTAGAAACTCCACAACTAGACACTTCGCAACTAGAAACTCCACAACTAGAGACTCCACTAGAAAACTCCGCAACTAGAAACTCCACAACTACGAACCTCACAACTTGAAACTCCACAACTAGAAACTCCGCAACTAGAAACTCCACAGCTAGAAACTCCACAACTTGAGACTTCGCAACTAGAAACTCGGCAACTAGAAACTCAACAACTAAAAACTCCACAACTAAAAATTCCACAACTAGAAACACCACAACTAGATACTCCACAACTACAAATTCCACAACTAGAAACTCCAAATTTAGAAACTCCGCAACTAGAAACTCCGCAAATTGAAACTCTACTACTAGAGACTCCATAACTAGGAACTCCGCAACTAGAAACTCCACAACCAGAAACTCCGCAAATAGAAACTCCACAACTAGAAATTCCACAACCAGAGACTCAACAACTAGAGACTCCCCAACTAGAAACTGCACAACTAGAAACACCACAACTAGAAATATCACAACTAGAAACTCCGCAACTAGATACCAAGCAACTAGAAACTCCACAACTAGGAACTACACACCTATAAATTCCACAACTTGAAACTCCACAACTAGAAACTCAACAACTAGAGACTCCACACCCAGAAACTCTGCAACTAGAAACTCCACAACTAGAAACTTCATAACTAGAAACTATGCAACTAGAAACTCTGCAACAAGAAACTCCACAGCTAGAACGTCCGAAACTAGAAACTCCGCAACTAGAAACTCCACAGCTAGAAACTCCACAACTAGAGACTCCACGACTAGAGGCTCCGCAACTAGAAACTTCACAGCTAGAAACTCTGCAACTAGAAACTCCGCAACTAGACTCCGCAACTAGAAACTCCACAACTAGTAACTCCACAACTAGAAGCTCCGCAACTAGAAACTCCACAGCTAGAACGTCCGCAACTAGAAACTCTGCAACTAGAAACTCCACGACTAGAAACTCCACAACTAGAAACTCCACAACTTGAAATACCACAAAGGATACTCCGCAACTACAAATTCCACAACTAGAAACTCCCCAACTAGAAACTCCATAACTAGAAACTCCGCAACCAAAAACTCCACAACTAGAGACTCCATAACTAGCAACTCCACAACTAGAAACTCCACAGCTACAGACTCCACAACTACAGACTCCACAACTAGAAACTCCACAGCTAGAGACTCCACAACTTGAAACTCCACAAATACGAACCCCACAAATAAGAACCCCGCAACTAGAAGCTCCATAACTAGAAACTCCGCAACTAGAAACTCCACAACTTGAGACTTCGCAACTAGAAACTCCACAACTAGAAACACCACAACTAGAGACTCCACAACTACAAACTCCACAACTAGAAACTCCACAACTACGAACCTCACAGCTAGAAACTCCAACACTAGAAACTCCACAACTTGAGACTTCGCAACTAGAAACTCGGCAACTAGAAACTCCCCAACTAGAAACTCCACAACTAGAAACTCCACAAATTGAAACACCACAACTAGATACTCCACAACTACAAATTCCACAACTAGAAACTCCACAACTAAAAAATCCGCAACTAGAAACTCCGCAACTAGAAACTCCACAACTAGAGACTCCATAACTTGAAACACCACAACTAGATACTCCACAACTACAAATTCCACATCTAGAAACTCCAAATTTAGAAACTCCGCAACTAGAAACTCCGCAACTTGAAACTCCACAACTAGAGACTCCATAACTAGGAATTCCACAACTAGAAACTCCACAACTACAGACTCCACAACTACAAACTCCACAACTAGAAACTTTACAACCGGAAACTCCGCAACTAGAAACTCCGCAACTAGAAACTCCACAACTAGAAATTCCACAACCAGAGACTCGACAACTTGAGACTCCACAACTAAAAACTCCACAGCTAGAAACTCCACAACTAGAAACTCCGCAACTAGAAACCCAGCAACTAGAAACTCCACAACAAGAAACTCCACAACTAGAAACTCCACAACTTGAAACACCACAACTAGATACTCCACAACTACAAATTCCACAACTAGACACTCCAAATTTAGAAACTCCGCAACTAGAAACTCCGCAACTTGAAACTATGCAACTAGAAACTCCACAGCTAGAGACTCTATAACTAGGAACTCCACAACTAGAAACTCCAAAACTACAAACTCCACAACTACAAACTCCAAATTTAGAAACTCCACAACTAGAAACTCCGCAACTTGAAACTCCACAACTAGAGACTCCATAACTAGGAACTCCACAACTAAAAACTCCACAACTACAAACTCCACAACTAGAAACTCCGCAAATAGAAACTCCACAACTAGAAATTCCACAACCAGAGACTCAACAACTTGAGACTCCAAAAATAAAAACTCCACAACTAGAAACTCCACAACTAGACACTTCGCAACTAGAAACTCCACAACTAGAGACTCCACTAGAAAACTCCGCAACTAGAAACTCCACAACTACGAACCTCACAACTTGAAACTCCACAACTAGAAACTCCGCAACTAGAAACTCCACAGCTAGAAACTCCACAACTTGAGACTTCGCAACTAGAAACTCGGCAACTAGAAACTCAACAACTAGAAACTCCACAACTAAAAACTCCACAACTAGAAACACCACAACTCGATACTCCACAACTACAAATTCCACAACTAGAAACTCCAAATTTAGAAACTCCGCAACTAGAAACTCCGCAAATTGAAACTCTACAACTAGAGACTCTATAACTAGGAACTCCACAACTAGAAACTCCACAACCAGAAACTCCGCAACTAGAAACTCCACAACCCTAAATTCCACAACCAGAGACTCAACAACTAGAGACTCCCCAACTAAAAACTCCACAACTAGAAACTCCACAACTAGAAACTTCACAACTAGAAACTCCGCAACTAGATACCAAGCAACTAGAAACTCCACAACTAGGAACTACACACCTATAAATTCCACAACTTGAAACTCCACAACTAGAAACTCAACAACTAGAGACTCCAAACCTAGAAACTCTGCAACTAGAAACTCCACAACTAGAAACTTCATAACTAGAAACTATGCAACTAGCAACTCTGCAACTAGAATCTCCACAGCTAGAACGTCCGCAACTAAAAACTCTGCAACTAGAAACTCCGCAACTAGAAACTCCACAGCTAGAAACTCCACAACTAGAAACTCCACAACTAGAAAATCCACAACTAGAGACTCCACGACTAGAGGCTCCGCAACTAGAAACTTCACAACTAGAAACTCTGCAACTAGAAACTCCGCAACTAGAGACTCCGCAACTAGAAACTCCACAACTAGAAACTCCACAACTAGAAGCTCCGCAACTAGAAACTCCACAGCTAGAACGTCCACAACTAGAAACTCTGCAACTAGAAACTCCACGACTAGAAACTCCACAACTAGAAACTCCACAACTAGAAACTCCACAACTAGAAACTCCACAACTAGAGACTCCACAACTAGAGACTCCGCAACTAAAAACTCCACAGCTAGAAACTCCGCAACTAGAAACTCCGCAACTAGAATCTCCACAACTAGAGAGTCCACAGCTATAAACTCCACAACTTGAAACTCTGCAACTCAAAACTCTGCAACTAGAAAATCCCCAACTAGAAACTACACAACTAGAATCTCCGCAACTCAAAAATCCGCAACTACAAAATCCACAACTAGAAACTTGACAATTGGGAACTCCGCAACTAGAAAATCTACAACTAGAAACTCGAAAACTAAAAACTCCAACTAGAAACTCCACAACTAGAAACTCCACAACTAGAAACTCCACAACTAGACAACTTGCAACTAGAAACTTCACAACTAGACACTCCACAACTTGAGACCCCGCAATGACAGACTCCGCAACGAGAAACTCTGCAACTAGAAACTGCACAGCTAGAAACTCCACAATTAGAAACTCCACAACTAGAGACTCCACAACTAGAAACTCCATGACTAGAAACTCCAGAATTAGAAACTCCACAGCTAGAAACTCCACAACTTGAGACTTTGCAACTAGAAACTCGGCAACTAGAAACTTAACAAATAGAAACTCCACAACTGTAAACTTCACAACTAGAAACTCCACAACTTGAAACACCACAACTAGATACCCCGCAACTACAAATTCCACAACTAGAAACTCCACAACTAGAAACTCCATAACTAGAATCTCCGCAACTAGAAACTCCACAACTAGAGATTCCATAACTAGGAACTCCACAACTAGAAACTCCACAGCGACAGACTCCACAACTACAGACTCCACAACTAGAAACTCCACAAATACGAACCCCACAAATACGAGCCCCGCAACTAGAAGCTCCATAACTAGAAACTCCGCAACTAGAAACTCCACAACTTGAGACTTCGCAACTAGAAACTCCACAACTAGAAACACCACAACTAGAGACTCCACAACTACAAACTCCACAACTAGAAACTCCACAACTACGAACCTCACAACTTGAAACTCCAACACTAGAAACCCCACAACTTGGGACTTCGCAACTAGAAACTCAGCAACTAGAAACTCCCCAACTAGAAACTCCACAACTAGAAACTCCACAAATTGAAACACCACAACTAGATACTCCACAACTACAAATTCCACAACTAGAAACTCCACAACTAAAAAATCCGCAACTAGAAACTCCGCAACTAGAAACTCCACAACTAGAGACTCCATAACTTGAAACACCACAACTAGATACTCCACAACTACAAATTCCACATCTAGATTTTCCAAATTTAGAAACTCCGCAACTTGAAACTCCACAACTAGAGACTCCATAACTAGGAATTCCACAACTAGAAACTCCACAACTACAGACTCCACAACTACAAACTCCACATCTAGAAACTCCACAACCGGAAACTCCGCAACTAGAAACTCCGCAACTAGAAACTCCACAACTAGAAATTCCACAACCAGAGACTCGACAACTTGAGACTCCACAACTAAAACTCCACGACTAGAAACTCCACAACTAGAAACTCCACAACTTGAAATACCACAACTAGATACTCCGCAACTACAAATTCCACAACTAGAAACTCCCCAACTAGAAACTCGATAACTAGAAACTCCACAACCAGAAACTCCACAACTAGAGACTCCATAACTAGGAACTCCACAACTAGAAACTCCACAGCTACAGACTCCACAACTACAGACTCCACAACTAGAAACTCCACAGCTAGAGACTCCACAACTAGAAACTCCACAAATACGAACCCCACAAATACGAACCCCGCAACTAGAAGCTCCATAACTAGAAGCTCCGCAACTAGAAACTCCACAGCTTGAGACTTCGCAACTAGAAACTCCACAACTAGAAACACCACAACCAGAGACTCCACAACTACAAACTCCACAACTAGAAACTCCACAACTACGAACCTCACAAATAGAAACTCCAACACTAGAAACTCCACAACTTGAGACTTCGCAACTAGAAACTCGGCAACTAGAAACTCCCCAACTAGAAACTCCACAGCTACAGACTCCACAACTACAGACTCCACAACTAGAAACTCCACAGCTAGAGACTCCACAACTAGAAACTCCACAAATACGAACCCCACAAATACGAACCCCGCAACTAGAAGCTCCATAACTAGAAACTCCGCAACTAGAAACTCCACAACTTGAGACTTCGCAACTAGAAACTCCACAACTAGAAACACCACAACTAGAGACTCCACAACTACAAACTCCACAACTAGAAACTCCACAACTACGAACCTCACAGATAGAAACTCCAACACTAGAAACTCCACAACTTGAGACTTCGCAACTAGAAACTCGGCAACTAGAAACTCCCCAACTAGAAACTCCACAACTAGAAACTCCACAAATTGAAACACCACAACTAGATACTCCACAACTACAAATTCCACATCTAGAAACTCCAAATTTAGAATCTCCGCAACTAGAAACTCCGCAACTTGAAACTCCCCAACTAGAGACTCCATAACTAGGAGTTCCACAACTAGAAACTCCACAACTACAGACTCCACAACTACAAACTCCAAATTTAGAATCTCCGCAACTAGAAACTCCGCAACTTGAAACTCCCCAACTAGAGACTCCATAACTAGGAGTTCCACAACTAGAAACTCCACAACTACAGACTCCACAACTACAAACTCCACAACTAGAAACTCCACAACCGGAAACTCCGCAACTAGAAACTCCGCAACTAGAAACTCCACAACTAGAAATTGCACAACCAGAGACTCGACAACTTGAGACTCCACAACTAAAAACTCCACAGCTAGAAAGTCCACAACTAGAAACTCCGCAACTAGAAACCCAGCAACTAGAAACTCCACAACAAGAAACTCCACAACTAGAAACTCCACAACTTGAAACACCACAACTAGATACTCCACAACTACAAATTCCACAACTAGACACTCCAAATTTAGAAACTCCGCAACTAGAAACTCCGCAACTTGAAACTATGCAACTAGAAACTCCACAGCTAGAGACTCCATAACTAGGAACTCCACAACTAGAAACTCGAAAACTACAAACTCCACAACTACAAACTCCAAATTCAGAAACTCCACAACTAGAAACTCCGCAACTTGAAACTCCACAACTAGAGACTCCATAACTAGGAACTACACAACTAAAAACTCCACAACTACAAACTCCACAACTAGAAACTCCGCAAATAGAAACTCCACAACTAGAAATTCCACAACCAGAGACTCAACAACTTGAGACTCCAAAAATAAAAACTCCACAACTAGAAACTCCACTAGAAAACTCCGCAACTAGAAACTCCACAACTACGAACCTCACAACTAGAAACTCCAACACTAGAAACTCCACAACTTGAGACTTCGCAACTAGAAACTCGGCAACTAGAAACTCCCCAACTAGAAACTCCACAGCTACAGACTCCACAACTACAGACTCCACAACTAGAAACTCCACAGCTAGAGACTCCACAACTAGAAACTCCACAAATACGCACCCCACAAATACGAACCCCGCAACTAGAAGCTCCATAACTAGAAACTCCGCAACTAGAAACTCCACAACTTGAGACTTCGCAACTAGAAACTCCACAACTAGAAACACCACAACTAGAGACTCCACAACTACAAACTCCACAACTAGAAACTCCACAACTACGAACCTCACAGCTAGAAACTCCAACACTAGAAACTCCACAACTTGAGACTTCGCAACTAGGAACTCGGCAACTAGAAACTCCCCAACTAGAAACTCCACAAATTGAAACACCACAACTAGATACTCCACAACTACAAATTCCACAACTAGAAACTCCACAACTAAAAAATCCGCAACTAGAAACTCCGCAACTAGAAACTCCACAACTAGAGACTCCATAACTTGAAACACCACAACTAGATACTCCACAACTACAAATTCCACATCTAGAAATTCCAAATTTAGAAACTCCGCAACTAGAAACACCGCAACTTGAAACTCCACAACTAGAGACTCCATAACTAGGAATTCCACAACTAGAAACTCCACAACTACAGACTCCACAACTACAAACTCCACAACTAGAAACTCCACAACTAGACACTTCGCAACTAGAAACTCCACAACTAGAGACTCCACTAGAAAACTCCGCAACTAGAAACTCCACAACTACGAACCTCACAACTTGAAACTCCACAACTAGAAACTCCGCAACTAGAAACTCCACAGCTAGAAACTCCACAACTTGAGACTTCGCAACTAGAAACTCGGCAACTAGAAACTCAACAACTAGAAACTCCACAACTAAAAACTCCACAACTAGAAACACCACAACTCGATACTCCACAACAACAAATTCCACAACTAGAAACTCCAAATTTAGAAACTCCGCAACTTGAAATACCACAACTAGATACTCCGCAACTACAAATTCCACAACTAGAAACTCCCCAACTAGAAACTCCATAACTAGAAACTCCGCAACCAAAAACTCCACAACTAGAGACTCCATAACTAGCAACTCCACAACTAGAAACTCCACAGCTACAGACTCCACAACTACAGACTCCACAACTAGAAACTCCACAGCTAGAGACTCCACAACTTGAAACTCCACAAATACGAACCCCACAAATAAGAACCCCGCAACTAGAAGCTCCATAACTAGAAACTCCGCAACTAGAAACTCCACAACTTGAGACTTCGCAACTAGAAACTCCACAACTAGAAACACCACAACTAGAGACTCCACAACTACAAACTCCACAACTAGAAACTCCACAACTACGAACCTCACAGCTAGAAACTCCAACACTAGAAACTCCACAACTTGAGACTTCGCAACTAGAAACTCGGCAACTAGAAACTCCCCAACTAGAAACTCCACAACTAGAAACTCCACAAATTGAAACACCACAACTAGATACTCCACAACTACAAATTCCACAACTAGAAACTCCACAACTAAAAAATCCGCAACTAGAAACTCCGCAACTAGAAACTCCACAACTAGAGACTCCATAACTTGAAACACCACAACTAGAAACTCCACAACTAGAAACTCCACAGCTAGAAACTCCGCAACTAGAAACTCCGCAACTAGAAACTCCACAACTAGAGACTCCGCAACTAGAAACTCCACAACTAGAAACTCAACAACTAGAAACTATGCAACTAGAAACTCCGCAACTACAAAATCCACAACTAGAAACTCCACAACTTAGAACTCCGCAACTAGAAAATCTACAACTAGAAACTCGAAAACTAAAAACTCCAACTAGAAACTCCGCAACTAGAAACCCAGCAACTAGAAACTCCACAACTAGAATTCTCCACACCTATAAATTCCACAACTTGAAACTTCACAACTAGAAATGTATTAACTAGAAACTCCACACCTAGAAACTCCGCAACTAGAAACTCCAAAACTAGAAACTCTGCAACTAGAAACTCCGCAACTAGAGACTCCGCAACTAGAAACTCCACAACTAGAAACTCCACAACTAGAAGCTCCGCAACTAGAAACTCCACAGCTAGAACGTCCACAACTAGAAACTCTGCAACTAGAAACTCCACGACTAGAAACTCCACAACTAGAAACTCCACAACTAGAAACTCCACAACTAGAAACTCCACAACTAGAGACTCCACATCTAGAGACTCCGCAACTAAAAACTCCACAGCTAGAAACTCCGCAACTAGAAACTCCGCAACTAGAATCTCCACAACTAGAGAGTCCACAGCTATAAACTCCACAACTTGAAACTCTGCAACTCAAAACTCTGCAACTAGAAAATCCCCAACTAGAAACTACACAACTAGAATCTCCGCAACTCAAAAATCCGCAACTACAAAATCCACAACTAGAAACTTGACAATTGGGAACTCCGCAACTAGAAAATCTACAACTAGAAACTCGAAAACTAAAAACTCCAACTAGAAACTCCACAACTAGAAACTCCACAACTAGAAACTCCACAACTAGACACTTTGCAACTAGAAACTTCACAACTAGACACTCCACAACTTGAGACCCCGCAATGACAGACTCCGCAACGAGAAACTCTGCAACTAGAAACTGCACAGCTAGAAACTCCACAATTAGAAACTCCACAACTAGAGACTCCACAACTAGAAACTCTATGACTAGAAACTCCAGAATTAGAAACTCCACAGCTAGAAACTCCACAACTTGAGACTTTGCAACTAGAAACTCGGCAACTAGAAACTTAACAAATAGAAACTCCACAACTGTAAACTTCACAACTAGAAACTCCACAACTTGAAACACCACAACTAGATACCCCGCAACTACAAATTCCACAACTAGAAACTCCACAACTAGAAACTCCATAACTAGAATCTCCGCAACTAGAAACTCCACAACTAGAGATTCCATAACTAGGAACTCCACAACTAGAAACTCCACAGCGACAGACTCCACAACTACAGACTCCACAACTAGAAACTCCACAAATACGAACCCCACAAATACGAGCCCCGCAACTAGAAGCTCCATAACTAGAAACTCCGCAACTAGAAACTCCACAACTTGAGACTTCGCAACTAGAAACTCCACAACTAGAAACACCACAACTAGAGACTCCACAACTACAAACTCCACAACTAGAAACTCCACAACTACGAACCTCACAACTAGAAACTCCAACACTAGAAACCCCACAACTTGGGACTTCGCAACTAGAAACTCGGCAACTAGAAACTCCCCAACTAGAAACTCCACAACTAGAAACTCCACAAATTGAAACACCACAACTAGATACTCCACAACTACAAATTCCACAACTAGAAACTCCACAACTAAAAAATCCGCAACTAGAAACTCCGCAACTAGAAACTCCACAACTAGAGACTCCATAACTTGAAACACCACAACTAGATACTCCACAACTACAAATTCCACATCTAGATTTTCCAAATTTAGAAACTCCGCAACTTGAAACTCCACAACTAGAGACTCCATAACTAGGAATTCCACAACTAGAAACTCCACAACTACAGACTCCACAACTACAAACTCCACATCTAGAAACTCCACAACCGGAAACTCCGCAACTAGAAACTCCGCAACTAGAAACTCCACAACTAGAAATTCCACAACCAGAGACTCGACAACTTGAGACTCCACAACTAAAACTCCACGACTAGAAACTCCACAACTAGAAACTCCACAACTTGAAATACCACAACTAGATACTCCGCAACTACAAATTCCACAACTAGAAACTCCCCAACTAGAAACTCGATAACTAGAAACTCCACAACCAGAAACTCCACAACTAGAGACTCCATAACTAGGAACTCCACAACTAGAAACTCCACAGCTACAGACTCCACAACTACAGACTCCACAACTAGAAACTCCACAACTAGAAACTCCACAGCTAGAGACTCCACAACTAGAAACTCCACAAATACGAACCCCACAAATACGAACCCCGCAACTAGAAGCTCCATAACTAGAAACTCCGCAACTAGAAACTCCACAACTTGAGACTTCGCAACTAGAAACTCCACAACTAGAAACACCACAACTAGAGACTCCACAACTACAAACTCCACAACTAGAAACTCCACAACTACGAACCTCACAGATAGAAACTCCAACACTAGAAACTCCACAACTTGAGACTTCGCAACTAGAAACTCGGCAACTAGAAACTCCCCAACTAGAAACTCCACAACTAGAAACTCCACAAATTGAAACACCACAACTAGATACTTCACAACTACAAATTCCACATCTAGAAACTCCAAATTTAGAATCTCCGCAACTAGAAACTCCGCAACTTGAAACTCCCCAACTAGAGACTCCATAACTAGGAGTTCCACAACTAGAAACTCCACAACTACAGACTCCACAACTACAAACTCCAAATTTAGAATCTCCGCAACTAGAAACTCCGCAACTTGAAACTCCCCAACTAGAGACTCCATAACTAGGAGTTCCACAACTAGAAACTCCACAACTACAGACTCCACAACTACAAACTCCACAACTAGAAACTCCACAACCGGAAACTCCACAACTAGAAACTCCGCAACTAGAAACTCCACAACTAGAAATTGCACAACCAGAGACTCGACAACTTGAGACTCCACAACTAAAAACTCCACAGCTAGAAAGTCCACAACTAGAAACTCCGCAACTAGAAACCCAGCAACTAGAAACTCCACAACAAGAAACTCCACAACTAGAAACTCCACAACTTGAAACACCACAACTAGATACTCCACAACTACAAATTCCACAACTAGACACTCCAAATTTAGAAACTCCGCAACTAGAAACTCCGCAACTTGAAACTATGCAACTAGAAACTCCACAGCTAGAGACTCCATAACTAGGAACTCCACAACTAGAAACTCGAAAACTACAAACTCCACAACTACAAACTCCAAATTCAGAAACTCCACAACTAGAAACTCCGCAACTTGAAACTCCACAACTAGAGACTCCATAACTAGGAACTCCACAACTAAAAACTCCACAACTACAAACTCCACAACTAGAAACTCCGCAAATAGAAACTCCACAACTAGAAATTCCACAACCAGAGACTCAACAACTTGAGACTCCAAAAATAAAAACTCCACAACTAGAAACTCCACAACTAGACACTTCGCAACTAGAAACTCCACAACTAGAGACTCCACTAGAAAACTCCGCAACTAGAAACTCCACAACTACGAACCTCACAACTAGAAACTCCAACACTAGAAACTCCACAACTTGAGACTTCGCAACTAGAAACTCGGCAACTAGAAACTCCCCAACTAGAAACTCCACAGCTACAGACTCCACAACTACAGACTCCACAACTAGAAACTCCACAGCTAGAGACTCCACAACTAGAAACTCCACAAATACGCACCCCACAAATACGAACCCCGCAACTAGAAGCTCCATAACTAGAAACTCCGCAACTAGAAACTCCACAACTTGAGACTTCGCAACTAGAAACTCCACAACTAGAAACACCACAACTAGAGACTCCACAACTACAAACTCCACAACTAGAAACTCCACAACTACGAACCTCACAGCTAGAAACTCCAACACTAGAAACTCCACAACTTGAGACTTCGCAACTAGGAACTCGGCAACTAGAAACTCCCCAACTAGAAACTCCACAACTAGAAACTCCACAAATTGAAACACCACAACTAGATACTCCACAACTACAAATTCCACAACTAGAAACTCCACAACTAAAAAATCCGCAACTAGAAACTCCGCAACTAGAAACTCCACAACTAGAGACTCCATAACTTGAAACACCACAACTAGATACTCCACAACTACAAATTCCACATCTAGAAATTCCAAATTTAGAAACTCCGCAACTAGAAACACCGCAACTTGAAACTCCACAACTAGAGACTCCATAACTAGGAATTCCACAACTAGAAACTCCACAACTACAGACTCCACAACTACAAACTCCACAACTAGAAACTCCACAACTAGACACTTCGCAACTAGAAACTCCACAACTAGAGACTCCACTAGAAAACTCCGCAACTAGAAACTCCACAACTACGAACCTCACAACTTGAAACTCCACAACTAGAAACTCCGCAACTAGAAACTCCACAGCTAGAAACTCCACAACTTGAGACTTCGCAACTAGAAACTCGGCAACTAGAAACTCAACAACTAGAAACTCCACAACTAAAAACTCCACAACTAGAAACACCACAACTCGATACTCCACAACAACAAATTCCACAACTAGAAACTCCAAATTTAGAAACTCCGCAACTAGAAACTCCGCAAGTATAAACTCTACAACTAGAGACTCCATAACTAGGAACTCCACAACTAGAAACTCCACAACCAGAAACTCCGCAACTAGAAACTCCACAACTAGAAATTCCACAACTAGAAACTCAACAACTAGAGACTCCCCAACTAAAAACTCCACAACTAGAAACTCCAAAACTAGAAACTTCACAACTAGAAACTCCGCAACTAGATACCAAGAAACTAGAAACTCCACAACTAGGAACTACACACCTATAAATTCCACAACTTGAAAATCCACAACTAGAAACTCAACAACTAGAGATTCCACACCTAGAAACTCTGCAACTAGAAACTCCACAACTAGAAACTTCATAACTAGAAACTATGCAACTAGAAACTCTGCAACTAGAAACTCCACAGCTAGAACGTCCGCAACTAGAAACTCTGCAACTAGAAACTCCGCAACTAGAAACTCCACAGCTAGAAACTCCACAACTAGAAACTCCACAACTAGAAACTCCACAACTAGAGACTCCGCAACTAGAGACTCCGCAACTAGAAACTCCACAACTAGAAACTCCACAATTAGAAGCTCCGCAACTAGAAACTCCACAGCTAGAACGTCCGCAACTAGAAACTCTGCAACTAGAAACTCCACGACTAGAAACTCCACAACTAGAAACTCCACAACTAGAAACTCCACAACTAGAAACTCCACAACTAGAGACTCCACAACTAGAGACTCCGCAACTAAAAACTCCACAGCTAGAAACTCCGCAACTAGAAACTCCGCAACTAGAATCTCCACAACTAGAGAGTACACAGCTATAAACTCCACAACTTGAAACTCTGCAACTCAAAACTCTGCAACTAGAAAATCCCCAACTAGAAACTACACAACTAGAATCTCCGCAACTCAAAACTCCGCAACTACAAAATCCACAACTAGAAACTTGACAATTTGGAACTCCGCAACTAGAAAATCTACAACTAGAAACTCGAAAACTAAAAACTCCAACTAGAAACTCCACAACTAGAAACTCCACAACTAGAAACTCCACAACTAGACACTTTGCAACTAGAAACTTCACAACTAGACACTCCACAACTTGAGACTCCGCAATGACAGACTCCGCAACGAGAAACTCTGCAACTAGAAACTGCACAGCTAGAAACTCCACAATTAGAAACTCCACAACTAGAGACTCCACAACTAGAAACTCCATGACTAGAAACTCCAGAATTAGAAACTCCACAGCTAGAAACTCCCCAACTAGAAACTCCACAACTAGAAACTCCACAAATTGAAACACCACAACTAGATACTCCACAACTACAAATTCCACAACTAGAAACTCCACAACTAAAAACTGCGCAACTAGAAACTCCGCAACTAGAAACTCCACAACTAGAGACTCCATAACTTGAAACACCACAACTAGATACTCCACAACTACAAATTCCACATCTAGAAACTCCAAATTTAGAAACTCCGCAACTAGAAACTCCGCAACTTGAAACTCCACAACTAGAGACCCCATAACTAGGAATTCCACAACTAGAAACTCCACAACTACAGACTCCACAACTACAAACTCCACAACTAGAAACTCCACAACCGGAAACTCCGCAACTAGAAACTCCGCAACTAGAAACTCCACAACTAGAAATTGCACAACCAGAGACTCGACAACTTGAGACTCCACAACTAAAAACTCCACAGCTAGAAAGTCCACAACTAGAAACTCCGCAACTAGAAACCCAGCAACTAGAAACTCCACAACAAGAAACTCCACAACTAGAAACTCCACAACTTGAAACACCACAACTAGATACTCCACAACTACAAATTCCACAACTAGACACTCCAAATTTAGAAACTCCGCAACTAGAAACTCCGCAACTTGAAACTATGCAACTAGAAACTCCACAGCTAGAGACTCCATAACTAGGAACTCCACAACTAGAAACTCGAAAACTACAAACTCCACAACTACAAACTCCAAATTCAGAAACTCCACAACTAGAAACTCCGCAACTTGAAACTCCACAACTAGAGACTCCATAACTAGGAACTCCACAACTAAAAACTCCACAACTACAAACTCCACAACTAGAAACTCCGCAAATAGAAACTCCACAACTAGAAATTCCACAACCAGAGACTCAACAACTTGAGACTCCAAAAATAAAAACTCCACAACTAGAAACTCCACAACTAGACACTTCGCAACTAGAAACTCCACAACTAGAGACTCCACTAGAAAACTCCGCAACTAGAAACTCCACAACTACGAACCTCACAACTAGAAACTCCAACACTAGAAACTCCACAACTTGAGACTTCGCAACTAGAAACTCGGCAACTAGAAACTCCCCAACTAGAAACTCCACAGCTACAGACTCCACAACTACAGACTCCACAACTAGAAACTCCACAGCTAGAGACTCCACAACTAGAAACTCCACAAATACGCACCCCACAAATACGAACCCCGCAACTAGAAGCTCCATAACTAGAAACTCCGCAACTAGAAACTCCACAACTTGAGACTTCGCAACTAGAAACTCCACAACTAGAAACACCACAACTAGAGACTCCACAACTACAAACTCCACAACTAGAAACTCCACAACTACGAACCTCACAGCTAGAAACTCCAACACTAGAAACTCCACAACTTGAGACTTCGCAACTAGGAACTCGGCAACTAGAAACTCCCCAACTAGAAACTCCACAACTAGAAACTCCACAAATTGAAACACCACAACTAGATACTCCACAACTACAAATTCCACAACTAGAAACTCCACAACTAAAAAATCCGCAACTAGAAACTCCGCAACTAGAAACTCCACAACTAGAGACTCCATAACTTGAAACACCACAACTAGATACTCCACAACTACAAATTCCACATCTAGAAATTCCAAATTTAGAAACTCCGCAACTAGAAACACCGCAACTTGAAACTCCACAACTAGAGACTCCATAACTAGGAATTCCACAACTAGAAACTCCACAACTACAGACTCCACAACTACAAACTCCACAACTAGAAACTCCACAACTAGACACTTCGCAACTAGAAACTCCACAACTAGAGACTCCACTAGAAAACTCCGCAACTAGAAACTCCACAACTACGAACCTCACAACTTGAAACTCCACAACTAGAAACTCCGCAACTAGAAACTCCACAGCTAGAAACTCCACAACTTGAGACTTCGCAACTAGAAACTCGGCAACTAGAAACTCAACAACTAGAAACTCCACAACTAAAAACTCCACAACTAGAAACACCACAACTCGATACTCCACAACAACAAATTCCACAACTAGAAACTCCAAATTTAGAAACTCCGCAACTAGAAACTCCGCAAGTATAAACTCTACAACTAGAGACTCCATAACTAGGAACTCCACAACTAGAAACTCCACAACCAGAAACTCCGCAACTAGAAACTCCACAACTAGAAATTCCACAACTAGAAACTCAACAACTAGAGACTCCCCAACTAAAAACTCCACAACTAGAAACTCCAAAACTAGAAACTTCACAACTAGAAACTCCGCAACTAGATACCAAGAAACTAGAAACTCCACAACTAGGAACTACACACCTATAAATTCCACAACTTGAAAATCCACAACTAGAAACTCAACAACTAGAGATTCCACACCTAGAAACTCTGCAACTAGAAACTCCACAACTAGAAACTTCATAACTAGAAACTATGCAACTAGAAACTCTGCAACTAGAAACTCCACAGCTAGAACGTCCGCAACTAGAAACTCTGCAACTAGAAACTCCGCAACTAGAAACTCCACAGCTAGAAACTCCACAACTAGAAACTCCACAACTAGAAACTCCACAACTAGAGACTCCGCAACTAGAGACTCCGCAACTAGAAACTCCACAACTAGAAACTCCACAATTAGAAGCTCCGCAACTAGAAACTCCACAGCTAGAACGTCCGCAACTAGAAACTCTGCAACTAGAAACTCCACGACTAGAAACTCCACAACTAGAAACTCCACAACTAGAAACTCCACAACTAGAAACTCCACAACTAGAGACTCCACAACTAGAGACTCCGCAACTAAAAACTCCACAGCTAGAAACTCCGCAACTAGAAACTCCGCAACTAGAATCTCCACAACTAGAGAGTACACAGCTATAAACTCCACAACTTGAAACTCTGCAACTCAAAACTCTGAAGCTAGAAAATCCCCAACTAGAAACTACACAACTAGAATCTCCGCAACTCAAAACTCCGCAACTACAAAATCCACAACTAGAAACTTGACAATTTGGAACTCCGCAACTAGAAAATCTACAACTAGAAACTCGAAAACTAAAAACTCCAACTAGAAACTCCTCAACTAGAAACTCCACAACTAGAAACTCCACAACTAGACACTTTGCAACTAGAAACTTCACAACTAGACACTCCACAACTTGAGACCCCGCAATGACAGACTCCGCAACGAGAAACTCTGCAACTAGAAACTGCACAGCTAGAAACTCCACAATTAGAAACTCCACAGCTAGAGACTCCACAACTAGAAACTCCATGACTAGAAACTCCAGAATTAGAAACTCCACAGCTAGAAACTCCCCAACTAGAAACTCCACAACTAGAAACTCCACAAATTGAAACACCACAACTAGATACTCCACAACTACAAATTCCACAACTAGAAACTCCACAACTAAAAACTGCGCAACTAGAAACTCCGCAACTAGAAACTCCACAACTAGAGACTCCATAACTTGAAACACCACAACTAGATACTCCACAACTACAAATTCCACATCTAGAAACTCCAAATTTAGAAACTCCGCAACTAGAAACTCCGCAACTTGAAACTCCACAACTAGAGACTCCATAACTAGGAATTCCACAACTAGAAACTCCACAACTACAGACTCCACAACTACAAACTCCACAACTAGAAACTCCACAACCGTAAACTCCGCAACTAGAAACTCCACAACTAGAAATTCCACAACCAGAGACTCGACAACTTGAGACTCCACAACTAAAAACTCCACAGCTAGAAACTCCACAACTAGAAACTCCGCAACTAGAAACCCAGCAACTAGAAACTCCACAACAAGAAACTCCACAACTAGAAACTCCACAACTTGAAACACCACAACTAGATACTCCACAACTACAAATTCCACAACTAGACACTCCAAATTTAAAAACTCCGCAACTAGAAACTCCGCAACTTGAAACTATGCAACTAGAAACTCCACAGCTAGAGACTCCATAACTAGGAACTCCACAACTAGAAACTCCAAAACTACAAACTCCACAACTACAAACTCCAAATTTAGAAACTCCACAACTACAAACTCCGCAACTTGAAACTCCACAACTAGAGACTCCATAACTAGGAACTCCACAACTAAAAACTCCACAACTACAAACTCCACAACTAGAAATTCCACAACCAGAGACTCAACAACTTGAGACTCCAAAAATAAAAACGCCACAACTAGAAACTCCACAACTAGACACTTCGCAACTAGAAACTCCACAACTAGAGACTCCACTAGAAAACTCCGCAACTAGAAACTCCACAACTACGAACCTCACAACTTGAAACTCCACAACTAGAAACTGCGCAACCAGAAACTCCACAGCTAGAAACTCCACAACTTGAGACTTCGCAACTAGAAACTCGGCAACTAGAAACTCAACAACTAGAAACTCCACAACTAAAAACTCCACAACTAGAAACACCACAACTCGATACTCCACAACTACAAATTCCACAACTAGAAACTCCAAATTTAGAAACTCCGCAACTAGAAACTCCGCAAATTGAAACTCTACAACTAGAGACTCCATAACTAGGAACTCCACAACTAGAAACTCCACAACTAGAAATTCCACAACCAGAGACTCAACAACTAGAGACTCCCCAACTAAAAACTCCACAACTAGAAACTCCACAACTAGAAACTTCACAACTATAAACTCCGCAACTTGATACCAAGCAACTAGAAACTCCACAACTAGGAACTACACACCTATAAATTCCACAACTTGAAACTCCACAACTAGAAACTCAACAACTAGAGACTCCACACCTAGAAACTCTGCAACTAGAAACTCCACAACTAGAAACTTCATAACTAGAAACTATGCAACTAGAAACTCTGCAACTAGAAACTCCACAGCTAGAACGTCCGCAACTAGAAACTCTGCAACTAGAAACTCCGCAACTAGAAACTCCACAACTAGAAACTCCACAACTAGAAACTCCACAACTAGAGACTCCACGACTAGAGGCTCCGCAACTAGAAACTTCACAGCTAGAAACTCTGCAACTAGAAACTCCGCAACTAGACTCCGCAACTAGAAACTCCACAACTAGAAACTCCACAACTAGAAGCTCCGCAACTAGAAACTCCACAGCTAGAACGTCCGCAACTAGAAACTCTGCAACTAGAAACTCCACGACTAGAAACTCCACAACTAGAAACTCCACAACTTGAAATACCACAACTAGATACTCCGCAACTACAAATTCCACAACTAGAAACTCCCCAACTAGAAACTCCATAACTAGAAACTCCGCAACCAAAAACTCCACAACTAGAGACTCCATAACTAGGAACTCCACAACTAGAAACTCCACAGCTACAGACTCCACAACTACAGACTCCACAACTAGAAACTCCACAGCTAGAGACTCCACAACTTGAAACTCCACAAATACGAACCCCACAAATATGAACCCCGCAACTAGAAGCTCCATAACTAGAAACTCCGCAACTAGAAACTCCACAACTTGAGACTCCGCAACTAGAAAATCTACAACTAGAAACTCGAAAACTAAAAACTCCAACTAGAAACTCCACAACTAGAAACTCCACAACTAGAAACTCCACAACTAAAAACTCCACAACTGGACACTTCGCAACTAGAAACTCCACAACTACACACTCCACAACTAGAAACTATGCAACTAGAAACTCCGCAACTAGAAACTCCACAACTAGAAACTCTGCAACTAGAAACTCCGCAACTAGAAACTCCACAGCTAGAAACTCCACAACTAGAAACTCCACAACTAGAAACTCCACAACTAGAGACTCCACAACTAGAGACTCCGCAACTTGAAACTCCACAACTAGAGACTCCATAACTAGGAACTCCACAACTAGAAACTCCGAAACTAGAAACTCCACAACTAGAAATTCCACAACCAGAGACTCAACAACTAGAAACTCCACACCTATAAATTCCACAACTTGAAACTCCACAACTAGAAACTCAACAACTAGAAACTCCACACCTAGAAACTCCACAACTAGAAACTCCACAACTAGAAACTATGCAACTAGAAACTCCACACCTAGAGACTCCATAACTAGGAACTCCACAACTAGAAACTCCAAAACTACAAACTCCACAACTACAAACTCCAAATTTAGAAACTCCACAACTAGAAACTCCGCAACTTGAAACTCCACAACTAAAAACTCCACAACTACAAACTCCACAACTAGAAACTCCGCAAATAGAAACTCCACAACTAGAAACTCCACAACTAGACACCTCGCAACTAGAAACTCCACAACTAGAGACTCCACTAGAAAACTCCGCAACTAGAAACTCCACAACTACGAACCTCACAACTTGAAACTCCACAACTAGAAACTCCGCAACTAGAAACTCCACAGCTAGAAACTCCACAACTTGAGACTTCGCAACTAGAAACTCGGCAACTAGAAACTCAACAACTAAAAACTCCACAACTAAAAACTCCACAACCAGAAACACCACAACTAGATACTCCACAACTACAAATTCCACAACTAGAAACTCCAAATTTAGAAACTCCGCAACTAGAAACTCCGCAAATTGAAACTCTACTACTAGAGACTCCATAACTAGGAACTCCACAACTACAAACTCCACAACCAGAAACTCCGCAAATAGAAACTCCACAACTAGAAATTCCACAACCAGAGACTCAACAACTAGAGACTCCCCAACTAGAAACTGCACAACTAGAAACACCACAACTAGAAATATCACAACTAGAAACTCCGCAACTAGATACCAAGCAACTAGAAACTCCACAACTAGGAACTACAAACCTATAAATTCCACAACTTGAAACTCCACAACTAGAAACTCAACAACTAGAGACTCCACACCCAGAAACTCTGCAACTAGAAACTCCACAACTAGAAACTTCATAACTAGAAACTATGCAACTAGAAACTCTGCAACAAGAAACTCCACAGCTAGAACGTCCGCAACTAGAAACTCCGCAACTAGAAACTCCACACCTAGAAACTCCACAACTAGAAACTCCACAACTAGAAACTCCACAACTAGAGACTCCACGACTAGAGGCTCCGCAACTAGAAACTTCACAGCTAGAAACTCTGCAACTAGAAACTCCGCAACTAGACTCCGCAACTAGAAACTCCACAACTAGAAACTCCACAACTAGAAGCTCCGCAACTAGAAACTCCACAGCTAGAACGTCCGCAACTAGAAACTCTGCAACTAGAAACTCCACGACTAGAAACTCCACAACTAGAAACTCCACAACTTGAAATACCACAACTAGATACTCCGCAACTACAAATTCCACAACTAGAAACTCCCCAACTAGAAACTCCATAACTAGAAACTCCGCAACAAAAAACTCCACAACTAGAGACTCCATAACTAGGAACTCCACAACTAGAAACTCCACAGCTACAGACTCCACAACTACAGACTCCACAACTAGAAACTCCACAGCTAGAGACTCCACAACTTGAAACTCCACAAATACGAACCCCACAAATACGAACCCCGCAACTAGAAGCTCCATAACTAGAAACTCCGCAACTAGAAACTCCACAACTTGAGACTTCGCAACTAGAAACTCCACAACTAGAAACACCACAACTAGAGACTCCACAACTACAAACTCCACAACTAGAAACTCCACAACTACGAACCTCACAGCTAGAGACTCCACAACTAGAAACTCCGCAACTTGAAACTCCACAACTAGAGACTCCATAACTAGGAACTCCACAACTAAAAACTCCACAACTACAAACTCCACAACTAGAAACTCCGCAAATAGAAACTCCACAACTAGAAATTCCACAACCAGAGACTCAACAACTTGAGACTCCAAAAATAAAAACTCCACAACTAGAAACTCCACAACTAGACACTTCGCAACTAGAAACTCCACAACTAGAGACTCCACTAGAAAACTCCGCAACTAGAAACTCCACAACTACGAACCTCACAACTTGAAACTCCACAACTAGAAACTCCGCAACTAGAAACTCCACAGCTAGAAACTCCACAACTTGAGACTTCGCAACTAGAAACTCGGCAATTAGAAACTCAACAACTAGAAACTCCACAACTAAAAACTCCACAACTAGAAACACCACAACTCGATACTCCACAACTACAAATTCCACAACTAGAAACTCCAAATTTAGAAACTCCGCAACTAGAAACTCCGCAAATTGAAACTCTACAACTAGAGACTCCATAACTAGGAACTCCACAACTAGAAACTCCACAACCAGAAACTCCGCAACTAGAAACTCCACAACCCTAAATTCCACAACCAGAGACTCAACAACTAGAGACTCCCCAACTAAAAACTCCACAACTAGAAACTCCACAACTAGAAACTTCACAACTAGATACCAAGCAACTAGAAACTCCACAACTAGGAACTACACACCTATAAATTCCACAACTTGAAACTCCACAGCTAGAAACTCAACAACTAGAGACTCCAAACCTAGAAACTCTGCAACTAGAAACTCCACAACTAGAAACTTCATAACTAGAAACTATGCAACTAGCAACTCTGCAACTAGAAACTCCACAGCTAGAACGTCCGCAACTAGAAACTCTGCAACTAGAAACTCCGCAACTAGAAACTCCACAGCTAGAAACTCCACAACTAGAAACTCCACAACTAGAAAATCCACAACTAGAGACTCCACGACTAGAGGCTCCGCAACTAGAAACTTCACAGCTAGAAACTCTGCAACTAGAAACTCCGCAACTAGAGACTCCGCAACTAGAAACTCCACAACTAGAAACTCCACAACTAGAAGCTCCGCAACTAGAAACTCCACAGCTAGAACGTCCGCAACTAGAAACTCTGCAACTAGAAACTCCACGACTAGAAACTCCACAACTAGAAACTCCACAACTAGAAACTCCACAACTAGAAACTCCACAACTAGAGACTCCACAACTAGAGACTCCGCAACTAAAAACTCCACAGCTAGAAACTTCACAACTAGACACTCCACAACTTGAGACCCCGCAATGACAGACTCCGCAACGAGAAACTCTGCAACTAGAAACTGCACAGCTAGAAACTCCACAATTAGAAACTCCACAACTAGAGACTCCACAACTAGAAACTCCATGACTAGAAACTCCAGAATTAGAAACTCCACAGCTAGAAACTCCACAACTTGAGACTTTGCAACTAGAAACTCGGCAACTAGAAACTTAAAAAATAGAAACTCCACAACTGTAAACTTCACAACTAGAAACTCCACAACTTGAAACACCACAACTAGATACCCCGCAACTACAAATTCCACAACTAGAAACTCCACAACTAGAAACTCCATAACTAGAATCTCCGCAACTAGAAACTCCACAACTAGAGATTCCATAACTAGGAACTCCACAACTAGAAACTCCACAGCGACAGACTCCACAACTACAGACTCCACAACTAGAAACTCCACAAATACGAACCCCACAAATACGAGCCCCGCAACTAGAAGCTCCATAACTAGAAACTCCGCAACTAGAAACTCCACAACTTGAGACTTCGCAACTAGAAACTCCACAACTAGAAACACCACAACTAGAGACTCCACAACTACAAACTCCACAACTAGAAACTCCACAACTACGAACCTCACAACTAGAAACTCCAACACTAGAAACCCCACAACTTGGGACTTCGCAACTAGAAACTCGGCAACTAGAAACTCCCCAACTAGAAAATCCACAACTAGAAACTCCACAAATTGAAACACCACAACTAGATACTCCACAACTACAAATTCCACAACTAGAAACTCCACAACTAAAAAATCCGCAACTAGAAACTCCGCAACTTGAAACTCCACAACTAGAGACTCCATAACTAGGAATTCCACAACTAGAAACTCCACAACTACAGACTCAACAACTACAAACTCCACATCTAGAAACTCCACAACCGGAAACTCCGCAACTAGAAACTCCGCAACTAGAAACTCCACAACTAGAAATTCCACAACCAGAGACTCGACAACTTGAGACTCCACAACTAAAAACTCCACGACTAGAAACTCCACAACTAGAAACTCCACAACTTGAAATACCACAACTAGATACTCCGCAACTACAAATTCCACAACTAGAAACTCCCCAACTAGAAACTCCATAACTAGAAACTCCACAACCAGAAACTCCACAACTAGAGACTCCATAACTAGGATCTCCACAACTAGAAACTCCACAGCTACAGACTCCACAACTACAGACTCCACAACTAGAAACTCCACAGCTAGAGACTCCACAACTAGAAACTCCACAAATACGAACCCCACAAATACGAACCCCGCAACTAGAAGCTCCATAACTAGAAGCTCCGCAACTAGAAACTCCACAGCTTGAGACTTCGCAACTAGAAACTCCACAACTAGAAACACCACAACCAGAGACTCCACAACTACAAACTCCACAACTAGAAACTCCACAACTACGAACCTCACAACTAGAAACTCCAACACTAGAAACTCCACAACTTGAGACTTCGCAACTAGAAACTCGGCAACTAGAAACTCCCCAACTAGAAACTCCACAGCTACAGACTCCACAACTACAGACTCCACAACTTGAAACTCCACAGCTAGAGACTCCACAACTAGAAACTCCACAAATACGAACCCCACAAATACGAACCCCGCAACTAGAAGCTCCATAACTAGAAACTCCGCAACTAGAAACTCCACAACTTGAGACTTCGCAACTAGAAACTCCACAACTAGAAACACCACAACTAGAGACTCCACAACTACAAACTCCACAACTAGAAACTCCACAACTACGAACCTCACAGCTAGAAACTCCAACACTAGAAACTCCACAACTTGAGACTTCGCAACTAGAAACTCGGCAACTAGAAACTCCCCAACTAGAAACTCCACAACTAGAAACTCCACAAATTGAAACACCACAACTAGATACTCCACAACTACAAATTCCACATCTAGAAACTCCAAATTTAGAATCTCCGCAACTAGAAACTCCGCAACTTGAAACTCCCCAACTAGAGACTCCATAACTAGGAGTTCCACAACTAGAAACTCCACAACTACAGACTCCACAACTACAAACTCCACAACTAGAAACTCCACAACCGGAAACTCCGCAACTAGAAACTCCGCAACTAGAAACTCCACAACTAGAAATTCCACAACCAGAGACTCGACAACTTGAGACTCCACAACTAAAAACTCCACAGCTAGAAAGTCCACAACTAGAAACTCCGCAACTAGAAACCCAGCAACTAGAAACTCCACAACAAGAAACTCCACAACTAGAAACTCCACAACTTGAAACACCACAACTAGATACTCCACAACTACAAATTCCACAACTAGACACTCCAAATTTAGAAACTCCGCAACTAGAAACTCCGCAACTTGAAACTATGCAACTAGAAACTCCACAGCTAGAGACTCCATAACTAGGAACTCCACAACTAGAAACTCAAAAACTACAAACTCCACAACTACAAACTCCAAATTTAGAAACTCCACAACTAGAAACTCCGCAACTTGAAACTCCACAACTAGAGACTCCATAACTAGGAACTCCACAACTAAAAACTCCACAACTACAAACTCCACAACTAGAAACTCCGCAAATAGAAACTCCACAACTAGAAATTCCACAACCAGAGACTCAACAACTTTAGACTCCAAAAATAAAAACTCCACAACTAGAAACTCCACAACTAGACACTTCGCAACTAGAAACTCCACAACTAGAGACTCCACTAGAAAACTCCGCAACTAGAAACTCCACAACTACGAACCTCACAACTAGAAACTCCAACACTAGAAACTCCACAACTTGAGACTTCGCAACTAGAAACTCGGCAACTAGAAACTCCCCAACTAGAAACTCCACAGCTACAGACTCCACAACTACAGACTCCACAACTAGAAACTCCACAGCTAGAGAATCCACAACTAGAAACTCCACAAATACGCACCCCACAAATACGAACCCCGCAACTAGAAGCTCCATAACTAGAAACTCCGCAACTAGAAACTCCACAACTTGAGACTTCGCAACTAGAAACTCCACAACTAGAAACACCACAACTAGAGACTCCACAACTACAAACTCCACAACTAGAAACTCCACAACTACGAACCTCACAGCTAGAAACTCCAACACTAGAAACTCCACAACTTGAGACTTCGCAACTAGGAACTCGGCAACTAGAAACTCCCCAACTAGAAACTCCACAACTAGAAACTCCACAAATTGAAACACCACAACTAGATACTCCACAACTACAAATTCCACAACTAGAAACTCCACAACTAAAAAATCCGCAACTAGAAACTCCGCAACTAGAAACTCCACAACTAGAGACTCCATAACTTGAAACACCACAACTAGATACTCCACAACTACAAATTCCACATCTAGAAACTCCAAATTTAGAAACTCCGCAACTAGAAACTCCGCAACTTGAAACTCCACAACTAGAGACTCCATAACTAGGAATTCCACAACTAGAAACTCCACAACTACAGACTCCACAACTACAAACTCCACAACTAGAAACTCCACAACCGGAAACTCCGCAACTAGAAACTCAACAACTTGAGACTCCAAAAATAAAAACTCCACAACTAGAAACTCCACAACTAGACACTTCGCAACTAGAAACTCCACAACTAGAGACTCCACTAGAAAACTCCGCAACTACAGACTCCACAACTACAAACTCCACAACTAGAAACTCCACAACCGGAAACTCCGCAACTAGAAACTCCGCAACTAGAAACTCCACAACTAGAAATTCCACAACCAGAGACTCGACAACTTGAGACTCCACAACTAAAAACTCCATAGCTAGAAACTCCACAACTAGAAACTCCGCAACTAGAAACCCAGCAACTAGAAACTCCACAACAAGAAACTCCACAACTAGAAACTCCACAACTTGAAACACCACAACTAGATACTCCACAACTACAAATTCCACAACTAGACACTCCAAATTTAAAAACTCCGCAACTAGAAACTCCGCAACTTGAAACTATGCAACTAGAAACTCCACAGCTAGAGACTCCATAACTAGGAACTCCACAACTAGAAACTCCAAAACTACAAACTCCACAACTACAAACTCCAAATTTAGAAACTCCACAACTACAAACTCCGCAACTTGAAACTCCACAACTAGAGACTCCATAACTAGGAACTCCACAACTAAAAACTCCACAACTACAAACTCCACAACTAGAAACTCCGCAAATAGAAACTCCACAACTAGAAATTCCACAACCAGAGACTCAAGAACTTGAGACTCCACAAATAAAAACTCCACAACTAGAAACTCCACAACTAGACACTTCGCAACTAGAAACTCCACAAATAGAGACTCCACTAGAAAACTCCGCAACTAGAAACTCCACAACTACGAACCTCACAACTTGAAACTCCACAACTAGAAACTCCGCAACTAGAAACTCCACAGCTAGAAACTCCACAACTTGAGACTTCGCAACTAGAAACTCGGCAACTAGAAACTCAACAACTAGAAACTCCACAACTAAAAACTCCACAACTAGAAACACCACAACTAGATACTCCACAACTACAAATTCCACAACTAGAAACTCCAAAATTAGGAACTCTGCAACTAGAAACTCCGCAAATTGAAACTCTACTACTAGAGACTCCATAACTAGGAACTCCACAACTAGAAACTCCACAACCAGAAACTCCGCAACTAGAAACTCCACAACTAGAAATTCCACAACCAGTGACTCAACAACTAGAGACTCCCCAACTAAAAACTCCACAACTAGAAACTCCACAACTAGTAACTCCACAACTAGAAACTCCGCAACTAGAAACCAAGCAACTAGAAACTCCACAACTAGGAACTACACACCTATAAATTCCACAACTTGAAACTCCACAACTAGAAACTCAACAACTAGAGACTCCACACCTAGAAACTCTGCAACTAGAAACTCCACAACTAGAAACTTCATAACTAGAAACTATGCAACTAGAAACTCTGCAACTAGAAACTCCACAGCTAGAACGTCCGCAACTAGAAACTCTGCAACTAGAAACTCCGCAACTAGAATCTCCACAGCTAGAAACTCCGCAACTAGAAACTCCACAACTAGAAACTCCACAACTAGAGACTCCACAACTAGAGGCTCCACAACTAGAAACTTCACAGCTAGAAACTCTGCAACTAGAAACTCCGCAACTAGAGACTCTGCAACTAGAAACTCCACAACTAGAAACTCCACAACTAGAAGCTCCGCAACTAGAAACTCCACAGCTAGAACGTCCGCAACTAGAAACTCTGCAACTAGAAACTCCACGACTAGAAACTCCACAACTAGAAACTCCACAACTTGAAACACCACAACTAGATACTCCACAACTACAAATTCCACAACTAGACACTCCAAATTTAGAAACTCCGCAACTAGAAACTCCGCGACTTGAAACTCCACAACTACAGTCTCCATAACTAGGAACTCCACAACTAGAAACTCCACAACTACTGACTCCACAACTACAAACTTCACAACTAGAAACTACACAACCAGAAACTCCGCAACTAGAAACTCCACAACTAGAAATTCCACAACCAGAGACTCAACAACTAGAAACTCCGCAACTAGAAACTCCACAGCCAGAAACACCACAACTTGAGACTTCGCAACTTGAAACTCGGCAACTAAAAACTCAACAACTCGAAACTCCACAACTAGAAACTCCACAACTAGAAACTCCACAACTTGAAACACCACAACTAGATACTCCACAACTACAAATTCCACAACTAGAAACTCCAAATTTAGAAACTCCGCAACTAGAAACTCCGCAACTTGAAACTCCACAACTAGAGAATCCATAACTAGGAACTCCACAACTAGAAACTCCACAACTACAGACTCCACAACTACAAACTTCACAACTACAAACTCCACAACCAGAAACTCCGCAACTAGAAACTCCACAACTAGAAATACCACAACCACAGACTCAACAACTAGAGACTCCACAACCAAAAACTCCACAACTAGAAACTCCGTAACTAGAAACCCAGCAACTAGAAACTCCACAACTAGGAACTCCACAACTACAAACTCCACAACTAGAAACTCCACAACCGGAAACTCCGCAACTAGAAACTCAACAACTTGAGACTCCAAAAATAAAATCTCCACAACTAGAAACTCCACAACTAGACACTTCGCAACTAGAAACTGCACAACTAGAGACTCCACTAGAAAACTCCGCAACAAGAAACTCCACAACTACGAACCTCACAACTTGAAACTCCACAACTAGAAACTCCGCAACTAGAAACTCCACAGCTAGAAACTCCACAACTTGAGACTTCGCAACTAGAAACTCGGCAACTAGAAACTCAACAACTAGAAACTCCACAACTAAAAACTCCACAACTAGAAACACCACAACTCGATACTCCGCAACAACAAATTCCACAACTAGAAACTCCAAATTTAGAAACTCCGCAACTAGAAACTCCGCAAGTATAAACTCTACAACTAGAGACTCCATAACTAGGAACTTCACAACTAGAAACTCCACAACCAGAAACTCCGCAACTAGAATCTCCACAACTAGAAATTCCACAACCAGAAACTCAACAACTAGAGACTCCCCAACTAAAAACTCCACAACTAGAAACTCCACAACTAGAAACTTCACAACTAGAAACTCCGCAACTAGATACCTAGCAACTAGAAACTCCACAACTAGAAACTACACACCTATAAATTCCACAACTTGAAACTCCACAACTAGAAACTCAACAACTAGAGACTCCACACCTAGAAACTCTGCAACTAGAAACTCCACAACTAGAAACTTCATAACTAGAAACTATGCAACTAGAAACTCTGCAACTAGAAACTCCACAGCTAGAACGTCCGCAACTAGAAACTCTGCAACTAGAAACTCTGCAACTAGAAACTCCACAGCTAGAAACTCCACAACTAGAAACTCTGCAACTAGAAACTCTGCAACTAGAAACTCCACGACTAGAAACTCCACAACTAGAAACTCCACAACTAGAAACTCCACAACTAGAGACTCCACAACTAGAGACTCCGCAACTAAAAACTCCACAGCTAGAAACTCCGCAACTAGAATCTCCACAACTAGAGAGTACACAGCTATAAACTCCACAACTTGAAACTCTGCAACTCAAAACTCTGCAACTAGAAAATCCCCAACTAGAAACTACACAACTAGAATCTCCGCAACTCAAAACTCCGCAACTACAAAATCCACAACTAGAAACTTGACAATTTGGAACTCCGCAACTAGAAAATCTACAACTAGAAACTCAAAAACTAAAAACTCCAACTAGAAACTCCACAACTAGAAACTCCACAACTAGAAAATCCACAACTAAAAACTCCACAACTAGACACTTTGCAACTAGAAACTTCACAACTAGACACTCCACAACTTGAGACCCCGCAATGACAGACTCCGCAACGAGAAACTCTGCAACTGGAAACTGCACAGCTAGAAACTCCACAATTAGAAACTCCACAACTAGAGACTCCACAACTAGAAACTCCATGACTAGAAACTCCAGAATTAGAAACTCCACAGCTAGAAACTCCCCAACTAGAAACTCCACAACTAGAAACTCCACAAATTGAAACACCACAACTAGATACTCCACAACTACAAATTCCACAACTAGAAACTCCACAACTAAAAACTCCGCAACTAGAAACTCCGCAACTAGAAACTCCACAACTAGAGACTCCATAACTTGAAACACCACAACTAGATACTCCACAACTACAAATTCCACATCTAGAAACTCCAAATTTAGAAACTCCGCAACTAGAAACTCCGCATCTTGAAACTCCACAACTAGAGACTCCATAACTAGGCATTCCACAACTAGAAACTCCACAACTACAGACTCCACAACTACAAACTCCACAACTAGAAACTCCACAACCGGAAACTCCGCAACTAGAAACTCCGCAACTAGAAACTCCACAACTAGAAATTCCACAACCAGAGACTCGACAACTTGAGACTCCACAACTAAAAACTCCATAGCTAGAAACTCCACAACTAGAAACTCCGCAACTAGAAACCCAGCAACTAGAAACTCCACAACAAGAAACTCCACAACTAGAAACTCCACAACTTGAAACACCACAACTAGATACTCCACAACTACAAATTCCACAACTAGACACTCCAAATTTAAAAACTCCGCAACTAGAAACTCCGCAACTTGAAACTATGCAACTAGAAACTCCACAGCTAGAGACTCCATAACTAGGAACTCCACAACTAGAAACTCCAAAACTACAAACTCCACAACTACAAACTCCAAATTTAGAAACTCCACAACTACAAACTCCGCAACTTGAAACTCCACAACTAGAGACTCCAGAACTAGGAACTCCACAACTAAAAACTCCACAACTACAAACTCCACAACAAGAAACTCCGCAAATAGAAACTCCACAACTAGAAATTCCACAACCAGAGACTCAAGAACTTGAGACTCCACAAATAAAAACTCCACAACTAGAAACTCCACAACTAGACACTTCGCAACTAGAAACTCCACAAATAGAGACTCCACTAGAAAACTCCGCAACTAGAAACTCCACAACTACGAACCTCACAACTTGAAACTCCACAACTAGAAACTCCGCAACTAGAAACTCCACAGCTAGAAACTCCACAACTTGAGACTTCGCAACTAGAAACTCGGCAACTAGAAACTCAACAACTAGAAACTCCACAACTAAAAACTCCACAACTAGAAACACCACAACTAGATACTCCACAACAACAAATTCCACAACTAGAAACTCCAAAATTAGGAACTCTGCAACTAGAAACTCCGCAAATTGAAACTCTACTACTAGAGACTCCATAACTAGGAACTCCACAACTAGAAACTCCACAACCAGAAACTCCGCAACTAGAAACTCCACAACTAGAAACTCCGCAACTAGAAACCAAGCAACTAGAAACTCCACAACTAGGAACTACACACCTATAAATTCCACAACTTGAAACTCCACAACTAGAAACTCAACAACTAGAGACTCCACACCTAGAAACTCTGCAACTAGAAACTCCACAACTAGAAACTTCAGAACTAGAAACTATGCAACTAGAAACTCTGCAACTAGAAACTCCTCAGCTAGAACGTCCGCAACTAGAAACTCTGCAACTAGAAACTCCGCAACTAGAATCTCCACAGCTAGAAACTCCGCAACTAGAAACTCCACAACTAGAAACTCCACAACTAGAGACTCCACAACTAGAGGCTCCACAACTAGAAACTTCACAGCTAGAAACTCTGCAACTAGAAACTCCGCAACTAGAGACTCCGCAACTAGAAACTCCACAACTAGAAACTCCACAACTAGAAGCTCCGCAACTAGAAACTCCACAGCTAGAACGTCCGCAACTAGAAACTCTGCAACTAGAAACTCCACGACTAGAAACTCCACAACTAGAAACTCCACAACTTGAAACACCACAACTAGATACTCCACAACTACAAATTCCACAACTAGACACTCCAAATTTAGAAACTCCGCAACTAGAAACTCCGCGACTTGAAACTCCACAACTACAGTCTCCATAACTAGGAACTCCACAACTAGAAACTCCACAACTACTGACTCCACAACTACAAACTTCACAACTAGGAACTACACAACCAGAAACTCCGCAACTAGAAACTCCACAACTAGAAATTCCACAACCAGAGACTCAACAACTAGAAACTCCGCAACTAGAAACTCCACAGCTAGAAACACCACAACTTGAGACTTCGCAACTTGAAACTCGGCAACTAAAAACTCAACAACTAGAAACTCCACAACTAGAAACTCCACAACTAGAAACTCCACAACTTGAAACACCACAACTAGATACTCCACAACTACAAATTCCACAACTAGAAACTCCAAATTTAGAAACTCCGCAACTTGAAACTCCACAACTAGAGAATCCATAACTAGGAACTCCACAACTAGAAACTCCACAACTACAGACTCCACAACTACAAACTTCACAACTACAAACTCCACAACCAGAAACTCCGCAACTAGAAACTCCACAACTAGAAATACCACAACCACAGACTCAACAACTAGAGACTCCACAACCAAAAACTCCACAACTAGAAACTCCGTAACTAGAAACCCAGCAACTAGAAACTCCACAACTAGGAACTCCACACCTATAAATTCCACAACTTGAAACTCCACAACTTGAAACTCCACAACTAGAAACTCAACAACTAGAAACTCCACACCTAGAAACTCCACAACTAGAAACTCCACAACTAGAAACTTCACAACTAGAAACTATGCAAGTAGAAACTCCGCAACTAGAAACTCCACAACTAGAAACTCTGCAACTAGAAACTCCGCAACTAGAAACTCAAAAGCTAGAAAATCCACAACTAGAAATTCCACAACTAGAAACTCCACGACTAGAGACTCCACACCTAGAGACTCCGCAACTTGAAACTCCACAACTAGATACTCCACAACTACAAATTCCACATCTAGAAATTCCAAATTTAGAAACTCCGCAACTAGAAACTCCGCAACTTGAAACTCCACAACTAGAGACTCCATAACTAGGAATTCCACAACTAAAGCTCCACAACTAGAAACTTCACAACTAGAAACTATGCAAGTAGAAACTCCGCAACTAGAAACTCCACAACTAGAAACTCTGCAACTAGAAACTCCGCAACTAGAAACTCAAAAGCTAGAAAATCCACAACTAGAAATTCCACAACTAGAAACTCCACGACTAGAGACTCCACACCTAGAGACTCCGCAACTTGAAACTCCACAACTAGATACTCCACAACTACAAATTCCACATCTAGAAACTCCAAATTTAGAAACTCCGCAACTAGAAACTCCGCAACTTGAAACTCCACAACTAGAGACTCCATAACTAGGAATTCCACAACTAGAAACTCCACAACTACAGACTCCACAACTACAAACTCCACAACTAAAAACTCCACAGCTAGAAACTCCGCAACTAGAAACTCCGCAACTAGAATCTCCACAACTAGAGAGTCCACAGCTATAAACTCCACAACTTGAAACTCTGCAACTCGAAACTCTGCAACTAGAAAATCTCCAACTAGAAACTACACAACTAGAATCTCCGCAACTCAAAACTCCGCAACTACAAAATCCACAACTAGGAACTTGACAATTGGGAACTCCACAACTAGAAAATCTACAACTAGAAACTCGAAAACTAAAAACTCCAACTAGAAACTCCACAACTAGAAACTCCACAACTAGAAACTCCACAACTAGACACTTTGCAACTAGAAACTCCACAACTAGACACTCCACAACTAGAAAACTCCGCAACTAGAAACTCTACGGCTAGACACTCCACAACTTGAGACTCCGCAATGACAGACTCTGCAACGAGAAACTCTGCAACTAGAAACTGCACAGCTAGAAACTTGCAACTCGAAACTCTGCTACTAGAAACTCCGCAACTAGAAACTCCACAGCTACAAACTCCACAATTAGAAACTCCACAACTAGAGACTCCACAACTAGAAACTCCATGACTATAAACTCCACAATTAGAAACTCCACAGCTAGAAACTCCACAACTTGAGACTTTGCAACTAGAAACTCGGCAACTAGAAACTTAACAAATAGAAACTCCACAACTAGAAACTTCACAACTAGAAACTCCACAACTTGAAACACCACAACTAGATACCCCGCAACTACAAATTCCACAACTAGAAACTCCACAACTAGAAACTCCACAACTAGAAACTCCATAACTAGAATCTCCGCAACTAGAAACTCCACAACTAGAGAGTCCATAACTAGGAACTCCACAACTACAGACTCCAAAACTAGAAACTCCACAGCTAGAGACTCCACAACTAGAAACTCCACAAATACGAACCCCTCAAATACGAACCCCGCCACTAGAAGCTCCATAACTAGAAACTCCGCAACTAGAAACTTCACAACTTGAGACTTCGCAACTAGAAACTCCACAACTAGAAACACCACAACTAGAGACTCCACAACTACAAACTCCACAACTAGAAACTCCACAACTACGAACCTCACAACTAGAAACTCCAACACTAGAAACCCCACAACTTGGGACTTCGCAACTAGAAACTCCATACCTTGAGACTTCGCAACTAGAAACTCGGCAACTAGAAACTCCCCAACTAGAAACTCCACAACTAGAAACTCCACAAATTGAAACACCACAACTAGATACTCCACAACTACAAATTCCACAACTAGATCCGCAACTAGAAACTCCGCAACTAGAAACTCCACAACTAGAGACTCCATAACTTGAAACACCACAACTAGATACTCCACAACTACAAATTCCACATCTAGAAACTCCAAATTTAGAAACTCCATAACTAGACACTTCGCAACTAGAAACTCCACAAATAGAGACTCCACTAGAAAACTCCGCAACTAGAAACTCCACAACTACGAACCTCACAACTTGAAACTCCACAACTAGAAACTCCGCAACTAGAAACTCCACAGCTAGATACTCCACAACTTGAGACTTCGCAACTAGAAACTCGGCAACTAGAAACTCAACAACTAGAAACTCCACAACTAAAAACTCCACAACTAGAAACACCACAACTAGATAGTCCACAACTACAAATTCCACAACTAGAAACTCCAAATTTAGAAACTCCGCAACTAGAAACTCCGCAAATTGAAACTCTACTACTAGAGACTCCATAACTAGGAACTCCACAACTAGAAACTCCACAACCAGAAACTCCGCAACTAGAAACTCCACAACTAGAAATTCCACAACCAGTGACTCAACAACTAGAGACTCCCCAACTAAAAACTCCACAACTAGAAACTCCACAACTAGTAACTCCACAACTAGAAACTCCGCAACTAGAAACCAAGCAACTAGAAACTCCACAACTAGGAACTACACACCTATAAATTCCACAACTTGAAACTCCACAACTAGAAACTCAACAACTAGAGACTCCACACCTAGAAACTCTGCAACTAGAAACTCCACAACTAGAAACTTCATAACTAGAAACTATGCAACTAGAAACTCTGCAACTAGAAACTCTACAGCTAGAACGTCCGCAACTAGAAACTCTGCAACTAGAAACTCCACAACTAGAGACTCCACAACTAGAGGCTCCGCAACTAGAAACTTCACAGCTAGAAACTCTGCAACTAGAAACTCCGCAACTAGAGACTCCGCAACTAGAAACCCCACAACTAGAAACTCCACAACTAGAAGCTCCGCAACTAGAAACTCCACAGCTAGAACGTCCGCAACTAGAAACTCTGCAACTAGAAACTCCACGACTAGAAACTCCACAGCTAGAACGTCCGCAACTAGAAACTCTGCAACTAGAAACTCCACGACTAGAAACTCCACAACTAGAAACTCCACAACTTGAAACACCACAACTAGATACTCCACAACTACAAATTCCACAACTAGACACTCCAAATTTAGAAACTCCGCAACTAGAAACTCCGCGACTTGAAACTCCACAACTACAGTCTCCATAACTAGGAACTCCACAACTAGAAACTCCACAACTACTGACTCCACAACTACAAACTTCACAACTAGAAACTACACAACCAGAAACTCCGCAACTAGAAACTCCACAACTAGAAATTCCACAACCAGAGACTCAACAACTAGAAACTCCGCAACTAGAAACTCCACAGCTAGAAACACCACAACTTGAGACTTCGCAACTTGAAACTCGGCAACTAAAAACTCAACAACTAGAAACTCCACAACTAGAAACTCCACAACTAGAAACTCCACAACTTGAAACACCACAACTAGATACTCCACAACTACAAATTCCACAACTAGAAACTCCAAATTTAGAAACTCCGCAACTTGAAACTCCACAACTAGAGAATCCATAACTAGGAACTCCACAACTAGAAACTCCACAACTACAGACTCCACAACTACAAACTTCACAACTACAAACTCCACAACCAGAAACTCCGCAACTAGAAACTCCACAACTAGAAATACCACAACCACAGACTCAACAACTAGAGACTCCACAACCAAAAACTCCACAACTAGAAACTCCGTAACTAGAAACCCAGCAACTAGAAACTCCACAACTAGGAACTCCACACCTATAAATTCCACAACTTGAAACTCCACAACTTGAAACTCCACAACTAGAAACTCAACAACTAGAAACTCCACACCTAGAAACTCCACAACTAGAAACTCCACAACTAGAAACTTCACAACTAGAAACTATGCAAGTAGAAACTCCGCAACTAGAAACTCCACAACTAGAAACTCTGCAACTAGAAACTCCGCAACTAGAAACTCAAAAGCTAGAAAATCCACAACTAGAAATTCCACAACTAGAAACTCCACGACTAGAGACTCCACACCTAGAGACTCCGCAACTTGAAACTCCACAACTAGATACTCCACAACTACAAATTCCACATCTAGAAATTCCAAATTTAGAAACTCCGCAACTAGAAACTCCGCAACTTGAAACTCCACAACTAGAGACTCCATAACTAGGAATTCCACAACTAAAGCTCCACAACTAGAAACTTCACAACTAGAAACTATGCAAGTAGAAACTCCGCAACTAGAAACTCCACAACTAGAAACTCTGCAACTAGAAACTCCGCAACTAGAAACTCAAAAGCTAGAAAATCCACAACTAGAAATTCCACAACTAGAAACTCCACGACTAGAGACTCCACACCTAGAGACTCCGCAACTTGAAACTCCACAACTAGATACTCCACAACTACAAATTCCACATCTAGAAATTCCAAATTTAGAAACTCCGCAACTAGAAACTCCGCAACTTGAAACTCCACAACTAGAGACTCCATAACTAGGAATTCCACAACTAGAAACTCCACAACTACAGACTCCACAACTACAAACTCCACAACTAAAAACTCCACAGCTAGAAACTCCGCAACTAGAAACTCCGCAACTAGAATCTCCACAACTAGAGAGTCCACAGCTATAAACTCCACAACTTGAAACTCTGCAACTCGAAACTCTGCAACTAGAAAATCTCCAACTAGAAACTACACAACTAGAATCTCCGCAACTCAAAACTCCGCAACTACAAAATCCACAACTAGGATCTTGACAATTGGGAACTCCACAACTAGAAAATCTACAACTAGAAACTCGAAAACTAAAAACTCCAACTAGAAACTCCACAACTAGAAACTCCACAACTAGAAACTCCACAACTAGACACTTTGCAACTAGAAACTCCACAACTAGACACTCCACAACTAGAAAACTCCGCAACTAGAAACTCTACGGCTAGACACTCCACAACTTGAGACTCCGCAATGACAGACTCTGCAACGAGAAACTCTGCAACTAGAAACTGCACAGCTAGAAACTTGCAACTCGAAACTCTGCTACTAGAAACTCCGCAACTAGAAACTCCACAGCTACAAACTCCACAATTAGAAACTCCACAACTAGAGACTCCACAACTAGAAACTCCATGACTATAAACTCCAGAATTAGAAACTCCACAGCTAGAAACTCCACAACTTGAGACTTTGCAACTAGAAACTCGGCAACTAGAAACTTAACAAATAGAAACTCCACAACTAGAAACTTCACAACTAGAAACTCCACAACTTGAAACACCACAACTAGATACCCCGCAACTACAAATTCCACAACTAGAAACTCCACAACTAGAAACTCCACAACTAGAAACTCCATAACTAGAATCTCCGCAACTAGAAACTCCACAACTAGAGAGTCCATAACTAGGAACTCCACAACTAGAAACTCCACAGCTACAGACTCCACATATACAGACTCCAAAACTAGAAACTCCACAGCTAGAGACTCCACAACTAGAAACTCCACAAATACGAACCCCTCAAATACGAACCCCGTCACTAGAAGCTCCATAACTAGAAACTCCGCAACTAGAAACTTCACAACTTGAGACTTCGCAACTAGAAACTCCACAACTAGAAACACCACAACTAGAGACTCCACAACTACAAACTCCACAACTAGAAACTCCACAACTACGAACCTCACAACTAGAAACTCCAACACTAGAAACCCCACAACTTGGGACTTCGCAACTAGAAACTCCATACCTTGAGACTTCGCAACTAGAAACTCGGCAACTAGAAACTCCCCAACTAGAAACTCCACAACTAGAAACTCCACAAATTGAAACACCACAACTAGATACTCCACAACTACAAATTCCACAACTAGATCCGCAACTAGAAACTCCGCAACTAGAAACTCCACAACTAGAGACTCCATAACTTGAAACACCACAACTAGATACTCCACAACTACAAATTCCACATCTAGAAACTCCAAATTTAGAAACTCCACAACTAGACACTTCGCAACTAGAAACTCCACAAATAGAGACTCCACTAGAAAACTCCGCAACTAGAAACTCCACAACTACGAACCTCACAACTTGAAACTCCACAACTAGAAACTCCGCAACTAGAAACTCCACAGCTAGATACTCCACAACTTGAGACTTCGCAACTAGAAACTCGGCAACTAGAAACTCAACAACTAGAAACTCCACAACTAAAAACTCCACAACTAGAAACACCACAACTAGATAGTCCACAACTACAAATTCCACAACTAGAAACTCCAAATTTAGAAACTCCGCAACTAGAAACTCCGCAAATTGAAACTCTACTACTAGAGACTCCATAACTAGGAACTCCACAACTAGAAACTCCACAACCAGAAACTCCGCAACTAGAAACTCCACAACTAGAAATTCCACAACCAGTGACTCAACAACTAGAGACTCCCCAACTAAAAACTCCACAACTAGAAACTCCACAACTAGTAACTCCACAACTAGAAACTCCGCAACTAGAAACCAAGCAACTAGAAACTCCACAACTAGGAACTACACACCTATAAATTCCACAACTTGAAACTCCACAACTAGAAACTCAACAACTAGAGACTCCACACCTAGAAACTCCGCAACTAGAAACTCCACAACTAGAAACTTCATAACTAGAAACTATGCAACTAGAAACTCTGCAACTAGAAACTCTACAGCTAGAACGTCCGCAACTAGAAACTCTGCAACTAGAAACTCCACAACTAGAGACTCCACAACTAGAGGCTCCGCAACTAGAAACTTCACAGCTAGAAACTCTGCAACTAGAAACTCCGCAACTAGAGACTCCGCAACTAGAAACCCCACAACTAGAAACTCCACAACTAGAAGCTCCGCAACTAGAAACTCCACAGCTAGAACGTCCGCAACTAGAAACTCTGCAACTAGAAACTCCACGACTAGAAACTCCAGAACTAGAAACTCCACAACTTGAAATACCACAACTAGATACTCTGCAACTACAAATTCCACAACTGGAAACTCCCCAACTAGAAACTCCATAACTAGGAACTCCGCAACCAGAAACTCCACAACTAGAGACTCCATAACTAGGAACTCCACAACTAGAAACTCCACACCTACAGACTCCACAACAAGAAACTCCACAGCTAGAGACTCCACAACTAGAAACTCCACAAATACGAACCCCACAAATACGAACCCCGCAACTAGAAGCTCCATAACTAGAAACTCCGCAACTAGAAACTCCACAACTTGAGACTTCGCAACTAGAAACTCCACAACTTGAAACACCACAACTAGAGACTCCACAACTGCAAACTCCACAACCAGAAACTCCGCAACTAGAAACTCCACAACTAGAAATACTACAACCACAGACTCAACAACTAGAGGCTCCACAACCAAAAACTCCACAACTAGAAACTCCACAGCTAGAAACTCTGTAACTAGAAACCCAGCAACTAGAAACTCCACAACTAGGAACTCCACACCTATAAATTCCACAACTTGAAACTACACAACTAGAAACTCAACAACTAGAAACTCCACACCTAGAAACTCCGCAACTAGAAACTCCACAACTAGAAAATCACAACTAGAAACTATGCAAGTAGAAACTCCGCAACTAGAAACTCCACAACTAGAAACTCTGCAACTAGAAACTCCGCAACTAGAAACTCCACAGCTAGAAACTCCACAACTAGAAACTCCACAACTAGAAACTCCACGAGTAGAGACTCCACACCTAGAGACTCCGTAACTTGAAACTCCACAACTAGAAACTCCGCAACTAGAAACCAAGCAACTAGAAACTCCACAACTAGGGACTACACACCTATAAATTCCACAACTTGAAACTCCACAACTAGAAACTCAACAACTAGAGACTCCACACCTAGAAACTCCGCAACTAGCAACTCCACAGCTAGAAACTCCACAACTAGAAACTCCACAACTAGAAACTCCACAACTAGAGACTCCACAACTAGAGGCTCCGCAACTAGAAACTTCACAGCTAGAAACTCTGCAACTAGAAACTCCGCAACTAGAGACTCCGCAACTAGAAGCTCCACAACTAGAAACTCCGCAACTAGAAGCTCCGCAACTAGAAACTCCACAGCTAGAACGTCCGCAACTAGAAACTCTGCAACTAGAAACTCCACGACTAGAAACTCCACGACTAGAAACTCCACAACTAGAAACTCCACAACTAGAAACTCCACAACTAGAGACTCCACAACTAGAGACTACGCAACTAAAAACTCCACAGCTAGAAACTCCGCAACTAGAAACTCCGCAACTAGAATCTCCACAACTAGAGAGTCCACAGCTCTAAACTCCACAACTTGAAACTCTGCAACTCGAAACTCTGCAACTAGAAAATCCCCAACTAGAAACTACACAACTAGAATCTCCGCAACTCAAAACTCCGCAACTACAAAATCCACAACTAGGAACTTGACAATTGGGAACTCCGCAACTAGAAAATCTACAACTAGAAACTCGAAAACTAAAAACTCCAACTAGAAACTCCACAACTAGAAACTCCACAACTAGAAACTCCAAATTTAGAAACTCCGCAACTAGAAACTCCGCAACTTGAAACTCCACAACTAGAGAATCCATAACTAGGAACTCCACAACTAGAAACTCCACAACTACAGACTCCACAACTACAAACTTCACAACTACAAACTCCACAACCAGAAACTCCGCAACTAGAAACTCCACAACTAGAAATACCACAACCACAGACTCAACAACTAGAGACTCCACAACCAAAAACTCCACAACTAGAAACTCCGTAACTAGAAACCCAGCAACTAGAAACTCCACAACTAGGAACTCCACACCTATAAATTCCACAACTTGAAACTCCACAACTTGAAACTCCACAACTAGAAACTCAACAACTAGAAACTCCACACCTAGAAACTCCACAACTAGAAACTCCACAACTAGAAACTTCACAACTAGAAACTATGCAAGTAGAAACTCCGCAACTAGAAACTCCACAACTAGAAACTCTGCAACTAGAAACTCCGCAACTAGAAACTCAAAAGCTAGAAAATCCACAACGAGAAATTCCACAACTAGAAACTCCACGACTAGAGACTCCACACCTAGAGACTCCGCAACTTGAAACTCCACAACTAGATACTCCACAACTACAAATTCCACATCTAGAAATTCCAAATTTAGAAACTCCGCAACTAGAAACTCCGCAACTTGAAACTCCACAACTAGAGACTCCATAACTAGGAATTCCACAACTAGAAACTCCACAACTAGAAACTTCACAACTAGAAACTATGCAAGTAGAAACTCCGCAACTAGAAACTCCACAACTAGAAACTCTGCAACTAGAAACTCCGCAACTAGAAACTCAAAAGCTAGAAAATCCACAACTAGAAATTCCACAACTAGAAACTCCACGACTAGAGACTCCACACCTGGAGACTCCGCAACTTGAAACTCCACAACTAGATACTCCACAACTACAAATTCCACATCTAGAAATTCCAAATTTAGAAACTCCGCAACTAGAAACTCCGCAACTTGAAACTCCACAACTAGAGACTCCATAACTAGGAATTCCACAACTAGAAACTCCACAACTACAGACTCCACAACTACAAACTCCACAACTAAAAACTCCACAGCTAGAAACTCCGCAACTAGAAACTCCGCAACTAGATTCTCCAAACTAGAGAGTCCACAGCTATAAACTCCACAACTTGAAACTCTGCAACTCGAAACTCTGCAACTAGAAAATCCCCAACTAGAAACTACACAACTAGAATCTCCGCAACTCAAAACTCCGCAACTACAAAATCCACAACTAGGAACTTGACAATTGGGAACTCCACAACTAGAAAATCTACAACTAGAAACTCGAAAACTAAAAACTCCAACTAGAAACTCCACAACTAGAAACTCCACAACTAGAAACTCCACAACTAGAAACTCCAAAACTAGACACTTTGCAACTAGAAACTCCACAACTAGACACTCCACAACTAGAAAACTCCGCAACTAGAAACTCTACGGCTAGACACTCCACAACTTGAGACTCCGCAATGACAGACTCTGCAACGAGAAACTCTGCAACTAGAAACTGCACAGCTAGAAACTTGCAACTCGAAACTCTGCTACTAGAAACTCCGCAACTAGAAACTCCACAGCTACAAACTCCACAATTAGAAACTCCACAACTAGAGACTCCACAACTAGAAACTCCATGACTATAAACTCCAGAATTAGAAACTCCACAGCTAGAAACTCCACAACTTGAGACTTTGCAACTAGAAACTCGGCAACTAGAAACTTAACAAATAGAAACTCCACAACTAGAAACTTCACAACTAGAAACTCCACAACTTGAAACACCACAACTAGATACCCCGCAACTACAAATTCCACAACTAGAAACTCCACAACTAGAAACTCCACAACTAGAAACTCCATAACTAGAATCTCCGCAACTAGAAACTCCACAACTAGAGAGTCCATAACTAGGAACTCCACAACTAGAAACTCCACAGCTACAGACTCCACAACTACAGACTCCAAAACTAGAAACTCCACAGCTAGAGACTTCACAACTAGAAACTCCACAAATACGAACCCCACAAATACGAACCCCGCCACTAGAAGCTCCATAACTAGAAACTCCGAAACTAGAAACTTCACAACTTGAGACTTCGCAACTAGAAACACCACAACTAGAGACTCCACAACTACAAACTCCACAACTAGAAACTCCACAACTACGAACCTCACAACTAGAAACTCCAACACTAGAAACCCCACAACTTGGGACTTCGCAACTAGAAACTCCATACCTTGAGACTTCGCAACTAGAAACTCGGCAACTAGAAACTCCCCAACTAGAAACTCCACAACCTGAAACTCCACAAATTGAAACACCACAACTAGATACTCCACAACTACAAATTCCACAACTAGATCCGCAACTAGAAACTCCGCAACTAGAAACTCCACAACTAGAGACTCCATAACTTGAAACACCAAAACTAGATACTCCACAACTACAAATTCCACATCTAGAAACTCCAAATTTAGAAACTCCGCAACTAGAAACTCCGCAACTTGAAACTCCACAACTAGAGACTCCATAAAAAGGAATTCCACAACTAGAAACTCCACAACTACAGACTCCACAACTACAAACTCCACAACTAGAAACTCCACAGCTAGAAACTCCACAACTAGAAACTCCGCAACTAGAAACCCAGCAACTAGAAACTCCACAACAAGAAACTCCACAACTAGAAACTCCACAAATAAAAACTCCACAACTAGAAACTCCACAACTAGACACTTCGCAACTAGAAACTCCACAAATAGAGACTCCACTAGAAAACTCCGCAACTAGAAACTCCACAACTACGAACCTCACAACTTGAAACTCCACAACTAGAAACTCCGCAACTAGAAACTCCACAGCTAGATACTCCACAACTTGAGACTTCGCAACTAGAAACTCGGCAACTAGAAACTCAACAACTAGAAACTCCACAACTAAAAACTCCACAACTAGAAACACCACAACTAGATAGTCCACAACTACAAATTCCACAACTAGAAACTCCAAATTTAGAAACTCCGCAACTAGAAACTCCGCAAATTGAAACTCTACTACTAGAGACTCCATAACTAGGAACTCCACAACTAGAAACTCCACAACCAGAAACTCCGCAACTAGAAACTCCACAACTAGAAATTCCACAACCAGTGACTCAACAACTAGAGACTCCCCAACTAAAAACTCCACAACTAGAAACTCCACAACTAGTAACTCCACAACTAGAAACTCCGCAACTAGAAACCAAGCAACTAGAAACTCCACAACTAGGAACTACACACCTCTAAATTCCACAACTTGAAACTCCACAACTAGAAACTCAACAACTAGAGACTCCACACCTAGAAACTCTGCAACTAGAAACTCCACAACTAGAAACTTCATAACTAGAAACTATGCAACTAGAAACTCTGCAACTAGAAACTCTACAGCTAGAACGTCCGCAACTAGAAACTCTGCAACTAGAAACTCCACAACTAGAGACTCCACAACTAGAGGCTCCGCAACTAGAAACTTCACAGCTAGAAACTCTGCAACTAGAAACTCCGCAACTAGAGACTCCGCAACTAGAAACCCCACAACTAGAAACTCCACAACTAGAAGCTCCGCAACTAGAAACTCCACAGCTAGAACGTCCGCAACTAGAAACTCTGCAACTAGAAACTCCACGACTAGAAACTCCAGAACTAGAAACTCCACAACTTGAAATACCACAACTAGGTACTCCGCAACTACAAATTCCAAAACTGGAAACTCCCCAACTAGAAACTCCATAACTAGGAACTCCGCAACCAGAAACTCCACAACTAGAAACTCCACACCTACAGACTCCACAACAAGAAACTCCACAGCTAGAGACTCCACAACTAGAAACTCCACAAATACGAACCCCACAAATACGAACCCCGCAACTAGAAGCTCCATAACTAGAAACTCCGCAACTAGAAACTCCACAACTTGAGACTTCGCAACTAGAAACTCCACAACTTGAAACACCACAACTAGAGACTCCACAACTGCAAACTCCACAACCAGAAACTCCGCAACTAGAAACTCCACAACTAGAAATACCACAACTACAGACTCAACAACTAGAGGCTCCACAACCAAAAACTCCACAACTAGAAACTCCACAGCTAGAAACTCTGTAACTAGAAACCCAGCAACTAGAAACTCCACAACTAGGAACTCCACACCTATAAATTCCACAACTTGAAACTACACAACTAGAAACTCAACAACTAGAAACTCCACACCTAGAAACTCCGCAACTAGAAACTCCACAACTAGAAAATCACAACTAGAAACTCCACGAGTAGAGACTCCACACCTAGAGACTCCGTAACTTGAAACTCCACAACTAGAAACTCCGCAACTAGAAACCAAGCAACTAGAAACTCCACAACTAGGGACTACACACCTATAAATTCCACAACTTGAAACTCCACAACTAGAAACTCAACAACTAGAGACTCCACACCTAGAAACTCCGCAACTAGCAACTCCACAGCTAGAAACTCCACAACTAGAAACTCCACAACTAGAAACTCCACAACTAGAGACTCCACAACTAGAGGCTCCGCAACTAGAAACTTCACAGCTAGAAACTCTGCAACTAGAAACTCCGCAACTAGAGACTCCGCAACTAGAAGCTCCACAACTAGAAACTCCGCAACTAGAAGCTCCGCAACTAGAAACTCCACAGCTAGAACGTCCGCAACTAGAAACTCTGCAACTAGAAACTCCACGACTAGAAACTCCACGACTAGAAACTCCACAACTAGAAACTCCACAACTAGAAACTCCACAACTAGAGACTCCACAACTAGAGACTCCGCAACTAAAAACTCCACAGCTAGAAACTCCGCAACTAGAAACTCCGCAACTAGAATCTCCACAACTAGAGAGTCCACAGCTCTAAACTCCACAACTTGAAACTTTGCAACTCGAAACTCTGCAACTAGAAAATCCCCAACTAGAAACTACACAACTAGAATCTCCGCAACTCAAAACTCCGCAACTACAAAATCCACAACTAGGAACTTGACAATTGGGAACTCCGCAACTAGAAAATCTACAACTAGAAACTCGAAAACTAAAAACTCCAACTAGAAACTCCACAACTAGAAACTCCACAACTAGAAACTCCACAACTAGACACTTTGCAACTAGACACTTTGCAACTAGAAACTCCACAACTAGACATTCCACAACTAGAAAACACCGCAACTAGAAACTCCACGGCTAGACACTCCACAACTTGAGACTCTGCAATGACAGACTCTGCAACGAGAAACTCTGCAACCAGAAACTGCACAGCTAGAAACTTGCAACTCGAAACTCTGCTACTAGAAACTCCGCAACTAGAAACTCCACAGCTACAAACTCCACAATTAGAAACTCCACAACTAGAGACTCCACAACTAGAAACTCCATGACTAGAAACTCCAGAATTAGAAACTCCACAGCTAGAAACTCCACAACTTGAGACTTTGCAACTAGAAACTCGGCAACTAGAAACTTAACAAATAGAAACTCCACAACTAGAAACTCCACAACTAGACACTTCGCAACTAGAAACTCCACAAATAGAGACTCCACTAGAAAACTCCGCAACTAGAAACTCCACAACTACGAACCTCACAACTTGAAACTCCACAACTAGAAACTCCGCAACTAGAAACTCCAGAGCTAGATACTCCACAACTTGAGACTTCGCAACTAGAAACTCGGCAACTAGAAACTCAACAACTAGAACCTCCACAACTAAAAACTCCACAACTAGAAACACCACAACTAGATAGTCCACAACTACAAATTCCACAACTAGAAACTCCAAATTTAGAAACTCCGCAACTAGAAACTCCGCAAATTGAAACTCCACAACTTGAAACACCACAACTAGATACCCCGCAACTACAAATTCCACAACTAGAAACTCCACAACTAGAAACTCCACAACTAGAAACTCCATAACTAGAATCTCCGCAACTAGAAACTCCACAACTAGAGAGTCCATAACTAGGAACTCCACAACTAGAAACTCCACAGCTACAGACTCCACAACTACAGACTCCAAAACTAGAAACTCTAAAGCTAGAGACTCCAAAACTAGAAACTCCACAACTAGAAACACCACAACTAGAGACTCCAGAACTACAAACTCCACAACTAGAAACTCCACAACTACGAACCTCACAACTAGAAACTCCAACACTAGAAACCCCACAACTTGGGACTTCGCAACTAGAAACTCCATAACTTGAGACTTCGCAACTAGAAACTCGGCAACTAGAAACTCCACAACTAGAAACTCCACAACTAGAAACTCCACAAATTGAAACACCACAACTAGATACTCCACAACTACAAATTCCACAACTAGATCCACAACTAGAAACTCCGCAACTAGAAACTCCACAACTAGAGACTCCATAACTTGAAACACCACAACTAGATACTCCACAACAACAAATTCCACATCTAGAAACTCCAAATTTAGAAACTCCGCAACTAGAAACTCCGCAACTTGAAACTCCTCAACTAGAGACTCCATAACTAGGAATTCCACAACTAGAAACTCCACAACTACAGACTCCACAACTACAAACTCCACAACTAGAAACTCCACAACCGGAAACTCCGCAACTAGAAACTCCGCAACTAGAAACTCCACAACTAGAAATTCCACAACCAGAGACTCGACAACTTGAGACTCCACAACTAAAAACTCCACAGCTAGAAATTCCACAACTAGAAACTCCGCAACTAGAAACGCAGCAACTAGAAACTCCACAACAAGAAACTCCACAACTAGAAACTCCACAACTTGAAACACCACAACTAGATACTCCACAACTACAAATTCCACAACTAGACATTCCAAATTTAGAAACTCCGCAAATAGAAACTCCGCAACTTGAAACTATGCAACTAGAAACTCCACAGCTAGAGACTCAATAACTAGGAACTCAAAAACTAGAAACTCCAAAACTACAAACTCCACAATTACAAACTCCAAATTTAGAAACTCCACAACTAGAAACTCCGCAACTTGAAACTCCACAACTAGAGACTCCATAACTAGGAACTCCACAACTAAAAACTCCCCAACTACAAACTCCACAACTAGAAACTCCGCAAATAGAAACTCCACAACTAGAAATTCCACAACCAGAGACTCAACAACTTGAGACTCCACAAATAAAAACTCCACAACTAGAAACTCCACAACTAGACACTTCGCAACTAGAAACTCCACAAATAGAGACTCCACTAGAAAACTCCGCAACTAGAAACTCCACAACTACGAACCTCACAACTTCCACAACTAGAAACTCCGCAACTAGAAACTCCACAGCTAGAAACTCCACAACTTGAGACTTCGCAACTAGAAACTCGGCAACTAGAAACTCAACAACTAGAAACTCCACAACTAAAAACTCCACAACGAGAAACACCACAACTAGATACTCCACAACTACAAATTCCACAACTAGAAACTCCAAAATTAGGAACTCTGCAACTAGAAACTCCGCAAATTGAAACTCTACTACTAGAGACTCCATAACTAGGAACTCCACAACTAGAAACTCCACAACCAGAAACTCCGCAACTAGAAACTCCACAACTAGAAATTCCACAACCAGTGACTCAACAACTACAGACTCCCCAACTAAAAACTCCACAACTAGAAACTCCACAACTAGTAACTCCACAACTAGAAACTCCGCAACTAGAAACCAAGCAACTAGAAACTCTACAACTAGGAACTACACACCTATAAATTCCACAACTTGAAACTCCACAACTAGAAACTCAACAACTAGAGACTCCACACCTAGAAACTCTGCAACTAGAAACTCCACAACTAGAAACTTCATAACTAGAAACTATGCAACTAGAAACTCTGCAACTAGAAACTTCACAGCTAGAACGTCCGCAACTAGAAACTCTGCAACTAGAAACTCTGCAACTAGAATCTCCACAGCTAGAAACTCCGCAACTAGAAACTCCACAACTAGAAACTCCACAACTAGAGACTCCACAACTAGAGGCTCCGCAACTAGACACTTCACAGCTAGAAACTCTGCAACTAGAAACTCCGCAACTAGAGACTCCGCAACTAGAAACTCCACAACTACAAACTCCACAACTAGAAGCTCCGCAACTAGAAACTCCACAGCTAGAACGTCCGCAACTAGAAACTCTGCAACTAGAAACTCCACGACTAGAAACTCCACAACTAGAAACTCCACAACTTGAAACACCACAACTAGATACTCCACAACTACAAATTCCACAACTAGACACTCCAAATTTAGAAACTCCGCAACTAGAAACTCCGCAACTTGAAACTCCACAACTACAGTCTCCATAACTAGGAACTCCACAACTAGAAACTCCACAACTACAGACTCCACAACTACAAACTTCACAACTAGAAACTACACAACCAGAAACTCCGCAACTAGAAACTCCACAACTAGAAATTCCACAACCAGAGACACAACAACTAGAAACTCGGCAACTAGAAACTCAACAGCTAGAAACACCACAACTTGAGACTTCGCAACTTGAAACTCGGCAACTAAAAACTCAACAACTAGAAACTCCACAACTAGAAACTCCACAACTAGAAACTCCACAACTTGAAACACCACAACTAGATACTCCACAACTACGAATTCCACAACTAGAAACTCCAAATTTAGAAACTCCGCAACTAGAAACTCCACAACTTGAAACTCCACAACTAGAGAATCCATAAATAGGAACTCCACAACTAGAAACTCCACAACTACAGACTCCACAACTACAAACTTCACAACTACAAACTCCACAACCAGAAACTCCGCAACTAGAAACTCCCCAACTAAAAACTCCACAACTAGAAACTCCACAACTAGTAACTCCACAACTAGAAACTCCGCAACTAGAAACCAAGCAACTAGAAACTCCACAACTAGGAACTACACACCTATAAATTCCACAACTTGAAACTCCACAACTAGAAACTCAACAACTAGAGACTCCACAGCTAGAACATCCGCAACTAGAAACTCTGCAACTAGAAACTCCACGACTAGAAACTCCAGAACTAGAAACTCCACAACTTGAAATACCACAACTAGATACTCCGCAACTACGAATTCCACAACTAGAAACTCCCCAACTAGAAACTCCATAACTAGGAACTCCGCAACCAGAAACTCCACAACTAGAGACTCCATAACTAGGAACTCCACAACTAGAAACTCCACAGCTACAGACTCCACAACAAGAAACTCCACAGCTAGAGACTCCACAACTAGAAACTCCACAAATACGAACCCCACAAATACGAACCCCGCAACTAGAAGCTCCATAACTAGAAACTCCGCAACTAGAAACTCCACAACTTGAGACTTCGCAACTAGAAACTCCACAACTTGAAACACCACAACTAGAGACTCCACAACTGCAAACTCCACAGGCAGAAACTCCGCAACTAGAAACTCCACAACTAGAAATACCACAACCACAGACTCAACAACTAGAGACTCCACAACCAAAAACTCCACAACTAGAAACTCCACAGCTAGAAACTCTGTAACTAGAAACCCAGCAACTAGAAACTCCACAACTAGGAACTCCACACCTATAAATTCCACAACTTGAAACTACACAACTAGAAACTCAACAACTAGAAACTCCACACCTAGAAACTCCGCAACTAGAAACTCCACAACTAGAAAATCACAACTAGAAACTATGCAAGTAGAAACTCCGCAACTAGAAACTCCACAACTAGAAACTCTGCAACTAGAAACTCCGCAACTAGAAACTCCACAGCTAGAAACTCCACAACTAGAAACTCCACAACTAGAAACTCCACGAGTAGAGACTCCACACCTAGAGACTCCGTAACTTGAAACTCCACAACTAGAAACTCCACAACTAGAAACCAAGCAACTAGAAACTCCACAACTAGGGACTACACACCTATAAATTCCACAACTTGAAACTCCACAACTAGAAACTCAACAACTAGAGACTCCACACCTAGAAACTCCGCAACTAGCAACTCCACAGCTAGAAACTCCACAACTAGAAACTCCGCAACTAGCAACTCCACAGCTAGAAACTCCACAACTAGAAACTCCACAACTAGAAACTCCACAACTAGAGACTCCACAACTAGAGGCTCCGCAACTAGAGACTCCGCAACTAGAAGCTCCACAACTAGAAACTCCGCAACTAGAAGCTCCGCAACTAGAAACTCCACAGCTAGAACGTCCGCAACTAGAAACTCTGCAACTAGAAACTCCACGACTAGAAACTCCACGACTAGAAACTCCACAACTAGAAACTCCACAACTAGAGACTCCACAACTAGAGACTCCGCAACTAAAAACTCCACAGCTAGAAACTCCGCAACTAGAAACTCCGCAACTAGAATCTCCACAACTAGAGAGTCCACAGCTCTAAACTCCACAACTTGAAACTCTGCAACTTGAAACTCTGCAACTAGAAAATCCCCAACTAGAAACTACACAACTAGCATCTCCGCAACTCAAAACTCCGCAACTACAAAATCCACAACTAGGAACTTGACAATTGGGAACTCCGCAACTAGAAAATCTACAACTAGAAACTCGAAAACTAAAAACTCCAACTAGAAACTCCACAACTAGAAACTCCACAACTAGAAACTCCACAACTAGACACTTTGCAACTAGAAACTCCACAACTAGACATTCCACAACTAGAAAACTCCGCAACTAGAAACTCCACGGCTAGACACTCCACAACTTGAGACTCTGCAATGACAGACTCTGCAACGAGAAACTCTGCAACTAGAAACTGCACAGCTAGAAACTTGCAACTCGAAACTCTGCTACTAGAAACTCCGCAACTAGAAACTCCACAGCTACAAACTCCACAATTAGAAACTCCACAACTAGAGACTCCACAACTAGAAACTCCATGACTAGAAACTCCAGAATTAGAAACTCCACAGCTAGAAACTCCACAACTTGAGACTTTGCAACTAGAAACTCGGCAACTAGAAACTTAACAAATAGAAACTCCACAACTAGAAACTTCACAACTAGAAACTCCACAACTGGAAACACCACAACTAGATACCCCGCAACTACAAATTCCACAACTAGAAACTCCACAACTAGAAACTCCACAACAAGAAACTCCATAACTAGAATCTCCGCAACTAGAAACTCCACAACTAGAGAGTCCATAACTAGGAACTCCACAACTAGAAACTCCACAGCTACAGACTCCACAACTACAGACTCCAAAACTAGAAACTCCACAGCTAGAGACTCCACAACTAGAAACTCCACAAATACGAACCCCACAAATACGAACCCCGCAACTAGAAGCTCCATAACTAGAAACTCCGCAACTAGAAACTCCACAACTTGAGACTTCGCAACTAGAAACTCCACAACTAGAAACACCACAACTAGAGACTCCAGAACTACAAACTCCACAACTAGAAACTCCACAACTACGAACCTCACAACTAGAAACTCCAACACTAGAAACCCCACAACTTGGGACTTCGAAACTAGAAACTCCATAACTTGAGACTTCGCAACTAGAAACTCGGCAACTAGAAACTCCCCAACTAGAAACTCCACAACTAGAAACTCCACAACTACAGACTCCACAACTACAAACACCACAACTAGAAACTCAACAACCGGAAACTCCGCAACTAGAAACTCCGCAACTAGAAACTCCACAACTAGAAATTCCACAACCAGAGACTCGACAACTTGAGACTCCACAACTAAAAACTCCACAGCTAGAAACTCCACAACTAGAAACTCCGCAACTAGAAACGCAGCAACTAGAAACTCCACAACAAGAAACTCCACAACTAGAAACTCCACAACTTGAAACACCACAACTAGATACTCCACAACTACAAATTCCACAACTAGACATTCCAAATTTAGAAACTCCGCAACTAGAAACTCCGCAACTTGAAACTATGCAACTAGAAACTCCACAGCTGGAGACTCAATAACTAGGAACTCCACAACTAGAAACTCCAAAACTACAAACTCCGCAACTTGAAACTCCACAACTAGAGACTCCATAACTAGGAACTCCACAACTAAAAACTCCCCAACTACAAACTCCACAACTAGAAACTCCGCAAATAGAAACTCCACAACTAGAAATTCCACAACCAGAGACTCAACAACTTGAGACTCCACAAATAAAAACTCCACAACTAGAAACTCCACAACTAGACACTTCGCAACTAGAAACTCCACAACTACGAACCTCACAACTTCCACAACTAGAAACTCCGCAACTAGAAACTCCACAGCTAGAAACTCCACAACGTGAGACTTCGCAACTAGAAACTCGGCAACTAGAAACTCAACAACTAGAAACTCCACAACTAAAAACTCCACAACTAGAAACACCACAACTAGATACTCCACAACTACAAATTCCACAACTAGAAACTCCAAAATTAGGAACTCTGCAACTAGAAACTCCGCAACTTGAAACTATGCAACTAGAAACTCCACAGCTAGAGACTCAATAACTACAAACTCCAAATTTAGAAACTCCACAACTAGAAACTCCGCAACTTGAAACTCCACAACTAGAGACTCCATAACTAGGAACTCCACAACTAAAAACTCCCCAACTACAAACTCCACAACTAGAAACTCCGCAAATAGAAACTCCACAACTAGAAATTTCACAACCAGAGACTCAACAACTTGAGACTCCACAAATAAAAACTCCACAACTAGAAACTCCACAACTAGACACTTCGCAACTAGAAACTCCACAAATAGAGACTCCACTAGAAAACTCCGCAACTAGAAACTCCACAACTACGAACCTCACAACTTCCACAACTAGAAACTCCGCAACTAGAAACTCCACAGCTAGAAACTCCACAACTTGAGACTTCGCAACTAGAAACTCGGCAACTAGAAACTCAACAACTAGAAACTCCACAACTAAAAACTCCACAACCAGAAACACCACAACTAGATACTCCACAACTACAAATTCCACAACTAGAAACTCCAAAATTAGGAACTCTGCAACTAGAAACTCCGCAAATTGAAACTCTACTACTAGAGACTCCATAACTAGGAACTCCACAACTAGAAACTCCACAACCAGAAACTCCGCAACTAGAAACTCCACAACTAGAAATTCCACAACCAGTGACTCAACAACTAGAGACTCCCCAACTAAAAACTCCACAACTTGAAACTCCACAACTCGTAACTCCACAACTAGAAACTCCGCAACTAGAAACCAAGCAACTAGAAACTCTACAACTAGGAACTACACACCTATAAATTCCACAATTTGAAACTCCACAACTAGAAACTCAACAACTAGAGACTCCACACCTAGAAACTCTGCAACTAGAAAATCCACAACTAGAAACTTCATAACTAGAAACTATGCAACTAGAAACTCTGCAACTAGAAACTCCACAGCTAGAACGTCCGCAACTAGAAACTCTGCAACTAGAATCTCCGCAACTAGAATCTCCACAGCTAGAAACTCCGCAACTAGAAACTCCACAACTAGAAACTCCACAACTAGAGACTCCACAACTAGAGGCTCCGCAACTAGAAACTTCACAGCTAGAAACTCTGCAACTAGAAACTCCGCAACTAGAGACTCCGCAACTAGAAACTCCACAACTAGAAACTCCACAACTAGAAGCTCCGCAACTAGAAACTCCACAGCTAGAACGTCCGCAACTAGAAACTCTGCAACTAGAAACTCCACGACTAGAAACTCCACAACTAGAAACTACACAACTTGAAACACCACAACTAGATACTCCACAACTACAAATTCCACAACTAGACACTCCAAATTTAGAAACTCCGCAACTAGAAACTCCGCAACTTGAAACTCCACAACTACAGTCTCCATAACTAGGAACTCCACAACTAGAAACTCCACAACTACAGACTCCACAACTACAAACTTCACAACTAGAAACTACACAACCAGAAACTCCGCAACTAGAAACTCCACAACTAGAAATTCCACAACCAGAGACACAACAACTAGAAACTCGGCAACTAAAAACTCAACAACTAGAAACTCCACAACTAGAAACTCCACAACTAGAAACTCCACAACTTGAAACACCACAACTAGATACTCCACAACTAGAAACTCCACAACTAGAAACTCCACAACTAGAGACTCCACAACTAGAGGCTCCGCAACTAGAGACTCCGCAACTAGAAGCTCCACAACTAGAAACTCCGCAACTAGAAGCTCCGCAACTAGAAACTCCACAGCTAGAACGTCCGCAACTAGAAACTCTGCAACTAGAAACTCCACGACTAGAAACTCCACGACTAGAAACTCCACAACTAGAAACTCCACAACTAGAGACTCCACAACTAGAGACTCCGCAACTAAAAACTCCACAGCTAGAAACTCCGCAACTAGAAACACCGCAACTAGAATCTCCACAACTAGAGAGTCCACAGCTCTAAACTCCACAACTTGAAACTCTGCAACTTGAAACTCTGCAACTAGAAAATCCCCAACTAGAAACTACACAACTAGCATCTCCGCAACTCAAAACTCCGCAACTACAAAATCCACAACTAGGAACTTGACAATTGGGAACTCCGCAACTAGAAAATCTACAACTAGAAACTCGAAAACTAAAAACTCCAACTAGAAACTCCACAACTAGAAACTCCACAACTAGAAACTCCACAACTAGACACTTTGCAACTAGAAACTCCACAACTAGACATTCCACAACTAGAAAACTCCGCAACTAGAAACTCCACGGCTAGACACTCCACAACTTGAGACTCTGCAATGACAGACTCTGCAACGAGAAACTCTGCAACTAGAAACTGCACAGCTAGAAACTTGCAACTCGAAACTCTGCTACTAGAAACTCCGCAACTAGAAACTCCACAGCTACAAACTCCACAATTAGAAACTCCACAACTAGAGACTCCACAACTAGAAACTCCATGACTAGAAACTCCAGAATTAGAAACTCCACAGCTAGAAACTCCACAACTTGAGACTTTGCAACTAGAAACTCGGCAACTAGAAACTTAACAAATAGAAACTCCACAACTAGAAACTTCACAACTAGAAACTCCACAACTGGAAACACCACAACTAGATACCCCGCAACTACAAATTCCACAACTAGAAACTCCACAACTAGAAACTCCACAACAAGAAACTCCATAACTAGAATCTCCGCAACTAGAAACTCCACAACTAGAGAGTCCATAACTAGGAACTCCACAACTAGAAACTCCACAGCTAGAGACTCCACAACTAGAAACTCCACAAATACGAACCCCACAAATACGAACCCCGCAACTAGAAGCTCCATAACTAGAAACTCCGCAACTAGAAACTCCACAAATTGAGACTTCGCAACTAGAAACTCCACAACTAGAAACACCACAACTAGAGACTCCAGAACTACAAACTCCACAACTAGAAACTCCACAACTACGAACCTCACAACTAGAAACTCCAACACTAGAAACCCCACAACTTGGGACTTCGAAACTAGAAACTCCATAACTTGAGACTTCGCAACTAGAAACTCGGCAACTAGAAACTCCCCAACTAGAAACTCCACAACTAGAAACTCCACAACTACAGACTCCACAACTACAAACACCACAACTAGAAACTCAACAACCGGAAACTCCGCAACTAGAAACTCCGCAACTAGAAACTCCACAACTAGAAATTCCACAACCAGAGACTCGACAACTTGAGACTCCACAACTAAAAACTCCACAGCTAGAAACTCCACAACTAGAAACTCCGCAACTAGAAACGCAGCAACTAGAAACTCCACAACAAGAAACTCCACAACTAGAAACTCCACAACTTGAAACACCACAACTAGATACTCCACAACTACAAATTCCACAACTAGACATTCCAAATTTAGAAACTCCGCAACTAGAAACTCCGCAACTTGAAACTATGCAACTAGAAACTCCACAGCTGGAGACTCAATAACTAGGAACTCCACAACTAGAAACTCCAAAACTACAAACTCCGCAACTTGAAACTTCACAACTAGAGACTCCATAACTAGGAACTCCACAACTAAAAACTCCCCAACTACAAACTCCACAACTAGAAACTCCGCAAATAGAAACTCCACAACTAGAAATTCCACAACCAGAGACTCAACAACTTGAGACTCCACAAATAAAAACTCCACAACTAGAAACTCCACAACTAGACACTTCGCAACTAGAAACTCCACAAATAGAGACTCCACTAGAAAACTCCGCAACTAGAAACTCCACAACTACGAACCTCACAACTTCCACAACTAGAAACTCCGCAACTAGAAACTCCACAGCTAGAAACTCCACAACGTGAGACTTCGCAACTAGAAACTCGGCAACTAGAAACTCAACAACTAGAAACTCCACAACTAAAAACTCCACAACCAGAAACACCACAACTAGATACTCCACAACTACAAATTCCACAACTAGAAACTCCAAAATTAGGAACTCTGCAACTAGAAACTCCGCAAATTGAAACTCTACTACTAGAGACTCCATAACTAGGAACTCCACAACTAGAAACTCCACAACCAGAAACTCCGCAACTAGAAACTCCACAACTAGAAATTCCACAACCAGTGACTCAACAACTAGAGACTCCCCAACTAAAAACTCCACAACTTGAAACTCCACAACTCGTAACTCCACAACTAGAAACTCCGCAACTAGAAACCAAGCAACTAGAAACTCTACAACTAGGAACTACACACCTATAAATTCCACAATTTGAAACTCCACAACTAGAAACTCAACAACTAGAGACTCCACACCTAGAAACTCTGCAACTAGAAAATCCACAACTAGAAACTTCATAACTAGAAACTATGCAACTAGAAACTCTGCAACTAGAAACTCCACAGCTAGAACGTCCGCAACTAGAAACTCTGCAACTAGAAACTCCGCAACTAGAATCTCCACAGCTAGAAACTCCGCAACTAGAAACTCCACAACTAGAAACTCCACAACTAGAGACTCCACAACTAGAGGCTCCGCAACTAGAAACTTCACAGCTAGAAACTCTGCAACTAGAAACTCCGCAACTAGAGACTCCGCAACTAGAAACTCCACAACTAGAAACTCCACAACTAGAAGCTCCGCAACTAGAGACTCCACAGCTAGAACGTCCGCAACTAGAAACTCTGCAACTAGAAACTCCACGACTAGAAACTCCACAACTAGAAACTCCACAACTTGAAACACCACAACTAGATACTCCACAACTACAAATTCCACAACTAGACACTCCAAATTTAGAAACTCCGCAACTAGAAACTCCGCAACTTGAAACTCCACAACTACAGTCTCCATAACTAGGAACTCCACAACTAGAAACTCCACAACTACAGACTCCACAACTACAAACTTCACAACTAGAAACTACACAACCAGGAACTCCGCAACTAGAAACTCCACAACTAGAAATTCCACAACCAGAGACACAACAACTAGAAACTCGGCAACTAAAAACTCAACAACTAGAAACTCCACAACTAGAAACTCCACAACTAGAAACTCCACAACTTGAAACACCACAACTAGATACTCCACAACTATAAATTCCACAACTAGAAACTCCAAATTTAGAAACTCCGCAACTAGAAACTCCGCAACTTGAAACTCCACAACTAGAGAATCCATAACTAGGAACTCCACAACTAGAAACTCCACAACTACAGACTCCACAACTACAAACTTCACAACTACAAACTCCACAACCAGAAACTCCGCAACTAGAAACTCCACAACTAGAAATACCACAACCACAGACTCAACAACTAGAGACTCCACAACCAAAAACTCCACAACTAGAAACTCCGTAACTAGAAACCCAGCAACTAGAAACTCCACAACTAGGAACTCCACACCTATAAATTCCACAACTTGAAACTCCACAACTAGAAACTCAACAACTAGAAACTCCACACCTAGAAACTCCACAACTAGAAACTCCACAACTAGAAACTTCACAACTAGAAACTATGCAAGTAGAAACTCCGCAACTAGAAACTCCACAACTAGAAACTCTGCAACTAGAAACTCCGCAACTAGAAACTCAAAAGCTAGAAAATCCACAACTAGAAATTCCACAACTAGAAACTCCACGACTAGAGACTCCACACCTAGAGACTCCGCAACTTGAAACTCCACAACTAGAGACTCCATAACTAGGAACTCCACAACTAGAAACTCCACAACTACAGACTCCACAACTACAAACTCCACAACTAGAAACTCCATAACCGGAAACTCCGCAACTAGAAACTCCGCAACTAGAAACTCCTCAACTAGAAATTCCACAACCAGAGACTTCATATCTAGGAACTCCACAACTAGAAACTCCACAACCAGAAACTCCGCAACTAGAAACTCCACAACTAGAAATTCCACAACCAGAGACTCAACAACTAGAGACTCCCCAACTAAAAACTCCACAACTAGAAACTCCACAACTAGAAACTTCACAACTAGAAACTCCGCAACAAGAAACCAAGCAACTAGAAACTCCACAACTAGGGACTACACACCTATAAATTCCACAACTTGAAACTCCACAACTAGAAACTCAACAACTAGAGACTCCACACCTAGAAACTCCGCAACTAGAAACTCCACAGCTAGAAACTCCACAACTAGAAACTCCACAACTAGAAACTCCACAACTAGAGACTCCACAACTAGAGGCTCCGCAACTAGAAACTTCACAGCTAGAAACTCTGCAACTAGAAACTCCGCAACTAGAGACTCCGCAACTAGAAACTCCACAACTAGAAACTCCGCAACTAGAAGCTCCGCAACTAGAAACTCCACAGCTAGAACGTCCGCAACTAGAAACTCTGCAACTAGAAACTCCACGACTAGAAACTCCACGACTAGAAACTCCACAACTAGAAACTCCACAACTAGAAACTCCACAACTAGAGACTCCACAACTAGAGACTCCGCAACTAAAAACTCCACAGCTAGAAACTCCGCAACTAGAAACTCCGCAACTAGAATCTCCACAACTAGAGAGTCCACAGCTATAAACTCCACAACTTGAAACTCTGCAACTCGAAACTCTGCAACTAGAAAATCCCCAACTAGAAACTACACAACTAGAATCTCCGCAACTCAAAACTCCGCAACTACAAAATCCACAACTAGGAACTTGACAATTGGGAACTCTGCAACTAGAAAATCTACAACTAGAAACTCGAAAACTAAAAACTCCAACTAGAAACTCCACAACTAGACACTCCACAACTAGAAAACTCCGCAACTAGAAACTCCACGGCTAGACACTCCACAACTTGAGACTCCGCAATGACAGACTCTGCAACGAGAAACTCTGCAACTAGAAACTGCACAGCTAGAAACTTGCAACTCGAAACTCTGCTACTAGAAACTCCGCAACTAGAAACTCCACAGCTACAAACTGCACAATTAGAAACTCCACAACTAGAGACTCCACAACTAGAAACTCCATGACTAGAAACTCCAGAATTAGAAACTCCACAGCTAGAAACTCCACAACTTGAGACTTTGCAACTAGAAACTCGGCAACTAGAAACTTAACAAATAGAAACTCCACAACTAGAAACTCCACAACTAGACACTTCGCAACTAGAAACTCCACAAATAGAGACTCCACTAGAAAACTCCGCAACTAGAAACTCCACAACTACGAACCTCACAACTTGAAACTCCACAACTAGAAACTCCGCAACTAGAAACTCCAGAGCTAGATACTCCACAACTTGAGACTTCGCAACTAGAAACTCGGCAACTAGATACTCAACAACTAGAAACTCCACAACTAAAAACTCCACAACTAGAAACACCACAACTAGATAGTCCACAACTACAAATTCCACAACTAGAAACTCCAAATTTAGAAACTCCGCAACTAGAAACTCCGCAAATTGAAACTCTACTACTAGAGACTCCATAACTAGGAACTCCACAACTAGAAACTCCACAACCAGATACTCCGCAACTAGAAACTCCACAACTAGAAATTCCACAACCAGTGACTCAACAACTAGAGACTCCCCAACTAAAAACTCCACAACTAGAAACTCCACAACTAGTAACTCCACAACTAGAAACTCCGCAACTAGAAACCAAGCAACTAGAAACTCCACAACTAGGAACTACACACCTATAAATTCCACAACTTGAAACTCCACAACTAGAAACTCAACAACTACAGACTCCACAGCTAGAACATCCGCAACTAGAAACTCTGCAACTAGAAACTCCACGACTAGAAACTCCAGAACTAGAAACTCCACAACTTGAAATACCACAACTAGATACTCCGCAACTACAAATTCCACAACTAGAAACTCCCCAACTAGAAACTCCATAACTAGGAACTCCGCAACCAGAAACTCCACAACTAGAGACTCCATAACTTGGAACTCCACAACTAGAAACTCCACAGCTACAGACTCCACAACAAGAAACTCCACAGCTAGAGACTCCACAACTAGAAACTCCACAAATACGAACCCCACAAATACGAACCCCGCAACTAGAAGCTCCATAACTAGAAACTCCGCAACTAGAAACTCCCCAACTTGAGACTTCGCAACTAGAAACTCCACAACTTGAAACACCACAACTAGAGACTCCACAACTGCAAACTCCACAGGCAGAAACTCCGCAACTAGAAACTCCACAACTAGAAATACCACAACCACAGACTCAACAACTAGAGACTCCACAACCAAAAACTCCACAACTAGAAACTCCACAGCTAGAAACTCTGTAACTAGAAACCCAGCAACTAGAAACTCCACAACTAGGAACTCCACACCTATATATTCCACAACTTGAAACTACACAACTAGAAACTCAACAACTAGAAACTCCACACCTAGAAACTCCGCAACTAGAAACTCCACAACTAGAAAATCACAACTAGAAACTATGCAAGTAGAAACTCCGCAACTAGAAACTCCACAACTAGAAACTCTGCAACTAGAAACTCCGCAACTAGAAACTCCACAGCTAGAAACTCCACAACTAGAAACTCCACAACTAGAAACTCCACGAGTAGAGACTCCACACCTAGAGACTCCGTAACTTGAAACTCCACAACTAGAAACTCCACAGCTACAGACTCCACAACTACAGACTCCAAAACTAGAAACTCTAAAGCTAGAGACTCCAAAACTAGAAACTCCACAACTAGAAACACCACAACTAGAGACTCCAGAACTACAAACTCCACAACTAGAAACTCCACAACTACGAACCTCACAACTAGAAACTCCAACACTAGAAACCCCACAACTTGGGACTTCGCAACTAGAAACTCCATAACTTGGGACTTCGCAACTAGAAACTCGGCAACTAGAAACTCCACAACTAGAAACTCCACAACTAGAAACTCCACAAATTGAAACACCACAACTAGATACTCCACAACTACAAATTCCACAACTAGATCCGCAACTAGAAACTCCGCAACTAGAAACTCCACAACTAGAGACTCCATAACTTGAAACACCACAACTAGATACTCCACAACTACAAATTCCACATCTAGAAACTCCAAATTTAGAAACTCCGCAACTAGAAACTCCGCAACTTGAAACTCCTCAACTAGAGACTCCATAACTAGGAATTCCACAACTAGAAACTCCACAACTACAGACTCCACAACTACAAACTCCACAACTAGAAACTCCACAACCGGAAACTCCGCAACTATAAACTCCGCAACTAGAAACTCCACAACTAGAAATTCCACAACCAGAGACTCGACAACTTGAGACTCCACAACTAAAAACTCCACAGCTAGAAATTCCACAACTAGAAACTCCGCAACTAGAAACGCAGCAACTAGAAACTCCACAACAAGAAACTCCACAACTAGAAACTCCACAACTTGAAACACCACAACTAGATACTCCACAACTACAAATTCCACAACTAGACATTCCAAATTTAGAAACTCCGCAAATAGAAACTCCGCAACTTCAAACTATGCAACTAGAAACTCCACAGCTAGAGACTCAATAACTAGGAACTCAAAAACTAGAAACTCCAAAACTACAAACTCCACAACTACAAACTCCAAATTTAGAAACTCCACAACTAGAAACTCCGCAACTTGAAACTCCACAACTAGAGACTCCATAACTAGGAACTCCACAACTAAAAACTCCCCAACTACAAACTCCACAACTAGAAACTCCGCAAATAGAAACTCCACAACTAGAAATTCCACAACCAGAGACTCAACAACTTGAGACTCCACAAATAAAAACTCCACAACTAGAAACTCCACAACTAGACACTTCGCAACTAGAAACTCCACAAATAGAGACTCCACTAGAAAACTCCGCAACTAGAAACTCCACAACTACGAACCTCACAACTTCCACAACTAGAAACTCCGCAACTAGAAACTCCACAGCTAGAAACTCCACAACTTGAGACTTCGCAACTAGAAACTCGGCAACTAGAAACTCAACAACTAGAAACTCCACAAATAAAAACTCCACAACCAGAAACACCACAACTAGATACTCCACAACTACAAATTCCACAACTAGAAACTCCAAAATTAGGAACTCTGCAACTAGAAACTCCGCAAATTGAAACTCTACTACTAGAGACTCCATAACTAGGAACTCCACAACTAGAAACTCCACAACCAGAAACTCCGCAACTAGAAACTCCACAGCTAGAAATTCCACAACCAGTGACTCAACAACTAGAGACTCCCCAACTAAAAACTCCACAACTAGAAACTCCACAACTAGTAACTCCACAACTAGAAACTTCGCAACTAGAAACCAAGCAACTAGAAACTCTACAACTAGGAACTACACACCTATAAATTCCACAACTTGAAACTCCACAACTAGAAACTCAACAACTAGAGACTCCACACCTAGAAACTCTGCAACTAGAAACTCCACAACTAGAAACTTCATAACTAGAAACTATGCAACTAGAAACTCTGCAACTAGAAACTTCACAGCTAGAACGTCCGCAACTAGAAACTCTGCAACTAGAAACTCCGCAACTAGAATCTCCACAGCTAGAAACTCCGCAACTAGAAACTCCACAACTAGAAACTCCACAACTAGAGACTTTACAACTAGAGGCTCCGCAACTAGAAACTTCACAGCTAGAAACTCTGCAACTAGAAACTCCGCAACTAGAGACTCCGCAACTAGAAACTCCACAACTACAAACTCCACAACTAGAAGCTCCGCAACTAGAAACTCCACAGCTAGAACGTCCGCAACTAGAAACTCTGCAACTAGAAACTCCACGACTAGAAACTCCACAACTAGAAACTCCACAACTTGAAACACCACAACTAGATACTCCACAACTACAAATTCCACAACTAGACACTCCAAATTTAGAAACTCCGCAACTAGAAACTCCGCAACTTGAAACTCCACAACTACAGTCTCCATAACCAGAAACTCCGCAACTAGAAACTCCACAACTAGAAATTCCACAACCAGAGACACAACAACTAGAAACTCGGCAACTAGAAACTCAACAGCTAGAAACACCACAACTTGAGACTTCGCAACTTGAAACTCGGCAACTAAAAACTCAACAACTAGAAACTCCACAACTAGAAACTCCACAACTAGAAACTCCACAACTTGAAACACCACAACTAGATACTCCACAACTACAAATTCCACAACTAGAAACTCCAAATTTAGAAACTCCGCAACTAGAAACTCCGCAACTTGAAACTCCACAACTAGAGAATCTATAAATAGGAACTCCACAACTAGAAACTCCACAACTACAGACTCCACAACTACAAACTTCACAACTACAAACTCCACAACCAGAAACTCCGCAACTAGAAACTCCACAACTAGAAATACCACAACCACAGACTCAACAACTAGAGACTCCACAACCAAAAACTCCACAACTAGAAACTCCGTAACTAGAAACCCAGCAACTAGAAACTCCACTAGAAAACTCCGCAACTAGAAACTCCACAACTACGAACCTCACAACTTGAAACTCCACAACTAGAAACTCCGCAACTAGAAACTCCACAGCTAGATACTCCACAACTTGAGACTTCGCAACTAGAAACTCGGCAACTAGATACTCAACAACTAGAAACTCCACAACTAAAAACTCCACAACTAGAAACACCACAACTAGATAGTCCACAACTACAAATTCCACAACTAGAAACTCCAAATTTAGAAACTCCGCAACTAGAAACTCCGCAAATTGAAACTCTACTACTAGAGACTCCATAACTAGGAACTCCACAACTAGAAACTCCACAACCAGATACTCCGCAACTAGAAACTCCACAACTAGAAATTCCACAACCAGTGACTCAACAACTAGAGACTCCCCAACTAAAAACTCCACAACTAGAAACTCCACAACTAGTAACTCCACAACTAGAAACTCCGCAACTAGAAACCAAGCAACTAGAAACTCCACAACTAGGAACTACACACCTATAAATTCCACAACTTGAAACTCCACAACTAGAAACTCAACAACTACAGACTCCACAGCTTGAACATCCGCAACTAGAAACTCTGCAACTAGAAACTCCACGACTAGAAACTCCAGAACTAGAAACTCCACAACTTGAAATACCACAACTAGATACTCCGCAACTACAAATTCCACAACTAGAAACTCCCCAACTAGAAACTCCATAACTAGGAACTCCGCAACCAGAAACTCCACAACTAGAGACTCCATAACTAGGAACTCCACAACTAGAAACTCCACAGCTACAGACTCCACAACAAGAAACTCCACAGCTAGAGACTCCACAACTAGAAACTCCACAAATACGAACCCCACAAATACGAACCCCGCAACTAGAAGCTCCATAACTAGAAACTCCGCAACTAGAAACTCCACAACTTGAGACTTCGCAACTAGAAACTCCACAACTTGAAACACCAAAACTAGAGACTCCACAACTGCAAACTCCACAGGCAGAAACTCCGCAACTAGAAACTCCACAACTAGAAATACCACAACCACAGACTCAACAACTAGAGACTCCACAACCAAAAACTCCACAACTAGAAACTCCACAGCTAGAAACTCTGTAACTAGAAACCCAGCAACTAGAAACTCCACAACTAGGAACTCCACACCTATATATTCCACAACTTGAAACTACACAACTAGAAACTCAACAACTAGAAACTCCACACCTAGAAACTCCGCAACTAGAAACTCCACAACTAGAAAATCACAACTAGAAACTATGCAAGTAGAAACTCCGCAACTAGAAACTCCACAACTAGAAACTCTGCAACTAGAAACTCCGCAACTAGAAACTCCACAGCTAGAAACTCCACAACTAGAAACTCCACAACTAGAAACTCCACGAGTAGAGACTCCACACCTAGAGACTCCGTAACTTGAAACTCCACAACTAGAAACTCCGCAACTAGAAACCAAGCAACTAGAAACTCCACAACTAGGGACTACACACCTATAAATTCCACAACTTGAAACTCCACAACTAGAAACTCAACAACTACTGACTCCACACCTAGAAACTCCGCAACTAGCAACTCCACAGCTAGAAACTCCACAACTAGAAACTCCACAACTAGAAACTCCACAACTAGAGACTCCACAACTAGAGGCTCCGCAACTAGAAACTTCACAGCTAGAAACTCTGCAACTAGAAACTCCGCAACTAGAGACTCCGCAACTAGAAGCTCCACAACTAGAAACTCCGCAACTAGAAGCTCCGCAACTAGAAACTCCACAGCTAGAACGGCCGCAACTAGAAACTCTGCAACTAGAAACTCCACGACTAGAAACTCCACGACTAGAAACTCCACAACTAGAAACTCCACAACTAGAAACTCCACAACTAGAGACTCCACAACTAGAGACTCCGCAACTAAAAACTCCACAGCTAGAAACTCCGCAACTAGAAACTCCGCAACTAGAATCTCCACAACTAGAGAGTCCACAGCTCTAAACTCCACAACTTGAAACTCTGCAACTTGAAACTCTGCAACTAGAAAATCCCCAACTAGAAACTACACAACTAGCATCTCCGCAACTCAAAACTCCGCAACTACAAAATCCACAACTAGGAACTTGACAATTGGGAACTCCGCAACTAGAAAATCTACAACTAGAAACTCGAAAACTAAAAACTCCAACTAGAAACTCCACAACTAGAAACTCCACAACTAGAAACTCCACAACTAGACACTTTGCAACTAGAAACTCCACAACTAGACATTCCATAACTAGAAAACTCCGCAACTAGAAACTCCACGGCTAGACACTCCACAACTTGAGACTCTGCAATGACAGACTCTGCAACGAGAAACTCTGCAACTAGAAACTGCACAGCTAGAAACTTGCAACTCGAAACTCTGCTACTAGAAACTCCGCAACTAGAAACTCCACAGCTACAAACTCCACAATTAGAAACTCCACAACTAGAGACTCCACAACTAGAAACTCCATGACTAGAAACTCCAGAATTAGAAACTCCACAGCTAGAAACTCCACAACTTGAGACTTTGCAACTAGAAACTCGGCAACTAGAAACTTAACAAATAGAAACTCCACAACTAGAAACTTCACAACTAGAAACTCCACAACTGGAAACACCACAACTAGATACCCCGCAACTACAAATTCCACAACTAGAAACTCCACAACTAAAAACTCCACAACAAGAAACTCCATAACTAGAATCTCCGCAACTAGAAACTCCACAACTAGAGAGTCCATAACTAGGAACTCCACAACTAGAAACTCCACAGCTACAGACTCCACAACTACAGACTCCAAAACTAGAAACTCCACAGCTAGAGACTCCACAACTAGAAACTCCACAAATACGAACCCCACAAATACGAACCCCGCAACTAGAAGCTCCATAACTAGAAACTCCGCAACTAGAAACTCCACAACTTGAGACTTCGCAACTAGAAACTCCACAACTAGAAACACCACAACTAGAGACTCCAGAACTACAAACTCCACAACTAGAAACTCCACAACTACGAACCTCACAACTAGAAACTCCAACACTAGAAACCCCACAACTTGGGACTTCGAAACTAGAAACTCCATAACTTGAGACTTCGCAACTAGAAACTCGGCAACTAGAAACTCCCCAACTAGAAACTCCACAACTAGAAACTCCACAAATTGAAACACCACAACTAGATACTCCACAACTACAAATTCCACAACTAGATCCGCAACTAGAAACTCCGCAACTAGAAACTCAACAACTAGAGACTCCATCACTTGAAACACCACAACTAGATACTCCACAACTACAAATTCCACATCTAGAAACTCCAAATTTAGAAACTCCGCAACTAGAAACTCCGCAACTTGAAACTCCACAACTAGAGACTCCATAACTAGGAATTCCACAACTAGAAACTCCACAACTACAGACTCCACAACTACAAACTCCACAACTAGAAACTCCACAGCTAGAAACTCCACAACTAGAAACTCCGCAACTAGAAACCCAGCAACTAGAAACTCCACAACAAGAAACTCCACAACTACAGACTCCACAACTAGAGGCTCCGCAACTAGAAACTTCACAGCTAGAAACTCTGCAACTAGAAACTCCGCAACTAGAGACTCCGCAACTAGAAACTCCACAACTAGAAACTCCGCATCTAGAAGCTCCGCAACTAGAAACTCCACAGCTAGAACGTCCGCAACTAGAAACTCTGCAACTAGAAACTCCACGACTAGAAACTCCACGACTAGAAACTCCACAACTAGAAACTCCACAACTAGAAACTCCACAACTAGAGACTCCACAACTAGAGACTCCGCAACTAAAAACTCCACAGCTAGAAACTCCGCAACTAGAAACTCCGCAACTAGAATCTCCACAACAAGAGAGTCCACAGCTATAAACTCCACAACTTGAAACTCTGCAACTCGAAACTCTGCAACTAGAAAATCCCCAACTAGAAACTACACAACTAGAATCTCCGCAACTCAAAACTCCGCAACTACAAAATCCACAACTAGGAACTTGACAATTGCGAACTCCGCAACTAGAAAATCTACAACTAGAAACTCGAAAACTAAAAACTCCAACTAGAAACTCCACAACTAGAAACTCCACAACTAGAAACTCCACAACTAGACACTTTGCAACTAGAAACTCCACAACTAGACACTCCACAACTAGAAAACTCCGCAACTAGAAACTCCACGGCTAGACACTCCACAACTTGAGACTCCGCAATGACAGACTCTGCAACGAGAAACTCTGCAACTAGAAACTGCACAGCTAGAAACTTGCAACTCGAAACTCTGCTACTAGAAACTCCGCAACTAGAAACTCCACAGCTACAAACTCCACAATTAGAAACTCCACAACTAGAGACTCCACAACTAGAAACTCCATGACTAGAAACTCCAGAATTAGAAACTCCACAGCTAGAAACTCCACAACTTGAGACTTTGCAACTAGAAACTCGGCAACTAGAAACTTAACAAATAGAAACTCCACAACTAGAAACTTCACAACTAGAAACTCCACAACTTGAAACACCACAACTAGATACCCCGCAACTACAAATTCCACAACTAGAAACTCCACAACTAGAAACTCCACAACTAGAAGCTCCATAACTAGAAACTCCGCAACTAGAAACTCCACAACTTGAGACTTCGCAACTAGAAACTCCACAACTAGAAACACCACAACTAGAGACTCCACAACTACAAACTCCACAACTAGAAACTCCACAACTACGAACCTCACAACTAGAAACTCCAACACTAGAAACCCCACAACTTGGGACTTCGCAACTAGAAACTCCATAACTTGAGACTTCGTAACTAGAAACTCGGCAACTAGAAACTCCCCAACTAGAAACTCCACAACTAGAAACTCCACAAATTGAAACACCACAACTAGATACTCCACCTCTACAAATTCCACAACTAGATCCGCAACTAGAAACTCCGCAACTAGAAACTCCACAACTAGAGACTCCATAACTTGAATCACCACAACTAGATACTCCACAACTACAAATTCCACATCTAGAAACTCCAAATTTAGAAACTCCGCAACTAGAAACTCCGCAACTTGAAACTCCACAACTAGAGACTCCATAACTAGGAATTCCACAACTAGAAACTCCACAACTACAGACTCCACAACTACAAACTCCACAACTAGAAACTCCACAGCTAGAAACTCCACAACTAGAAACTCCACAACTAGAAACCCAGCAACTAGAAACTCCACAACAAGAAACTCCACAACTAGAAACTCCACAAATAAAAACTCCACAACTAGAAACGCCACAACTAGACACTTCGCAACTAGAAACTCCACAAATAGAGACTCCACTAGAAAACTCCGCAACTAGAAACTCCACAACTACGAACCTCACAACTTGAAACTCCACAACTAGAAACTCCGCAACTAGAAACTCCACAGTTAGATACTCCACAACTTGAGACTTCGCAACTAGAAACTCGGCAACTAGAAACTCAACAACTAGAAACTCCACAACTAAAAACTCCACAACTAGAAACACCACAACTAGATAGTCCACAACTACAAATTCCACAACTAGAAACTCCAAATTTAGAAACTCCGCAACTAGAAACTCCGCAAATTGAAACTCCACAGCTACAAACTCCACAATTAGAAACTCCACAACTAGAGACTCCACAACTAGAAACTCCATGACTAGAAACTCCAGAATTAGAAACTCCACAGCTAGAAACTCCACAACTTGAGACTTTGCAACTAGAAACTCGGCAACTAGAAACTTAACAAATAGAAACTCCACAACTAGAAACTTCACAACTAGAAACTCCACAACTTGAAACACCACAACTAGATACCCCGCAACTACAAATTCCACAACTAGAAACTCCACAACTAGAAACTCTACAACTAGAAACTCCATAACTAGAATCTCCGCAACTAGAAACTCCACAACTAGAGAGTCCATAACTAGGAACTCCACAACTAGAAACTCCACAGCTACAGACTCCACAACTACAGACTCCAAAACTAGAAACTCCACAGCTAGAGACTCCACAACTAGAAACTCCACAAACACGAACCCCACAAATACGAACCCCGCAACTAGAAGCTCCATAACTAGAAACTCCGCTACTAGAAACTCCACAACTTGAGACTTCGCAACTAGAAACTCCGCAACTAGAAACACCACAACTAGAGACTCCAGAACTACAAACTCCACAACTAGAAACTCCACAACTACGAACCTCACAACTAGAAACTTCAACACTAGAAACCCCACAACTTGGGACTTCGCAACTAGAAACTCCATAACTTGAGACTTCGCAACTAGAAACTCGGCAACTAGAAACTCCCCAACTAGAAACTCCCCAACTAGAAACTCCACAACTAGAAACTCCACAACTACAGACTCCACAACTACAAACTCCACAACTAGAAACTCCACAACCGGAAACTCCGCAACTAGAAACTCCGCAACTAGAAACTCCACAACTAGAAATTCCACAACCAGAGACTCGACAACTTGAGACTCCACAACTAGAAACTCCACAGCTAGAAACTCCACTACTAGAAACTCCGCAACTAGAAACGCAGCAACTAGAAACTCGACAACAAGAAACTCCACAACTAGAAACTCCACAACTTGAAACACCACAACTAGATACTCCACAACTACAAATTCCACAACTAGACATTCCAAATTTAGAAACTCCGCAACTAGAAACTCCGCAACTTGAAACTATGCAACTAGAAACTCCACAGCTAGAGACTCAATAACTAGGAACTCCACAACTAGAAACTCCAAAACTACAAACTCCACAACTACAAACTCCAAATTTAGAAACTCCACAACTAGAAACTCCGCAACTTGAAACTCCACAACTAGAGACTCCATAACTAGGAACTCCACAACTAAAAACTCCCCAACTACAAACTCCACAACTAGAAACTCCGCAAATAGAAACTCCACAACTAGAAATTCCACAATCAGAGACTCAACAACTTGAGACTCCACAAATAAAAACTCCACAACTAGAAACTCCACAACTAGACACTTCGCAACTAGAAACTCCACAAATAGAGACTCCACTAGAAAACTCCGCAACTAGAAACTCCACAACTACGAACCTCACAACTTCCACAACTAGAAACTCCGCAACTAGAAACTCCACAGCTAGAAACTCCACAACTTGAGACTTCGCAACTAGAAACTCGGCAACTAGAAACTCAACAACTAGAAACTCCACAACTAAAAACTCCACAACTAGAAACACCACAACTAGATACTCCACAACTACAAATTCCACAACTATAAACTCCAAAATTAGGAACTCTGCAACTAGAAACTCCGCAAATTGAAACTCTACTACTAGAGACTCCATAACTAGGAACTCCACAACTAGAAACTCCACAACCAGAAACTCCGCAACTAAAAACTCCACAACTAGAAATTCCACAACCAGAGACTCGACAACTTGAGACTCCACAACTAAAAACTCCACAGCTAGAAACTCCACAACTAGAAACTCCGCAACTAGAAACGCAGCAACTAGAAACTCCACAAGAAACTCCACAACTAGAAACTCCACAACTGGAAACACCACAACTAGATACTCCACAACTACAAATTCCACAACTAGACATTCCAAATTTAGAAACTCCGCAACTAGAAACTCCGCAACTTGAAACTATGCAACTAGAAACTCCACAGCTAGAGACTCAATAACTAGGAACTCCACAACTAGAAACTCCAAAACTACAAACTCCACAACTACAAACTCCAAATTTAGAAACTCCACAACTAGAAACTCCGCAACTTGAAACTCCACAACTAGAGACTCCATAACTAGGAACTCCACAACTAAAAACTCCCCAACTACAAACTCCACAACTAGAAACTCCGCAAATAGAAACTCCACAACTAGAAATTCCACAACCAGAGACTCAACAACTTGAGACTCCACAAATAAAAACTCCACAACTAGAAACTCCACAACTAGACACTTCGCAACTAGAAACTCCACAAATAGAGACTCCACTAGAAAACTCCGCAACTAGAAACTTCACAACTACGAACCTCACAACTTCCACAACTAGAAACTCCGCAACTAGAAACTCCACAGCTAGAAACTCCAAAACTTGAGACTTCGCAACTAGAAACTCGGCAACTAGAAACTCAACAACTAGAAACTCCACAACTAAAAACTCCACAACTAGAAACACCACAACTAGATACTCCACAACTACAAATTCCACAACTAGAAACTCCAAGTTTAGAAACTCCGCAACTAGAAACTCCGCAAATTGAAACTCTACTACTAGAGACTCCATAACTAGGAACTCCACAACTAGAAACTCCACAACCAGAAACTCCGCAACTAGAAACTCCACAACTAGAAACTCCACAACTAGAAACTCCGCAACTAGAAACCAAGCAACTAGAAACTCCACAACTAGGAACTACACACCTATAAATTCCACAACTTGAAACTCCACAACTTGAAACTCAACAACTAGACTCCACACCTAGAAACTCTGCAACTAGAAACTCCACAACTAGAAACTTCATAACTAGAAACTATGCAACTAGAAACTCTGCAACTAGAAACTCCACAGCTAGAACGTCCGCAACTAGAAACTCTGCAACTAGAAACTCCGCAACTAGAATCTCCACAGCTAGAAACTCCGCAACTAGAAACTCCACAACTAGAAACTCCACAACTAGAGACTCCACAACTAGAGGCTCCGCAACTAGAAACTTCACAGCTAGAAACTCTGCAACTAGAAACTCCGCAACTAGAGACTCCGCAACTAGAAACTCCACAACTAGAAACTCCACAACTAGAAGCTCCGCAACTAGAAACTCCACAGCTAGAACGTCCGCAACTAGAAACTCTGCAACTAGAAACTCCACGACTAGAAACTCCACAACTAGAAACTCCACAACTTGAAACACCACAACTAGATACTCCACAACTACAAATTCCACAACTAGACACTCCAAATTTAGAAACTCCGCAACTAGAAACTCCGCAACTTGAAACTCCACAACTACAGTCTCCATAACTAGGAACTCCACAACTAGAAACTCCACAACTACAGACTCCACAACTACAAACTTCACAACTAGAAACTACACAACCAGAAACTCCGCAACTAGAAACTCCACAACTAGAAATTCCACAACCAGAGACACAACTAGAAACTCCGCAACTAGAAACTCCACAGCTAGAAACACCACAACTTGAGACTTCGCAACTTGAAACTCGGCAACTAAAAACTCAACAACTAGAAACTCCACAACTAGAAACTCCACAACTAGAAACTCCACAACTTGAAACACCACAACTAGATACTCCACAACTACAAATTCCACAACTAGAAACTCCAAATTTAGAAACTCCGCAACTAGAAACTCCGCAACTTGAAACTCCACAACTAGAGAATCCATAACTAGGAACTCCACAACTAGAAACTCCACAACTACAGACTCCACAACTACAAACTTCACAACTACAAACTCCACAACCAGAAACTCCGCAACTAGAAACTCCACAACTAGAAATACCACAACCACAGACTCAACAACTAGAGACTCCACAACCAAAAACTCCACAACTAGAAACTCCGTAACTAGAAACCCAGCAACTAGAAACTCCACAACTAGGAACTCCACACCTATAAATTCCACAACTTGAAACTCCACAACTAGAAACTCCACAACTAGACACTTCGCAACTAGAAACTCCACAAATAGAGACTCCACTAGAAAACTCCGCAACTAGAAACTCCACAACTACGAACCTCACAACTTGAAACTCCACAACTAGAAACTCCGCAACTAGAAACTCCACAGCTAAATACTCCAACACTTGAGACTTCGCAACTAGAAACTCGGCAACTAGAAACACCACAACTAGATAGTCCACAACTAAAAACTCCACAACTAGAAACACCACAACTAGATAGTCCACAACTACAAATTCCACAACTAGAAACTCCAAATTTAGAAACTCCGCAACTAGAAACTCCGCAAATTGAAACTCTACTACTAGAGACTCCATAACTAGGAACTCCACAACTAGAAACTCCACAACCAGAAACTCCGCAACTAGAAACTCCACAACTAGAAATTCCACAACCAGTGACTCAACAACTAGAGACTCCCCAACTAAAAACTCCACAACTAGAAACTCCACAACTAGTAACTCCACAACTAGAAACTCCGCAACTAGAAACCAAGCAACTAGAAACTCCACAACAAGGAACTACACACCTATAAATTCCACAACTTGAAACTCCACAACTAGAAACTCAACAACTAGACACTCCACACCTAGAAACTCTGCAACTAGAAACTCCACAACTAGAAACTTCATAACTAGAAACTATGCAACTAGAAACTCTGCAACTAGAAACTCCACAGCTAGAACGTCCGCAACTAGAAACTCTGCAACTAGAAACTCCACAACTAGAGACTCCACAACTAGAGGCTCCGCAACTAGAAACTTCACAGCTAGAAACTCTGCAACTAGAAACTCCGCAACTAGAGACTCCGCAACTAGAAACCCCACAACTAGAAACTCCACAACTAGAAGCTCCGCAACTAGAAACTCCACAGCTAGAACGTCCGCAACTAGAAACTCTGCAACTAGAAACTCCACGACTAGAAACTCCAGAACTAGAAACTCCACAACTTGAAATACCACAACTAGATACTCCGCAACTACAAATTCCACAACTAGAAACTCCCCAACTAGAAACTCCATAACTAGGAACTCCGCAACCAGAAACTCCACAACTGGAGACTCCATAACTAGGAACTCCACAACTAGAAACTCCACAGCTACAGACTCCACAACAAGAAACTCCACAGCTAGAGACTCCACAACTAGAAACTCCACAAATACGAACCCCACAAATACGAACCCCGCAACTAGAAGCTCCATAACTAGAAACTCCGCAACTAGAAACTCCACAACTTGAGACTTCGCAACTAGAAACTCCACAACTTGAAACACCACAACTAGAGACTCCACAACTGCAAACTCCACAACCAGAAACTCCGCAACTAGAAACTCCACAACTAAAAATACCACAACCACAGACTCAACAACTAGAGACTCCACAACCAAAAACTCCACAACTAGAAACTCCACAGCTAGAAACTCTGTAACTAGAAACCCAGCAACTAGAAACTCCACAACTAGGAACTCCACACCTATAAATTCCACAACTTGAAACTACACAACTAGAAACTCAACAACTAGAAACTCCACACCTAGAAACTCCGCAACTAGAAACTCCACAACTAGAAAATCACAACTAGAAACTATGCAAGTAGAAACTCCGCAACTAGAAACTCCACAACTAGAAACTCTGCAACTAGAAACTCCGCAACTAGAAACTCCACAGCTAGAAACTCCACAACTAGAAACTCCACAACTAGAAACTCCACGAGTAGAGACTCCACACCTAGAGACTCCGTAACTTGAAACTCCACAACTAGAAACTCCGCAACTAGAAACCAAGCAACTAGAAACTCCACAACTAGGGACTACACACCTATAAATTCCACAACTTGAAACTCCACAACTAGAAACTCAACAACTAGAGACTCCACACCTAGAAACTCCGCAACTAGCAACTCCACAGCTAGAAACTCCACAACTAGAAACTCCACAACAAGAAACTCCACAACTAGGGACTCCACAACTAGAGGCTCCGCAACTAGAAACTTCACAGCTAGAAACTCTGCAACTAGAAACTCCGCAACTAGAGACTCCGCAACTAGAAGCTCCACAATTAGAAACTCCGCAACTAGAAGCTCCGCAACTAGAAACTCCACAGCTAGAACGTCCGCAACTAGAAACTCTGCAACTAGAAACTCCACGACTAGAAACTCCACGACTAGAAACTCCACAACTAGAAACTCCACAACTAGAAACTCCACAACTAGAGACTCCACAACTAGAGACTCCGCAACTAAAAACTCCACAGCTAGAAACTCCGCAACTAGAAACTCCGCAACTAGAATCTCCACAACTAGAGAGTCCACAGCTCTAAACTCCACAACTTGAAACTCTGCAACTCGAAACTCTGCAACTAGAAAATCCCCAACTAGAAACTACACAACTAGAATCTCCGCAACTCAAAACTCCACAACTACAAAATCCACAACTAGGAACTTGACAATTGGGAACTCCGCAACTAGAAAATCTACAACTAGAAACTCGAAAACTAAAAACTCCAACTAGAAACTCCACAACTAGAAACTCCACAACTAGAAACTCCACAACTAGACACTTTGCAACTAGAAACTCCACAACTAGACATTCCACAACTAGAAAACTCTGCAACTAAAAACTGCACAGCTAGAAACTTGCTACTCGAAACTCTGCTACTAGAAACTCCGCAACTAGAAACTCCACAGCTACAAACTCCACAATTAGAAACTCCACAACTAGAGACTCCACAACTAGAAACTCCATGACTAGAAACTCCAGAATTAGAAACTCCACAGCTAGAAACTCCACAACTTGAGACTTTGCAACTAGAAACTCGGCAACTAGAAACTTAACAAATAGAAACTCCACAACTAGAAACTTCACAACTAGAAACTCCACAACTTGAAACACCACAACTAGATACCCCGCAACTACAAATTCCACAACTAGAAACTCCACAACTAGAAACTCCACAACTAGAAACTCCATAACTAGAAACCCAGCAACTAGAAACTCCACAACTAGGAACTCCACACCTATAATTTCCACAACTTGAAACTCCACAACTAGAAACTCCACAACTAGACACTTCGCAACTAGAAACTCCACAAATAGAGACTCCACTAGAAAACTCCGCAACTAGAAACTCCACAACTACGAACCTCACAACTTGAAACTCCACAACTAGAAACTCCGCAACTAGAAACTCCACAGCTAAATACTCCACAACTTGAGACTTCGCAACTAGAAACTCGGCAACTAGAAACTCAACAACTAGAAACTCCACAACTAAAAACTCCACAACTAGAAACACCACAACTAGATAGTCCACAACTACAAATTCCACAACTAGAAACTCCAAATTTAGAAACTCCGCAACTAGAAACTCCGCAAATTGAAACTCTACTACTAGAGACTCCATAACTAGGAACTCCACAACTAGAAACTCCACAACCAGAAACTCCGCTACTAGAAACTCCACAACTAGAAATTCCACAACCAGTGACTCAACAACTAGAGACTCCCCAACTAAACACTCCACAACTAGAAACTCCACAACTAGTAACTCCACAAGTAGAAACTCCGCAACTAGAAACCAAGCAACTAGAAACTCCACAACAAGGAACTACACACCTATAAATTCCACAACTTGAAACTCCACAACTAGAAACTCAACAACTAGACACTCCACACCTAGAAACTCTGCAACTAGAAACTCCACAACTAGAAACTTCATAACTAGAAACTATGCAACTAGAAACTCTGCAACTAGAAACTCCACAGCTAGAACGTCCGCAACTAGAAACTCTGCAACTAGAAACTCCACAACTAGAGACTCCACAACTAGAGGCTCCGCAACTAGAAACTTCACAGCTAGAAACTCTGCAACTAGAAACTCCGCAACTAGAGACTCCGCAACTAGATACCCCAACACTAGAAACTCCACAACTAGAAGCTCCGCAACTAGAAACTCCACAGCTAGAACGTCCGCAACTAGAAACTCTGCAACTAGAAACTCCACGACTAGAAACTCCAGAACTAGAAACTACACAACTTGAAATACCACAACTAGATACTCCGCAACTACAAATTCCACAACTAGAAACTCCCCAACTAGAAACTCCATAACTAGGAACTCCGCAACCAGAAACTCCACAACTGGAGACTCCATAACTAGGAACTCCACAACTAGAAACTCCACAGCTACAGACTCCACAACAAGAAACTCCACAGCTAGAGACTCCACAACTAGAAACTCCACAAATACGAACCCCACAAATACGAACCCCGCAACTAGAAGCTCCATAACTAGAAACTCCGCAACTAGAAACTCCACAACTTGAGACTTCGCAACTAGAAACTCCACAACTTGAAACACCACAACTAGAGACTCCACAACTGCAAACTCCACAACCAGAAACTCCGCAACTAGAAACTCCACAACTAGAAATACCACAACCACAGACTCAACAACTAGAGACTCCACAACCAAAAACTCCACAACTAGAAACTCCACAGCTAGAAACTCTGTAACTAGAAACCCAGCAACTAGAAACTCCACAACTAGGAACTCCACACCTATAAATTCCACAACTTGAAACTACACAACTAGAAACTCAACAACTAGAAACTCCACACCTAGAAACTCCGCAACTAGAAACTCCACAACTAGAAAATCACAACTAGAAACTATGCAAGTAGAAACTCCGCAACTAGAAACTCCACAACTAGAAACTCTGCAACTAGAAACTCCGCAACTAGAAACTCCACAGCTAGAAACTCCACAACTAGAAACTCCACAACTAGAAACTCCACGAGTAGAGACTCCACACCTAGAGACTCCGTAACTTGAAACTCCACAACTAGAAGCTCCGCAACTAGAAACCAAGCAACTAGAAACTCCACAACTAGGGACTACACACCTATAAATTCCACAACTTGAAACTCCACAACTAGAAACTCAACAACTAGAGACTCCACACCTAGAAACTCCGCAACTAGCAACTCCACAGCTAGAAACTCCACAACTAGAAACTCCACAACTAGAAACTCCACAACTAGGGACTCCACAACTAGAGGCTCCGCAACTAGAAACTTCACAGCTAGAAACTCTGCAACTAGAAACTCCGCAACTAGAGACTCCGCAACTAGAAGCTCCACAACTAGAAACTCCGCAACTAGAAGCTCCGCCACTAGAAACTCCACAGCTAGAACGTCCGCAACTAGAAACTCTGCAACTAGAAACTCCACGACTAGAAACTCCACGACTAGAAACTCCACAACTAGAAACTCCACAACTAGAAACTCCACAACTAGAGACTCCACAACTAGAGACTCCGCAACTAAAAACTCCACAGCTAGAAACTCCGCAACTAGAAACTCCGCAACTAGAATCTCCACAACTGCAGAGTCCACAGCTCTAAACTTCACAACTTGAAACTCTGCAACTCGAAACTCTGCAACTAGAAAATCCCCAACTAGAAACTACACAACTAGAATCTCCGCAACTCAAAACTCCGCAACTACAAAATCCACAACTAGGAACTTGACAATTGGGAACTCCGCAACTAGAAAATCTACAACTAGAAACTCGAAAACTAAAAACTCCAACTAGAAACTCCACAACTAGAAACTCCACAACTAGAAACTCCACAACTAGACACTTTGCAACTAGAAACTCCACAACTAGACATTCCACAACTAGAAAACTCTGCAACTAAAAACTGCACAGCTAGAAACTTGCAACTCGAAACTCTGCTAATAGAAACTCCGCAACTAGAAACTCCACAGCTACAAACTCCACAATTAGAAACTCCACAACTAGAGACTCCACAACTAGAAACTCCATGACTAGAAACTCCAGAATTAGAAACTCCACAGCTAGAAACTCCACAACTTGAGACTTTGCAACTAGAAACTCGGCAACTAGAAACTTAACAAATAGAAACTCCACAACTAGAAACTTAACAACTAGAAACTCCACAACTTGAAACACCACAACTAGATACCCCGCAACTACAAATTCCACAACTAGAAACTCCACAACTAGAAACTCCACAACTAGAAACTCCATAACTAGAATCTCCGCAACTAGAAACTCCACAATAGAGAGTCCATAACTAGGAACTCCACAACTAGAAACTCCACAGCTACAGACTCCACAACTACAGACTCCAAAACTAGAAACTCCACAGCTAGAGACTCCACAACTAGAAACTCCACAAATACGAACCCCACAAATACGAACCCCGCAACTAGAAGCTCCATAACTAGAAACTCCGCAACTAGAAACTCCACAACTTGAGACTTCGCAACTAGAAACTCCACAACTAGAAACACCACAACTAGAGACTCCAGAACTACAAACTCCACAACTAGAAACTCCACAACTACGAACCTCACAACTAGAAACTCCAACACTAGAAACCCCACAACTTGGGACTTCGCAACTAGAAACTCCATAACTTGAGACTTCGCAACTAGAAACTCGGCAACTAGAAACTCCCCAACTAGAAACTCCACAACTAGAAACTCCACAACTACAGACTCCACAACTACAAACTCCACAACTAGAAACTCCACAACCGGAAACTCCGCAACTAGAAACTCCGCAACTAGAAACTCCACAACTAGAAATTCCACAACCAGAGACTCGACAACTTGAGACTCCACAACTAGAAACTCCACAGCTAGAAACTCCACAACTAGAAACTCCGCAACTAGAAACGCAGCAACTAGAAACTCCACAACAAGAAACTCCACAACTAGAAACTCCACAACTTTTAACACCACAACTAGATACTCCACAACTACAAATTCCACAACTAGACATTCCAAATTTAGAAACTCCGAAACTAGAAACTCCGCAACTTGAAACTATGCAACTAGAAACTCCACAGCTAGAGACTCAATAACTAGGAACTCCACAACTAGAAACTCCAAAACTACAAACTCCACAACTACAAACTCCAAATTTAGAAACTCCACAACTAGAAACTCCGCAACTTGAAACTCCACAACTAGAGACTCCATAACTAGGAACTCCACAACTAAAAACTCCCCAACTACAAACTCCACAACTAGAAACTCCGCAAATAGAAACTCCACAACTAGAAATTCCACAGCCAGAGACTCAACAACTTGAGACTCCACAAATAAAAACTCCACAACTAGAAACTCCACAACTAGACACTTCGCAACTAGAAACTCCACAAATAGAGACTCCACTAGAAAACTCCGCAACTAGAAACTCCACAACTACGAACCTCACAACTTCCACAACTAGAAACTCCGCAACTAGAAACTCCACAGCTAGAAACTCCACAACTTGAGACTTCGCAACTAGAAACTCGGCAACTAGAAACTCAACAACTAGAAACTCCACAACTAAAAACTCCACAACTAGAAACACCACAACTAGATACTCCACAACTACAAATTCCACAACTATAAACTCCAAAATTAGGAACTCTGCAACTAGAAACTCCGCAAATTGAAACTCTACTACTAGAGACTCCATAACTAGGAACTCCACAACTAGAAACTCCACAACCAGAAACTCCGCAACTAGAAACTCCACAACTAGAAATTCCACAACCAGTGACTCAACAACTAGAGACTCCCCAACTAAAAACTCCACAACTAGAAACTCCACAACTAGTAACTCCACAACTAGAAACTCCGCAACTAGAAACCAAGCAACTAGAAACTCTACAACTAGGAACTACACACCTATAAATTCCACAACTTGAAACTCCACAACTAGAAACTCAACAACTAGAGACTCCACACCTAGAAACTCTGCAACTAGAAACTCCACAACTAGAAACTTCATAACTAGAAACTCTGCAACTAGAAACTCTGCAACTAGAAACTCCACAGCTAGAACGTCCGCAACTAGAAACTCTGCAACTAGAAACTCCGCAACTAGAATCTCCACAGCTAGAAACTCCGCAACTAGAAACTCCACAACTAGAAACTCCACAACTAGAGACTCCACAACTAGAGGCTCCGCAACTAGAAACTTCACAGCTAGAAACTCTGCAACTAGAAACTCCGCAACTAGAGACTCCGCAACTAGAAACTCCACAACTAGAAACTCCACAACTAGAAGCTCCGCAACTAGAAACTCCACAGCTATAACGTCCGCAACTAGAAACTCTGCAACTAGAAACTCCACGACTAGAAACTCCACAACTAGAAACTCCACAACTTGAAACACCACAACTAGATACTCCACAACTACAAATTCCACAACTAGACACTCCAAATTTAGAAACTCCGCAACTAGAAACTCCGCAACTTGAAACTCCACAACTACAGTCTCCATAACTAGGAACTCCACAACTAGAAACTCCACAACTACAGACTCCACAACTACAAACTTCACAACTAGAAACTACACAACCAGAAACTCCGCAACTAGAAACTCCACAACTAGAAATTCCACAACCAGAGACACAACAACTAGAAACTCCGCAACTAGAAACTCCACAGCTAGAAACACCACAACTTGAGACTTCGCAACTTGAAACTCGGCAACTAAAAACTCAACAACTAGAAACTCCACAACTAGAAACTCCACAACTAGAAACTCCACAACTTGAAACACCACAAATAGATACTCCACAACTATAAATTCCACAACTAGAAACTCCAAATTTAGAAACTCCGCAACTAGAAACTCCGCAACTTGAAACTCCACAACTAGAGAATCCATAACTAGGAACTCCACAACTAGAAACTCCACAACTACAGACTCCACAACTACAAACTTCACAACTACAAACTCCACAACCAGAAACTCCGCAACTAGAAACTCCACAACTAGAAATACCACAACCACAGACTCAACAACTAGAGACTCCACAACCAAAAACTCCACAACTAGAAACTCCGTAACTAGAAACCCAGCAACTAGAAACTCCACAACTAGGAACTCCACACCTATAAATTCCACAACTTGAAACTCCACAACTAGAAACTCAACAACTAGAAACTCCACACCTAGAAACTCCACAACTAGAAACTCCACAACTAGAAACTTCACAACTAGAAACTATGCAAGTAGAAACTCCGCAACTAGAAACTCCACAACTAGAAACTCTGCAACTAGAAACTCCGCAACTAGAAACTCAAAAGCTAGAAAATCCACAACTAGAAATTCCACAACTAGAAACTCCACGACTAGAGACTCCACACCTAGAGACTCCGCAACTTGAAACTCCACAACTAGAGACTCCATAACTAGGAACTCCACAACTAGAAACTCCACAACTACAGACTCCACAACTACAAACTCCACAACTAGAAACTCCACAACCGGAAACTCCGCAACTAGAAACTCCGCAACTAGAAACTCCTCAACTAGAAATTCCACAACCAGAGACTCCATATCTAGGAACTCCGCAACTAGAAACTCCACAACTAGAAATTCCACAACCACAGACTCAACAACTAGAGACTCCCCAACTAAAAACTCCACAACTAGAAACTGCACAACTAGAAACTTCACAACTAGAAACTCCGCAACAAGAAACCAAGCAACTAGAAACTCCACAACTAGGGACTACACACCTATAAATTCCACAACTTGAAACTCCACAACTAGAAACTCAACAACTAGAGACTCCACACCTAGAAACTCCGCAACTAGAAACTCCACAGCTAGAAACTCCACAACTAGAAACTCCACAACTAGAAACTCCACAACTAGAGACTCCACAACTAGAGGCTCCGCAACTAGAAACTTCACAGCTAGAAACTCTGCAACTAAAAACTCCGCAACTAGAGACTCCGCAACTAGAAACTCCACAACTAGAAACTCCGCAACTAGAAGCTCCGCAACTAGAAACTCCACAGCTAGAACGTCCGCAACTAGAAACTCTGCAACTAGAAACACCACGACTAGAAACTCCACAACTAGAAACTCCACAACTAGACACTTTGCAACTAGAAACTCCACAACTAGACATTCCACAACTAGAAAACTCTGCAACTAAAAACTGCACAGCTAGAAACTTGCAACTCGAAACTCTGCTACTAGAAACTCCGCAACTAGAAACTCCACAGCTACAAACTCCACAATTAGAAACTCCACAACTAGAGACTCCACAACTAGAAACTCCATGACTAGAAACTCCAGAATTAGAAACTCCACAGCTAGAAACTCCACAACTTGAGACTTTGCAACTAGAAACTCGGCAACTAGAAACTTAACAAATAGAAACTCCACAACTAGAAACTTCACAACTAGAAACTCCACAACTTGAAACACCACAACTAGATACCCCGCAACTACAAATTCCACAACTAGAAACTCCACAACTAGAAACTCCACAACTAGAAACTCCATAACTAGAATCTCCGCAACTAGAAACTCCACAATAGAGAGTCCATAACTAGGAACTCCACAACTAGAAACTCCACAGCTACAGACTCCACAACTACAGACTCCAAAACTAGAAACTCCACAGCTAGAGACTCCACAACTAGAAACTCCTCAAATACGAACCCCACAAATACGAACCCCGCAACTAGAAGCTCCATAACTAGAAACTCCGCAACTAGAAACTCCACAACTTGAGACTTCGCAACTAGAAACTCCACAACTAGAAACACCACAACTAGAGACTCCAGAACTACAAACTCCACAACTAGAAACTCCACAACTACGAACCTCACAACTAGAAACTCCAACACTAGAAACCCCACAACTTGGGACTTCGCAACTAGAAACTCCATAACTTGAGACTTCGCAACTAGAAACTCGGCAACTAGAAACTCCCCAACTAGAAACTCCACAACTAGAAACTCCACAACTACAGACTCCACAACTACAAACTCCACAACTAGAAACTCCACAACCGGAAACTCCGCAACTAGAAACTCCGCAACTAGAAACTCCACAACTAGAAATTCCACAACCAGAGACTCGACAACTTGAGACTCCACAACTAGAAACTCCACAGCTAGAAACTCCACAACTAGAAACTCCGCAACTAGAAACGCAGCAACTAGAAACTCCACAACAAGAAACTCCACAACTAGAAACTCCACAACTTTTAACACCACAACTAGATACTCCACAACTACAAATTCCACAACTAGACATTCCAAATTTAGAAACTCCGCAACTAGAAACTCCGCAACTTGAAACTATGCAACTAGAAACTCCACAGCTAGAGACTCAATAACTAGGAACTCCACAACTAGAAACTCCAAAACTACAAACTCCACAACTACAAACTCCAAATTTAGAAACTCCACAACTAGAAACTCCGCAACTTGAAACTCCACAACTAGAGACTCCATAACTAGGAACTCCACAACTAAAAACTCCCCAACTACAAACTCCACAACTAGAAACTCCGCAAATAGAAACTCCACAACTAGAAATTCCACAACCAGAGACTCAACAACTTGAGACTCCACAAATAAAAACTCCACAACTAGAAACTCCACAACTAGACACTTCGCAACTAGAAACTCCACAAATAGAGACTCCACTAGAAAACTCCGCAACTAGAAACTCCACAACTACGAACCTCACAACTTCCACAACTAGAAACTCCGCAACTAGAAACTCCACAGCTAGAAACTCCACAACTTGAGACTTCGCAACTAGAAACTCGGCAACTAGAAACTCAACAACTAGAAACTCCACAACTAAAAACTCCACAACTAGAAACACCACAACTAGATACTCCACAACTACAAATTCCACAACTATAAACTCCAAAATTAGGAACTCTGCAACTAGAAACTCCGCAAATTGAAACTCTACTACTAGAGACTCCATAACTAGGAACTCCACAACTAGAAACTCCACAACCAGAAACTCCGCAACTAGAAACTCCACAACTAGAAATTCCACAACCAGTGACTCAACAACTAGAGACTCCCCAAATAAAAACTCCACAACTAGAAACTCCACAACTAGTAACTCCACAACTAGAAACTCCGCAACTAGAAACCAAGCAACTAGAAACTCTACAACTAGGAACTACACACCTATAAATTCCACAACTTGAAACTCCACAACTAGAAACTCAACAACTAGAGACTCCACACCTAGAAACTCTGCAACTAGAAACTCCACAACTAGAAACTTCATAACTAGAAACTCTGCAACTAGAAACTCTGCAACTAGAAACTCCACAGCTAGAACGTCCGCAACTAGAAACTCTGCAACTAGAAACTCCGCAACTAGAATCTCCACAGCTAGAAACTCCGCAACTAGAAACTCCACAACTAGAAACTCCACAACTAGAGACTCCACAACTAGAGGCTCCGCAACTAGAAACTTCACAGCTAGAAACTCTGCAACTAGAAACTCCGCAACTAGAGACTCCGCAACTAGAAACTCCACAACTAGAAACTCCACAACTAGAAGCTCCGCAACTAGAAACTCCACAGCTATAACGTCCGCAACTAGAAACTCTGCAACTAGAAACTCCACGACTAGAAACTCCACAACTAGAAACTCCACAACTTGAAACACCACAACTAGATACTCCACAACTACAAATTCCACAACTAGACACTCCAAATTTAGAAACTCCGCAACTAGAAACTCCGCAACTTGAAACTCCACAACTACAGTCTCCATAACTAGGAACTCCACAACTAGAAACTCCACAACTACAGACTCCACAACTACAAACTTCACAACTAGAAACTACACAACCAGAAACTCCGCAACTAGAAACTCCACAACTAGAAATTCCACAACCAGAGACACAACAACTAGAAACTCCGCAACTAGAAACTCCACAGCTAGAAACACCACAACTTGAGACTTCGCAACTTGAAACTCGGCAACTAAAAACTCAACAACTAGAAACTCCACAACTAGAAACTCCACAACTAGAAACTCCACAACTTGAAACACCACAAATAGATACTCCACAACTATAAATTCCACAACTAGAAACTCCAAATTTAGAAACTCCGCAACTAGAAACTCCGCAACTTGAAACTCCACAACTAGAGAATCCATAACTAGGAACTCCACAACTAGAAACTCCACAACTACAGACTCCACAACTACAAACTTCACAACTACAAACTCCACAACCAGAAACTCCGCAACTAGAAACTCCACAACTAGAAATACCACAACCACAGACTCAACAACTAGAGACTCCACAACCAAAAACTCCACAACTAGAAACTCCGTAACTAGAAACCCAGCAACTAGAAACTCCACAACTAGGAACTCCACACCTATAAATTCCACAACTTGAAACTCCACAACTAGAAACTCAACAACTAGAAACTCCACACCTAGAAACTCCACAACTAGAAACTTCACAACTAGAAACTCCACAACTTGAAACACCACAACTAGATACCCCGCAACTACAAATTCCACAACTAGAAACTCCACAACTAGAAACTCCACAACTAGAAACTCCATAACTAGAATCTCCGCAACTAGAAACTCCACAATAGAGAGTCCATAACTAGGAACTCCACAACTAGAAACTCCACAGCTACAGACTCCACAACTACAGACTCCAAAACTAGAAACTCCACAGCTAGAGACTCCACAACTAGAAACTCCACAAATACGAACCCCACAAATACGAACCCCGCAACTAGAAGCTCCATAACTAGAAACTTCGCAACTAGAAACTCCACAACTTGAGACTTCGCAACTAGAAACTCCACAACTAGAAACACCACAACTAGAGACTCCAGAACTACAAACTCCACAACTAGAAACTCCACAACTACGAACCTCACAACTAGAAACTCCAACACTAGAAACCCCACAACTTGGGACTTCGCAACTAGAAACTCCATAACTTGAGACTTCGCAACTAGAAACTCGGCAACTAGAAACTCCCCAACTAGAAACTCCACAACTAGAAACTCCACAACTACAGACTCCACAACTACAAACTCCACAACTAGAAACTCCACAACCGGAAACTCCGCAACTAGAAACTCCGCAACTAGAAACTCCACAACTAGAAATTCCACAACCAGAGACTCGACAACTTGAGACTCCACAACTAGAAACTCCACAGCTAGAAACTCCACAACTAGAAACTCCGCAACTAGAAACGCAGCAACTAGAAACTCCACAACAAGAAACTCCACAACTAGAAACTCCACAACTTTTAACACCACAACTAGATACTCCACAACTACAAATTCCACAACTAGACATTCCAAATTTAGAAACTCCGAAACTAGAAACTCCGCAACTTGAAACTATGCAACTAGAAACTCCACAGCTAGAGACTCAATAACTAGGAACTCCACAACTAGAAACTCCAAAACTACAAACTCCACAACTACAAACTCCAAATTTAGAAACTCCACAACTAGAAACTCCGCAACTTGAAACTCCACAACTAGAGACTCCATAACTAGGAACTCCACAACTAAAAACTCCCCAACTACAAACTCCACAACTAGAAACTCCGCAAATAGAAACTCCACAACTAGAAATTCCACAACCAGAGACTCAACAACTTGAGACTCCACAAATAAAAACTCCACAACTAGAAACTCCACAACTAGACACTTCGCAACTAGAAACTCCACAAATAGAGACTCCACTAGAAAACTCCGCAACTAGAAACTCCACAACTACGAACCTCACAACTTCCACAACTAGAAACTCCGCAACTAGAAACTCCACAGCTAGAAACTCCACAACTTGAGACTTCGCAACTAGAAACTCGGCAACTAGAAACTCAACAACTAGAAACTCCACAACTAAAAACTCCACAACTAGAAACACCACAACTAGATACTCCACAACTACAAATTCCACAACTATAAACTCCAAAATTAGGAACTCTGCAACTAGAAACTCCGCAAATTGAAACTCTACTACTAGAGACTCCATAACTAGGAACTCCACAACTAGAAACTCCACAACCAGAAACTCCGCAACTAGAAACTCCACAACTAGAAATTCCACAACCAGTGACTCAACAACTAGAGACTCCCCAACTAAAAACTCCACAACTAGAAACTCCACAACTAGTAACTCCACAACTAGAAACTCCGCAACTAGAAACCAAGCAACTAGAAACTCTACAACTAGGAACTACACACCTATAAATTCCACAACTTGAAACTCCACAACTAGAAACTCAACAACTAGAGACTCCACACCTAGAAACTCTGCAACTAGAAACTCCACAACTAGAAACTTCATAACTAGAAACTCTGCAACTAGAAACTCTGCAACTAGAAACTCCACAGCTAGAACGTCCGCAACTAGAAACTCTGCAACTAGAAACTCCGCAACTAGAATCTCCACAGCTAGAAACTCCGCAACTAGAAACTCCACAACTAGAAACTCCACAACTAGAGACTCCACAACTAGAGGCTCCGCAACTAGAAACTTCACAGCTAGAAACTCTGCAACTAGAAACTCCGCAACTAGAGACTCCGCAACTAGAAACTCCACAACTAGAAACTCCACAACTAGAAGCTCCGCAACTAGAAACTCCACAGCTATAACGTCCGCAACTAGAAACTCTGCAACTAGAAACTCCACGACTAGAAACTCCACAACTAGAAACTCCACAACTTGAAACACCACAACTAGATACTCCACAACTACAAATTCCACAACTAGACACTCCAAATTTAGAAACTCCGCAACTAGAAACTCCGCAACTTGAAACTCCACAACTACAGTCTCCATAACTAGGAACTCCACAACTAGAAACTCCACAACTACAGACTCCACAACTACAAACTTCACAACTAGAAACTACACAACCAGAAACTCCGCAACTAGAAACTCCACAACTAGAAATTCCACAACCAGAGACACAACAACTAGAAACTCCGCAACTAGAAACTCCACAGCTAGAAACACCACAACTTGAGACTTCGCAACTTGAAACTCGGCAACTAAAAACTCAACAACTAGAAACTCCACAACTAGAAACTCCACAACTAGAAACTCCACAACTTGAAACACCACAAATAGATACTCCACAACTATAAATTCCACAACTAGAAACTCCAAATTTAGAAACTCCGCAACTAGAAACTCCGCCACTTGAAACTCCACAACTAGAGAATCCATAACTAGGAACTCCACAACTAGAAACTCCACAACTACAGACTCCACAACTACAAACTTCACAACTACAAACTCCACAACCAGAAACTCCGCAACTAGAAACTCCACAACTAGAAATACCACAACCACAGACTCAACAACTAGAGACTCCACAACCAAAAACTCCACAACTAGAAACTCCGTAACTAGAAACCCAGCAACTAGAAACTCCACAACTAGGAACTCCACACCTATAAATTCCACAACTTGAAACTCCACAACTAGAAACTCAACAACTAGAAACTCCACACCTAGAAACTCCACAACTAGAAACTCCACAACTAGAAACTTCACAACTAGAAACTATGCAAGTAGAAACTCCGCAACTAGAAACTCCACAACTAGAAACTCTGCAACTAGAAACTCCGCAACTAGAAACTCAAAAGCTAGAAAATCCACAACTAGAAATTCCACAACTAGAAACTCCACGACTAGAGACTCCACACCTAGAGACTCCGCAACTTGAAACTCCACAACTAGAGACTCCATAACTAGGAACTCCACAACTAGAAACTCCACAACTACAGACTCCACAACTACAAACTCCACAACTAGAAACTCCACAACCGGAAACTCCGCAACTAGAAACTCCGCAACTAGAAACTCCTCAACTAGAAATTCCACAACCAGAGACTCCATATCTAGGAACTCCGCAACTAGAAACTCCACAACTAGAAATTCCACAACCACAGACTCAACAACTAGAGACTCCCCAACTAAAAACTCCACAACTAGAAACTGCACAACTAGAAACTTCACAACTAGAAACTCCGCAACAAGAAACCAAGCAACTAGAAACTCCACAACTAGGGACTACACACCTATAAATTCCACAACTTGAAACTCCACAACTAGAAACTCAACAACTAGAGACTCCACACCTAGAAACTCCGCAACTAGAAACTCCACAGCTAGAAACTCCACAACTAGAAACTCCACAACTAGAAACTCCACAACTAGAGACTCCACAACTAGAGGCTCCGCAACTAGAAACTTCACAGCTAGAAACTCTGCAACTAAAAACTCCGCAACTAGAGACTCCGCAACTAGAAACTCCACAACTAGAAACTCCGCAACTAGAAGCTCCGCAACTAGAAACTCCACAGCTAGAACGTCCGCAACTAGAAACTCTGCAACTAGAAACACCACGACTAGAAACTCCACAACTAGAAACTCCACAACTAGACACTTTGCAACTAGAAACTCCACAACTAGACATTCCACAACTAGAAAACTCTGCAACTAAAAACTGCACAGCTAGAAACTTGCAACTCGAAACTCTGCTACTAGAAACTCCGCAACTAGAAACTCCACAGCTACAAACTCCACAATTAGAAACTCCACAACTAGAGACTCCACAACTAGAAACTCCATGACTAGAAACTCCAGAATTAGAAACTCCACAGCTAGAAACTCCACAACTTGAGACTTTGCAACTAGAAACTCGGCAACTAGAAACTTAACAAATAGAAACTCCACAACTAGAAACTTCACAACTAGAAACTCCACAACTTGAAACACCACAACTAGATACCCCGCAACTACAAATTCCACAACTAGAAACTCCACAACTAGAAACTCCACAACTAGAAACTCCATAACTAGAATCTCCGCAACTAGAAACTCCACAATAGAGAGTCCATAACTAGGAACTCCACAACTAGAAACTCCACAGCTACAGACTCCACAACTACAGACTCCAAAACTAGAAACTCCACAGCTAGAGACTCCACAACTAGAAACTCCTCAAATACGAACCCCACAAATACGAACCCCGCAACTAGAAGCTCCATAACTAGAAACTCCGCAACTAGAAACTCCACAACTTGAGACTTCGCAACTAGAAACTCCACAACTAGAAACACCACAACTAGAGACTCCAGAACTACAAACTCCACAACTAGAAACTCCACAACTACGAACCTCACAACTAGAAACTCCAACACTAGAAACCCCACAACTTGGGACTTCGCAACTAGAAACTCCATAACTTGAGACTTCGCAACTAGAAACTCGGCAACTAGAAACTCCCCAACTAGAAACTCCACAACTAGAAACTCCACAACTACAGACTCCACAACTACAAACTCCACAACTAGAAACTCCACAACCGGAAACTCCGCAACTAGAAACTCCGCAACTAGAAACTCCACAACTAGAAATTCCACAACCAGAGACTCGACAACTTGAGACTCCACAACTAGAAACTCCACAGCTAGAAACTCCACAACTAGAAACTCCGCAACTAGAAACGCAGCAACTAGAAACTCCACAACAAGAAACTCCACAACTAGAAACTCCACAACTTTTAACACCACAACTAGATACTCCACAACTACAAATTCCACAACTAGACATTCCAAATTTAGAAACTCCGCAACTAGAAACTCCGCAACTTGAAACTATGCAACTAGAAACTCCACAGCTAGAGACTCAATAACTAGGAACTCCACAACTAGAAACTCCAAAACTACAAACTCCACAACTACAAACTCCAAATTTAGAAACTCCACAACTAGAAACTCCGCAACTTGAAACTCCACAACTAGAGACTCCATAACTAGGAACTCCACAACTAAAAACTCCCCAACTACAAACTCCACAACTAGAAACTCCGCAAATAGAAACTCCACAACTAGAAATTCCACAACCAGAGACTCAACAACTTGAGACTCCACAAATAAAAACTCCACAACTAGAAACTCCACAACTAGACACTTCGCAACTAGAAACTCCACAAATAGAGACTCCACTAGAAAACTCCGCAACTAGAAACTCCACAACTACGAACCTCACAACTTCCACAACTAGAAACTCCGCAACTAGAAACTCCACAGCTAGAAACTCCACAACTTGAGACTTCGCAACTAGAAACTCGGCAACTAGAAACTCAACAACTAGAAACTCCACAACTAAAAACTCCACAACTAGAAACACCACAACTAGATACTCCACAACTACAAATTCCACAACTATAAACTCCAAAATTAGGAACTCTGCAACTAGAAACTCCGCAAATTGAAACTCTACTACTAGAGACTCCATAACTAGGAACTCCACAACTAGAAACTCCACAACCAGAAACTCCGCAACTAGAAACTCCACAACTAGAAATTCCACAACCAGTGACTCAACAACTAGAGACTCCCCAACTAAAAACTCCACAACTAGAAACTCCACAACTAGTAACTCCACAACTAGAAACTCCGCAACTAGAAACCAAGCAACTAGAAACTCTACAACTAGGAACTACACACCTATAAATTCCACAACTTGAAACTCCACAACTAGAAACTCAACAACTAGAGACTCCACACCTAGAAACTCTGCAACTAGAAACTCCACAACTAGAAACTTCATAACTAGAAACTCTGCAACTAGAAACTCTGCAACTAGAAACTCCACAGCTAGAACGTCCGCAACTGGAAACTCTGCAACTAGAAACTCCGCAACTAGAATCTCCACAGCTAGAAACTCCGCAACTAGAAACTCCACAACTAGAAACTCCACAACTAGAGACTCCACAACTAGAGGCTCCGCAACTAGAAACTTCACAGCTAGAAACTCTGCAACTAGAAACTCCGCAACTAGAGACTCCGCAACTAGAAACTCCACAACTAGAAACTCCACAACTAGAAGCTCCGCAACTAGAAACTCCACAGCTATAACGTCCGCAACTAGAAACTCTGCAACTAGAAACTCCACGACTAGAAACTCCACAACTAGAAACTCCACAACTTGAAACACCACAACTAGATACTCCACAACTACAAATTCCACAACTAGACACTCCAAATTTAGAAACTCCGCAACTAGAAACTCCGCAACTTGAAACTCCACAACTACAGTCTCCATAACTAGGAACTCCACAACTAGAAACTCCACAACTACAGACTCCACAACTACAAACTTCACAACTAGAAACTACACAACCAGAAACTCCGCAACTAGAAACTCCACAACTAGAAATTCCACAACCAGAGACACAACAACTAGAAACTCCGCAACTAGAAACTCCACAGCTAGAAACACCACAACTTGAGACTTCGCAACTTGAAACTCGGCAACTAAAAACTCAACAACTAGAAACTCCACAACTAGAAACTCCACAACTAGAAACTCCACAACTTGAAACACCACAAATAGATACTCCACAACTATAAATTCCACAACTAGAAACTCCAAATTTAGAAACTCCGCAACTAGAAACTCCGCAACTTGAAACTCCACAACTAGAGAATCCATAACTAGGAACTCCACAACTAGAAACTCCACAACTACAGACTCCACAACTACAAACTTCACAACTACAAACTCCACAACCAGAAACTCCGCAACTAGAAACTCCACAACTAGAAATACCACAACCACAGACTCAACAACTAGAGACTCCACAACCAAAAACTCCACAACTAGAAACTCCGTAACTAGAAACCCAGCAACTAGAAACTCCACAACTAGGAACTCCACACCTATAAATTCCACAACTTGAAACTCCACAACTAGAAACTCAACAACTAGAAACTCCACACCTAGAAACTCCACAACTAGAAACTCCACAACTAGAAACTTCACAACTAGAAACTATGCAAGTAGAAACTCCGCAACTAGAAACTCCACAACTAGAAACTCTGCAACTAGAAACTCCGCAACTAGAAACTCCACGACTAGAGACTCCACACCTAGAGACTCCGCAACTTGAAACTCCACAACTAGAGACTCCATAACTAGGAACTCCACAACTAGAAACTCCACAACTACAGACTCCACAACTACAAACTCCACAACTAGAAACTCCACAACCGGAAACTCCGCAACTAGAAACTCCGCAACTAGAAACTCCTCAACTAGAAATTCCACAACCAGAGACTCCATATCTAGGAACTCCGCAACTAGAAACTCCACAACTAGAAATTCCACAACCACAGACTCAACAACTAGAGACTCCCCAACTAAAAACTCCACAACTAGAAACTGCACAACTAGAAACTTCACAACTAGAAACTCCGCAACAAGAAACCAAGCAACTAGAAACTCCACAACTAGGGACTACACACCTATAAATTCCACAACTTGAAACTCCACAACTAGAAACTCAACAACTAGAGACTCCACACCTAGAAACTCCGCAACTAGAAACTCCACAGCTAGAAACTCCACAACTAGAAACTCCACAACTAGAAACTCCACAACTAGAACGTCCGCAACTAGAAACTCTGCAACTAGAAACTCCACGACTAGAAACTCCACGACTAGAAACTCCACAACTAGAAACTCCACAACTAGAAACTCCACAACTAGAGACTCCACAACTAGAGACTCCGCAACTAGAAACTCTGCAACTAGAAACTCCACGACTAGAAACTCCACGACTAGAAACTCCACAACTAGAAACTCCACAACTAGAAACTCCACAACTAGAGACTCCACAACTAGAGACTCCGCAACTGAAAACTCCACAGCTAGAAACTCCGCAACTAGAAACTCCGCAACTAGAATCTCCACAACTAGAGAGTCCACAGCTATAAACTCCACAACTTGAAACTCTGCAACTCGAAACTCTGCAACTAGAAAATCCCCAACTAGAAACTACACAACTAGAATCTCCGCAACTCAAAACTCCGCAACTACAAAATCCACAACTAGGAACTTGACAATTGGGAACTCCGCAACTAGAAAATCTACAACTAGAAACTCGAAAACTAAAAACTCCAACAAGAAACTCCACAACTAGAAACTCCACAACTAGACACTTTGCAACTAGAAACTCCACAACTAGACACTCCACAACTAGAAAACTCCGCAACTAGAAACTCCACGGCTAGACACTCCACAACTTGAGACTCCGCAATGACAGACTCTGCAACGAGAAACTCTGCAACTAGAAACTGCACAGCTAGAAACTTGCAACTCGAAACTCTGCTACTAGAAACTCCGCAACTAGAAACTCCACAGCTACAAACTCCACAATTAGAAACTCCACAACTAGAGACTCCACAACTAGAAACTCCATGACTAGAAACTCCAGAATTAGAAACTCCACAGCTAGAAACTCCACAACTTGAGACTTTGCAACTAGAAACTCGGCAACTAGAAACTTAACAAATAGAAACTCCACAACTAGAAACTTCACAACTAGAAACACCACAACTTGAAACACCACAACTAGATACCCCGCAACTACAAATTCCACAACTAGAAACTCCACAACTAGAAACTCCACAACTAGAAACTCCATAACTAGAATCTCCGCAACTGGAAACTCCACAACTAGAGAGTCCATAACTAGGAACTCCACAACTAGAAACTCCACAGCTACGGACTCCACAACTACAGACTACAAAACTAGGAACTCCGCAGCTAGAGACTCCACAACTAGAAACTCCACAAATACGAACCCCACAAATACGAACCCCGCCACTAGAAGCTCCATAACTAGAAACTCCGCAACTAGAAACTCCACAACTTGAGACTTCGCAACTAGAAACTCCACAACTAGAAACACCACAACTAGAGACTCCACAACTACAAACTCCACAACTAGAAACTCCACAACTACGAACCTCACAACTAGGAACTCCAACACTAGATCCGCAACTAGAAACTCCGCAACTAGAAACTATACAACTAGAGACTCCATAACTTGAAACACCACAACTAGATACTCCACAACTACAAATTCCACATCTAGAAACTCCAAATTTAGAAACTCCGCAACTAGAAACTCCGCAACTTGAAACTCCACAACTAGAGACTCCATAACTAGGAATTCCACAAATAAAAACTCCACAACTAGAAACTCCATAACTAGACACTTCGCAACTAGAAACTCCACAAATAGAGACTCCACTAGAAAACTCCGCAACTAGAAACTCCACAACTACGAACCTCACAACTTAAAACTCCACAACTAGAAACTCCGCAACTAGAAACTCCACAGCTAGATACTCCACAACTTGAGACTTCGCAACTAGAAACTCGGCAACTAGAAACTCAACAACTAGAAACTCCACAACTAAAAACTCCACAACTAGAAACACCACAACTAGATAGTCTACAACTACAAATTCCACAACTAGAAACTCCAAATTTAGAAACTCCGCAACTAGAAACTCCGCAAATTGAAACTCTACTACTAGAGACTCCATAACTAGGAACTCCACAACTAGAAACTCCACAACCAGAAACTCCGCAACTAGAAACTCCACAACTAGAAATTCCACAACCAGTGACTCAACAACTAGAGACTCCCCAACTAAAAACTCCACAACTAGAAACTCCACAACTAGTAACTCCACAACTAGAAACTCCGCAACTAGAAACCAAGCAACTAGAAACTCCACAACTAGAGAGTCCATAACTAGGAACTCCACAACTAGAAACTCCACAGCTACAGACTCCACAACTACAGACTCCAAAACTAGAAACTCCACAGCTAGAGACTCCACAACTAGAAACTCCACAAATTGAAACACCACAACTAGATACTCCACAACTACAAATTCCACAACTAGATCCGCAACTAGAAACTCCGCAACTAGAAACTGTACAACTAGAGACTCCATAACTTGAAACACCACAACTAGATACTCCACAACTACAAATTCCACATCTAGAAACTCCAAATTTAGAAACTCCGCAACTAGAAACTCCGCAACTTGAAACTCCACAACTAGAGACTCCATAACTAGGAATTCCACAACTAGAAACTCCACAACTACAGACTCCACAACTACAAACTCCACAACTAGAAACTCCACAGCTAGAAACTCCACAACTAGAAACTCCGCAACTAGAAACCCAGCAACTAGAAACTCCACAACAAGAAACTCCACAACTAGAAACTCCACAAATAAAAACTCCACAACTAGAAACTCCATAACTAGACACTTCGCAACTAGAAACTCCACAAATAGAGACTCCACTAGAAAACTCCGCAACTAGAAACTCCACAACTACGAACCTCACAACTTAAAACTCCACAACTAGAAACTACGCAACTAGAAACTCCACAGCTAGATACTCCACAACTTGAGACTTCGCAACTAGAAACTCGGCAACTAGAAACTCAACAACTAGAAACTCCACAACTAAAAACTCCACAACTAGAAACACCACAACTAGATAGTCCACAACTACAAATTCCACAACTAGAAACTCCAAATTTAGAAACTCCGCAACTAGAAACTCCGCAAATTGAAACTCTACTACTAGAGACTCCATAACTAGGAACTCCACAACTAGAAACTCCACAACCAGAAACTCCGCAACTAGAAACTCCACAACTAGAAATTCCACAACCAGTGACTCAACAACTAGAGACTCCCCAACTAAAAACTCCACAACTAGAAACTCCACAACTAGTAACTCCACAACTAGAAACTCCGCAACTAGAAACCAAGCAACTAGAAACTCCACAACTAGAGAGTCCATAACTAGGAACTCCACAACTAGAAACTCCACAGCTACAGACTCCACAACTACAGACTCCAAAGCTAGAAACTCCACAGCTAGTGACTCCACAACTAGAAACTCCACAAATACGAACCCCACAAATACGAACCCCGCAACTAGAAGCTCCATAACTAGAAACTCCGCAACTAGAAACTCCACAACTTGAGACTTCGCAACTAGAAACTCCACAACTAGAAACACCACAACTAGAGACTCCAGAACTACAAACTCCACAACTAGAAACTGCACAACTACGAACCTCACAACTAGAAACTCCAACACTAGAAACCCCACAACTTGGGACTTCGCAACTAGAAACTCCATAACTTGAGACTTCGCAACTAGAAACTCGGCAACTAGAAACTCCCCAACTAGAAACTCCACAACTAGAAACTCCACAACTACAGACTCCACAACTACAAACTCCACAACTAGAAACTCCACAACCGGAAACTCCGCAACTAGAAACTCCGCAACTAGAAACTCCACAACTAGAAATTCCACAACCAGAGACTCGACAACTTGAGACTCCACAACTAAAAACTCCACAGCTAGAAACTCCACAACTAGAAACTCCGCAACTAGAAACGCAGCAACTAGAAACTCCACAACAAGAAACTCCACAACTAGAAACTCCACAACTTGAAACACCACAACTAGATACTCCACAACTACAAATTCCACAACTAGACATTCCAAATTTAGAAACTCCGCAACTAGAAACTCCGCAACTTGAAACTATGCAACTAGAAACTCCACAGCTAGAGACTCAATAACTAGGAACTCCACAACTAGAAACTCCAAAACTACAAACTCCACAACTACAAACTCCAAATTTAGAAACTCCACAACTAGAAACTCCGCAACTTGAAACTCCACAACTAGAGACTCCATAACTAGGAACTCCACAACTAAAAACTCCCCAACTACAAACTCCACAACTAGAAACTCCGCAAATAGAAACTCCACAACTAGAAACTCCACAACTAGACACTTCGCAACTAGAAACTCCACAAATAGAGACTCCACTAGAAAACTCCGCAACTAGAAACTCCACAACTACGAACCTCACAACTTCCACAACTAGAAACTCCGCAACTAGAAACTCCACAGCTAGAAACTCCACAACTTGAGACTTCGCAACTAGAAACTCGGCAACTAGAAACTCAACAACTAGAAACTCCACAACTAAAAACTCCACAACTAGAAACACCACAACTAGATACTCCACAACTACAAATTCCACAACTAGAAACTCCAAAATTAGGAACTCTGCAACTAGAAACTCCGCAAATTGAAACTCTACTACTAGAGACTCCATAACTAGGAACTCCACAACTAGAAACTCCACAACCAGAAACTCCGCAACTAGAAACTCCACAACTAGAAATTCCACAACCAGTGACTCAACAACTAGAGACTCCCCAACAAAAAACTCCACAACTAGAAACTCCACAACTAGTAACTCCACAACTAGAAACTCCGCAACTAGAAACCAAGCAACTAGAAACTCTACAACTAGGAACTACACACCTATAAATTCCACAACTTGAAACTCCACAACTAGAAACTCAACAACTAGAGACTCCACACCTAGAAACTCTGCAACTAGAAACTCCACAACTAGAAACTTCATAACTAGAAACTATGCAACTTGAAACTCTGCAACTAGAAACTCCACAGCTAGAACGTCCGCAACTAGAAACTCTGCAACTAGAAACTCCGCAACTAGAATCTCCACAGCTAGAAACTCCGCAACTAGAAACTCCACAACTAGAAACTCCACAACTAGAGACTCCACAACTAGAGGCTCCGCAACTAGAAACTTCACAGCTAGAAACTCTGCAACTAGAAACTCCGCAACTAGAGACTCCGCAACTAGAAACTCCACAACTAGAAACTCCACAACTAGAAGCTCCGCAACTAGAAACTCCACAGCTAGAACGTCCGCAACTAGAAACTCTGCAACTAGAAACTCCACGACTAGAAACTCCACAACTAGAAACTCCACAACTTGAAACACCACAACTAGATACTCCACAACTACAAATTCCACAACTAGACACTCCAAATTTAGAAACTCCGCAACTAGAAACTCCGCAACTTGAAACTCCACAACTACAGTCTCCATAACTAGGAACTCCACAACTAGAAACTCCACAACTACAGACTCCACAACTACAAACTTCACAACTAGAAACTACACAACCAGAAACTCCGCAACTAGAAACTCCACAACTAGAAATTCCACAACCAGAGACACAACAACTAGAAACTCCGCAACTAGAAACTCCACAGCTAGAAACACCACAACTTGAGACTTCGCAACTTGAAACTCGGCAACTAAAAACTCAACAACTAGAAACTCCACAACTAGAAACTCCACAACTAGAAACTCCACAACTTGAAACACCACAACTAGATACTCCACAACTATAAATTCCACAACTAGAAACTCCAAATTTAGAAACTCCGCAACTAGAAACTCCGCAACTTGAAACTCCACAACTAGAGAATCCATAACTAGGAACTCCACAACTAGAAACTCCACAACTACAGACTCCACAACTACAAACTTCACAACTACAAACTCCACAACCAGAAACTCCGCAACTAGAAACTCCACAACTAGAAATACCACAACCACAGACTCAACAACTAGAGACTCCACAACCAAAAACTCCACAACTAGAAACTCCGTAACTAGAAACCCAGCAACTAGAAACTCCACAACTAGGAACTCCACACCTATAAATTCCACAACTTGAAACTCCACAACTAGAAACTCAACAACTAGAAACTCCACACCTAGAAACTCCACAACTAGAAACTCCACAACTAGAAACTTCACAACTAGAAACTATGCAAGTAGAAACTCCGCAACTAGAAACTCCACAACTAGAAACTCTGCAACTAGAAACTCCGCAACTAGAAACTCAAAAGCTAGAAAATCCACAACTAGAAATTCCACAACTAGAAACTCCACGACTAGAGACTCCACACCTAGAGACTCCGCAACTTGAAACTCCACAACTAGAGACTCCATAACTAGGAACTCCACAACTAGAAACTCCACAACTACAGACTCCACAACTACAAACTCCACAACTAGAAACTCCACAACCGGAAACTCCGCAACTAGAAACTCCGCAACTAGAAACTCCTCAACTAGAAATTCCACAACCAGAGACTCCATATCTAGGAACTCCACAACTAGAAACTCCACAACCAGAAACTCCGCAACTAGAAACTCCACAACTAGAAATTCCACAACCACAGACTCAACAACTAGAGACTCCCCAACTAAAAACTCCACAACTAGAAACTCCACAACTAGAAACTTCACAACTAGAAACTCCGCAACAAGAAACCAAGCAACTAGAAACTCCACAACTAGGGACTACACACCTATAAATTCCACAACTTGAAACTCCACAACTAGAAACTCAACAACTAGAGACTCCACACCTAGAAACTCCGCAACTAGAAACTCCACAGCTAGAAACTCCATAACTAGAAACTCCACAACTAGAAACTCCACAACTAGAGACTCCACAACTAGAGGCTCTGCAACTAGAAACTTCACAGCTAGAAACTCTGCAACTAGAAACTCCGCAACTAGAGACTCCGCAACTAGAAACTCCACAACTAGAAACTCCGCAACTAGAAGCTCCGCAACTAGAAACTCCACAACTAGAGACTCCACAACTAGAGACTCCGCAACTAAAAACTCCACAGCTAGAAACTCCGCAACTAGAAACTCCGCAACTGGAATCTCCACAACTAGAGAGTCCACAGCTATAAACTCCACAACTTGAAACTCTGCAACTCGAAACTCTGCAACTAGAAAATCCCCAACTAGAAACTACACAACTAGAATTTCCGCAACTCAAAACTCCGCAACTACAAAATCCACAACTAGGAACTTGACAATTGGGAACTCCGCAACTAGAAAATCTACAACTAGAAACTCGAAAACTAAAAACTCCAACTTGAAACTCCACAACTAGAAACTCCACAACTAGAGAGTCCATAACTAGGAAGTCCACAACTAGAAACTCCACAGCTACAGACTCCACAACTACAGACTCCAAAACTAGAAACTCCACAGCTAGAGACTCCACAACTAGAAACTCCACAAATACGAACCCCACAAATACGAACCCCGCCACTAGAAGCTCCATAACTAGAAACTCCGCAACTAGAAACTCCACAACTTGAGACTTCGCAACTAGAAACTCCACAACTAGAAACACCACAACTAGAGACTCCACAACTACAAACTCCACAACTAGAAACTCCACAACTACGAACCTCACAACTAGAAACTCCAACACTAGAAACCCCACAACTTGGGACTTCGCAACTAGAAACTCCATAACTTGAGACTTCGCAACTAGAAACTCGGCAACTAGAAACTCCCCAACTAGAAACTCCACAACTAGAAACTCCACAAATTGAAACACCACAACTAGATACTCCACAACTACAAACTCCACAACTAGATCCGCAACTAGAAACTCCGCAACTAGAAACTCCACAACTAGAGACTCCATAACTTGAAACACCACAACTAGATACTCCACAACTACAAATTCCACATCTAGAAACTCCAAATTTAGAAACTCCGCAACTAGAAACTCCGCAACTTGAAACTCCACAACTAGAGACTCCATAACTAGGAATTCCACAACTAGAAACTCCACAACTACAGACTCCACAACTACAAACTCCACAACTAGAAACTCCACAGCTAGAAACTCCACAACTAGAAACTCCGCAACTAGAAACCCAGCAACTAGAAACTCCACAACAAGAAACTCCACAACTAGAAACTCCACAAATAAAAACTCCACAACTAGAAACTCCACAACTAGACACTTCGCAACTAGAAACTCCACAAATAGAGACTCCACTAGAAAACTCCGCAACTAGAAACTCCACAACTACGAACCTCACAACTTAAAACTCCACAACTAGAAACTCCGCAACTAGAAACTCCACAGCTAGATACTCCACAACTTGAGACTTCGCAACTAGAAACACGGCAACTAGAAACTCAACAACTAGAAACTCCACAACTAAAAACTCCACAACTAGAAACACCACAACTAGATACTCCACAACTACAAATTCCACAACTAGAAACTCCAAATTTAGAAACTCCGCAACTAGAAACTCCGCAAATTGAAACTCTACTACTAGAGACTCCATAACTAGGAACTCCACAACTAGAAACTCCACAACCAGAAACTCCGCAACTAGAAACTCCACAACTAGAAATTCCACAACCAGTGACTCAACAACTAGAGACTCCCCAACTAAAAACTCCACAACTAGAAACTCCACAACTAGTAACTCCACAACTAGAAACTCCGCAACTAGAAACCAAGCAACTAGAAACTCCACAACTAGGAACTACACACCTATAAATTCCACAACTTGAAACTCCACAACTAGAAACTCAACAACTAGAGACTCCACACCTAGAAACTCTGCAACTAGAAACTCCACAACTAGAAACTTCATAACTAGAAACTATGCAACTAGAAACTCTGCAACTAGAAACTCCACAGCTAGAACGTCCGCAACTAGAAACTCTACAACTAGAAACACCGCAACTAGAATCTCCACAGCTAGAAACTCCGCAACTAGAAACTCCACAACTAGAAACACCACAACTAGATACTCCACAACTACAAATTCCACAACTAGAAACTCCAAATTTAGAAACTCCGCAACTTGAAACTCCCCAACTAGAGACTCCATAACTGGGAACTCCACAACTAGAAACTCCAAAACTACAGACTCCACAACTACAAACTTCACAACTACAAACTCCACAACAAGAAACTCTGCAACTAAAAACTCCACAACTAGAAATTCCACAACCAGAGACTCAACAACTAGAGACTCCACAACCAAAAACTCCACAACTAGAAACTCCACAACTAGAAACTCCGCAACTAGAAACTCCGCAACTTGAAACTCCACAACTACAGTCTCCATAACTAGGAACTCCACAACTAGAAACTCCACAACTACAGACTCCACAACTACAAACTTCACAACTAGAAACTACACAACCAGAAACTCCGCAACTAGAAACTCCACAACTAGAAATTCCACAACCAGAGACTCAACAACTAGAAACTCCGCAACTAGAAACTCCACAGATAGAAACACCACAACTTGAGACTTCGCAACTTGAAACTCGGCAACTAAAAACTCAACAACTAGAAACTCCACAACTAGAAACTCCACAACTAGAAACTCCACAACTTTAAACACCACAACTAGATACTCCACAACTACAAATTCCACAACTAGAAACTCCAAATTTAGAAACTCCGCAACTAGAAACTCCGCAACTTGAAACTCCACAACTAGAGAATCCATAACTAGGAACTCCACAACTAGAAACTCCACAACTACAGACTCCACAACTACAAACTTCACAACTACAAACTCCACAACCAGAAACTCCGCAACTAGAAACTCCACAACTAGAAATACCGCAACCACAGACTCAACAACTAGAGACTCCACAACCAAAAACTCCACAACTAGAAACTCCGTAACTAGAAACCCAGCAACTAGAAACTCCACAACTAGGAACTCCACACCTATAAATTCCACAACTTGAAACTCCACAACTAGAAACTCAACAACTAGAAACTCCACACCTAGAAACTCCACAACTAGAAACTCCACAACTAGAAACTTCACAACTAGAAACTATGCAAGTAGAAACTCCGCAACTAGAAACTCCACAACTAGAAACTCTGCAACTAGAAACTCCGCAACTAGAAACTCCAAAGCTAGAAAATCCACAACTAGAAACTCCACAACTAGAAACTCCACGACTAGAGACTCCACACCTAGAGACTCCGCAACTTGAAACTCCACAACTAGAGACTCCATAACTAGGAACTCCACAACTATAAACTCCACAACTACAGACTCCCCAACTACAAACTCCACAACTAGAAACTCCACAACCGGAAACTCCGCAACTAGAAACTCCGCAACTAGAAACTCCTCAACTAGAAATTCCACAACCAGAGACTCCATAACTAGGAACTCCACAACTAGAAACTCCACAACCAGAAACTCCGCAACTAGAAACTCCACAACTAGAAATTCCACAACCAGAGACTCAACAACTAGAGACTCCCCAACTAAAAACTCCACAACTAGAAACTCCACAACTAGAAACTTCACAACTAGAAACTCCGCAACAAGAAACCAAGCAACTAGAAACTCCACAACTAGGGACTACACACCTATAAATTCCACAACTTGAAACTCCACAACTAGAAACTCAACAACTAGAGACTCCACACCTAGAAACTCCGCAACTAGAAACTCCACAGCTAGAAACTCCACAACTAGAAACTCCACAACTAGAAACTCCACAACTAGAGACTCCACAACTAGAGGCTCCGCAACTAGAAACTTCACAGCTAGAAACTCTGCAACTAGAAACTCCGCAACTAGAGACTCCGCAACTAGAAACTCCACAACTAGAAACTCCGCAACTAGAAGCTCCGCAACTAGAAACTCCACAGCTAGAACGTCCGCAACTAGAAACTCTGCAACTAGAAACTCCACGACTAGAAACTCCACGACTAGAAACTCCACAACTAGAAACTCCACAACTAGAAACTCCACAACTAGAGACTCCACAACTAGAGACTCCGCAACTAAAAACTCCACAGCTAGAAACTCCGCAACTAGAATCTCCGCAACTAGAATCTCCACAACTAGAGAGTCCACAGCTATAAACTCCACAACTTGAAACTCTGCAACTCGAAACTCTGCAACTAGAAAATCCCCAACTAGAAACTACACAACTAGAATCTCCGCAACTCAAAACTCCGCAACTACAAAATCCACAACTAGGAACTTGACAATTGGGAACTCCGCAACTAGAAAATCTACAACTAGAAACTCGAAAACTAAAAACTCCAACTAGAAACACCACAACTAGAAACTCCACAACTAGAAACACCACAACTAGACACTTTGCAACTAGAAACTCCACAACTAGACACTCCACAACTAGAAAACTCCGCAACTAGAAACTCCACGGCTAGACACTCCACAACTTGAGACTCCGCAATGACAGACTCTGCAACGAGAAACTCTGCAACTAGAAACTGCACAGCTAGAAACTTGCAACTCGAAACTCTGCTACTAGAAACTCCGCAACTAGAAACTCCACAGCTACAAACTCCACAATTAGGAACTCCACAACTAGAGACTCCACAACTGAAAACTCCATGACTAGAAACTCCAGAATTAGAAACTCCACAGCTAGAAACTCCACAACTTGAGACTTTGCAACTAGAAACTCGGCAACTAGAAACTTAACAAATAGAAACTCCACAACTAGAAACTTCACAACTAGAAACTCCACAACTTGAAACACCACAACTAGATATCCCGCAACTACAAATTCCACAAATAGAAACTCCACAACTAGAAACTCCACAACTAGAAACTCCATAACTAGAATCTCCGCAACTAGAAACTCCACAACTAGAGAGTCCATAACTAGGAACTCCACAACTAGAAACTCCACAGCTACAGACTCCACAACTACAGACTCCAAAACTAGAAACTCCACAGCTAGAGACTCCACAACTAGAAACTCCACAAATACGAACCCCACAAATACGAACCCCGCAACTAGAAACTCCACAACTAGAAACACCACAACTAGAGACTCCACAACTACAAACTCCACAACTAGAAACTCCACAACTACGAACCTCACAACTAGAAACTCCAATACTAGAAACCCCACAACTTGGGACTTCGCAACTAGAAACTCCATAACTTGAGACTTCGCAACTAGAAACTCGGCAACTAGAAACTCCACAACTAGAAACTCCACAAATTAAAACACCACAACTAGATACTCCACAACTACAAATTCCACAACTAGATCCGCAACTAGAAACTCCGCAACTAGAAACTCCACAACTAGAGACTCCATAACTTGAAACACCACAACTAGATACTCCACAACTACAAATTCCACATCTAGAAACTCCCAATTTAGAAACTCCGCAACTGGAAACTCCGCAACTTGAAACTCCACAACTAGAGACTCCATAACTAGGAATTCCACAACTAGAAACTCCACAACTACAGACTCCACAACTACAAACTTCACAACTAGAAACTCCACAACCGGAAACTCCGCAACTAGAAACTCCGCAACTAGAAACTCCACAACTAGAAATTCCACAACCAGAGACTCGACAACTTGAGACTCCACAACTAAAAACTCCACAGCTAGAAACTCCACAACTAGAAACTCCGCAACTAGAAACCCAGCAACTAGAAACTCCACAACAAGGAACTCCACAACTAGAAACTCCACAAATGAAAACTCCACAACTAGAAACTCCACAACTAGACAATTCGCAACTAGAAACTCCACAAATAGAGACTCCACTAGAAAACTCCGCAACTAGAAACTCCACAACTACGAACCTCACAACTTGAAACTCCACAACTAGAAACTCCGCAACTAGAAACTCCACAGCTAGATACTCCACAACTTGAGACTTCGCAACTAGAAACTCGGCAACTAGAAACTCAACAACTAGAAACTCCACAACTAAAAACTCCACAACTAGAAACACCACAACTAGATACTCCACAACTACAACTTCCACAACTAGAAACTCCAAATTTAGAAACTCCGCAACTAGAAACTCCGCAAATTGAAACTCTACTACTAGAGACTCCATAACTAGGAACTCCACAACTAGAAACTCCACAACCAGAAACTCCGCAACTAGAAACTCCACAACTAGAAATTTCACAACCAGTGACTCAACAACTAGAGACTCCCCAACTAAAAACTCCACAACTAGAAACTCCACAACTAGTAGCTCCACAACTAGAAACTCCGCAACTAGAAACCAAGCAACTAGAAACTCCACAACTAGGAACTACACACCTATAAATTCCACAACTTGAAACTCCACAACTAGAAACTCAACAACTAGAGACTCCACACCTAGAAACTCTGCAACTAGAAACTCCACAACTAGAAACTTCATAACTAGAAACTATGCAACTAGAAACTCTGCAACTAGAAACTCCACAGCTAGAACGTCCGCAACTAGAAACTCTGCAACTAGAAACTCCACAACTAGAGACTCCACAACTAGAGGCTCCGCAACTAGAAACTCCACAGCTACAGACTCCACAACTACAGACTCCAAAACTAGAAACTCCACAGCTAGAGACTCCACAACTAGAAACTCCACAAATACGAACCCCACAAATACGAACCCCGCAACTATAAACTCCACAACTAGAAACACCACAACTAGAGACTCCACAACTACAAACTCCACAACTAGAAACTCCACAACTACGAACCTCACAACTAGAAACTCCAACACTAGAAACCCCACAACTTGGGACTTCGCAACTAGAAACACCATAACTTGAGACTTCGCAAATAGAAACTCGGCAACTAGAAACTCCACAACTAGAAACTCCACAAATTGAAACACCACAACTAGATACTCCACAACTACAAATTCCACAACTAGATCCGCAACTAGAAACTCCGCAACTAGAAACTCCACAACTAGAGACTCCATAACTTGAAACACCACAACTAGATACCCCGCAACTACAAATTCCACAACTAGAAACTCCACAACTAGAAACTCCACAACTAGAAACTCCATAACTAGAATCTCCGCAACTAGAAACTCCGCAACTAGAGAGTCCATAACTAGGAACTCCACAACTAGAAACTCCACAGCTACAGACTCCACAACTACAGACTCCAAAACTAGAAACTCCACAGCTAGAGACTCCACAACTAGAAACTCCACAAATACGAACCCCACAAATACGAACCCCGCAACTAGAAGCTCCATAACTAGAAACTCCGCAACTAGAAACTCCACAACTTGAGACTTCGCAACTAGAAACTCCACAACTAGAAACACCACAACTAGAGACTCCAGAACTACAAACTCCACAACTAGAAACTCCACAACTACGAACCTCACAACTAGAAACTCCAACACTAGAAACCCCACAACTTGGGACTTCGCAACTAGAAACTCCATAACTTGAGACTTCGCAACTAGAAACTCGGCAACTAGAAACTCCCCAACTAGAAACTCCACAACTAGAAACTCCACAAATTGAAACACCACAACTAGATACTCCACAACTACAAATTCCACAACTAGATCCGCAACTAGAAACTCCGCAACTAGAAACTCCACAACTAGAGACTCCATAACTTGAAACACCACAACTAGAAACTCCACAACTACAGACTCCACAACTACAAACTCCACAACTAGAAACTCCACAACCGGAAACTCCGCAACTAGGAACTCCACAACTAGAAACTCCACAACTAGAAATTCCACAACCAGAGACTCGACAACTTGAGACTCCACAACTAAAAACTCCACAGCTAGAAACTCCACAACTAGAAACTCCGCAACTAGAAACGCAGCAACTAGAAACTCCACAACAAGAAACTCCACAACTAGAAACTCCACAACTTGAAACACCACAACTAGATACTCCACAACTACAAATTCCACAACTAGACATTCCAAATTTAGAAACTCCGCAACTAGAAACTCCGCAACTTGAAACTATGCAACTAGAAACTCCACAGCTAGAGACTCAATAACTAGGAACTCCACAACTAGAAACTCCAAAACTACAAACTCCACAACTACAAACTCCAAATTTAGAAACTCCACAACTAGAAACTCCGCAACTTGAAACTCCACAACTAGAGACTCCATAACTAGGAACTCCACAACTAAAAACTCCCCAACTACAAACTCCACAACTAGAAACTCCGCAAATAGAAACTCCACAACTAGAAATTCCACAACCAGAGACTCAACAACTTGAGACTCCACAAATAAAAACTCCACAACTAGAAACTCCACAACTAGACACTTCGCAACTAGAAACTCCACAAATAGAGACTCCACTAGAAAACTCCGCAACTAGAAACTCCACAACTACGAACCTCACAACTTCCACAACTAGAAACTCCGCAACTAGAAACTCCACAGCTAGAAACTCCACAACTTGAGACTTCGCAACTAGAAACACGGCAACTAGAAACTCAACAACTAGAAACTCCACAACTAAAAACTCCACAACTAGAAACACCACAACTAGATACTCCACAACTACAAATTCCACAACTAGAAACTCCAAATTTAGAAACTCCGCAACTAGAAACTCCGCAAATTGAAACTCTACTACTAGAGACTCCATAACTAGGAACTCCACAACTAGAAACTCCACAACCAGAAACTCCGCAACTAGAAACTCCACAACTAGAAATTCCACAACCAGTGACTCAACAACTAGAGACTCCCCAACTAAAAACTCCACAACTAGAAACTCCACAACTAGTAACTCCACAACTAGAAACTCCGCAACTAGAAACCAAGCAACTAGAAACTCCACAACTAGGAACTACACACCTATAAATTCCACAACTTGAAACTCCACAACTAGAAACTCAACAACTAGAGACTCCACACCTAGAAACTCTGCAACTAGAAACTCCACAACTAGAAACTTCATAACTAGAAACTATGCAACTAGAAACTCTGCAACTAGAAACTCCACAGCTAGAACGTCCGCAACTAGAAACTCTACAACTAGAAACTCCGCAACTAGAATCTCCACAGCTAGAAACTCCGCAACTAGAAACTCCACAACTAGAAACACCACAACTAGATACTCCACAACTACAAATTCCACAACTAGAAACTCCAAATTTAGAAACTCCGCAACTTGAAACTCCCCAACTAGAGACTCCATAACTGGGAACTCCACAACTAGAAACTCCAAAACTACAGACTCCACAACTACAAACTTCACAACTACAAACTCCACAACAAGAAACTCTGCAACTAAAAACTCCACAACTAGAAATTCCACAACCAGAGACTCAACAACTAGAGACTCCACAACCAAAAACTCCACAACTAGAAACTCCACAACTAGAAACTCCGCAACTAGAAACTCCGCAACTTGAAACTCCACAACTACAGTCTCCATAACTAGGAACTCCACAACTAGAAACTCCACAACTACAGACTCCACAACTACAAACTTCACAACTAGAAACTACACAACCAGAAACTCCGCAACTAGAAACTCCACAACTAGAAATTCCACAACCAGAGACTCAACAACTAGAAACTCCGCAACTAGAAACTCCACAGCTAGAAACACCACAACTTGAGACTTCGCAACTTGAAACTCGGCAACTAAAAACTCAACAACTAGAAACTCCACAACTAGAAACTCCACAACTAGAAACTCCACAACTTTAAACACCACAACTAGATACTCCACAACTACAAATTCCACAACTAGAAACTCCAAATTTAGAAACTCCGCAACTAGAAACTCCGCAACTTGAAACTCCACAACTAGAGAATCCATAACTAGGAACTCCACAACTAGGAACTCCACAACTACAGACTCCACAACTACAAACTTCACAACTACAAACTCCACAACCAGAAACTCCGCAACTAGAAACTCCACAACTAGAAATACCACAACCACAGACTCAACAACTAGAGACTCCACATCCAAAAACTCCACAACTAGAAACTCCGTAACTAGAAACCCAGCAACTAGAAACTCCACAACTAGGAACTCCACACCTATAAATTCCACAACTTGAAACTCCACAACTAGAAACTCAACAACTAGAAACTCCACACCTAGAAACTCCACAACTAGAAACTCCACAACTAGAAACTTCACAACTAGAAACTATGCAAGTAGAAACTCCGCAACTAGAAACTCCACAACTAGAAACTCTGCAACTAGAAACTCCGCAACTAGAAACTCCAAAGCTAGAAAATCCACAACTAGAAACTCCACAACTAGAAACTCCACGACTAGAGACTCCGCAACTAGAAACTCCTCAACTAGAAATTCCACAACCAGAGACTCCATAACTAGGAACTCCACAACTAGAAACTCCACAACCAGAAACTCCGCAACTAGAAACTCCACAACTAGAAATTCCACAACCAGAGACTCAACAACTAGAGACTCCCCAACTAAAAACTCCACAACTAGAAACTCCACAACTAGAAACTTCACAACTAGAAACTCCGCAACAAGAAACCAAGCAACTAGAAACTCCACAACTAGGGACTACACACCTATAAATTCCACAACTTGAAACTCCACAACTAGAAACTCAACAACTAGAGACTCCACACCTAGAAACTCCGCAACTAGAAACTCCACAGCTAGAAACTCCACAACTAGAAACTCCACAACTAGAAACTCCACAACTAGAGACTCCACAACTAGAGGCTCCGCAACTAGAAACTTCACAGCTAGAAACTCTGCAACTAGAAACTCCGCAACTAGAGACTCCGCAACTAGAAACTCCACAACTAGAAACTCCGCAACTAGAAGCTCCGCAACTAGAAACTCCACAGCTAGAACGTCCGCAACTAGAAACTCTGCAACTAGAAACTCCACGACTAGAAACTCCACGACTATAAACTCCACAACTAGAAACTCCAGAACTAGAAACTCCACAACTAGAGACTCCACAACTAGAGACTCCGCAACTAAAAACTCCACAGCTAGAAACTCCGCAACTAGAAACTCCGCAACTAGAATCTCCACAACTAGATAGTCCACAGCTATAAACTCCACAACTTGAAACTCTGCAACTCGAAACTCTGCAACTAGAAAATCCCCAACTAGAAACTACACAACTAGAATCTCCGCAACTCAAAACTCCGCAACTACAAAATCCCCAACTAGGAACTTGACAATTGGGAACTCCGCAACTAGAAAATCTACAACTAGAAACTCGAAAACTAAAAACTCCAACTAGAAACACCACAACTAGAAACTCCACAACTAGAAACACCACAACTAGACACTTTGCGACTAGAAACTCCACAACTAGACACTCCACAACTAGAAAACTCCGCAACTAGAAACTCCACGGCTAGACACTCCACAACTTGAGACTCCGCAATGACAGACTCTGCAACGAGAAACTCTGCAACTAGAAACTGCACAGCTAGAAACTTGCAACTCGAAACTCTGCTACTAGAAACTCCGCAACTAGAAACTCCACAGCTACAAACTCCACAATTAGGAACTCCACAACTAGAGACTCCACAACTGAAAACTCCATGACTAGAAACTCCAGAATTAGAAACTCCACAGCTAGAAACTCCACAACTTGAGACTTTGCAACTAGAAACTCGGCAACTAGAAACTTAACAAATAGAAACTCCACAACTAGAAACTTCACAACTAGAAACTCCACAACTTGAAACACCACAACTAGATATCCCGCAACTACAAATTCCACAAATAGAAACTCCACAACTAGAAACTCCACAACTAGAAACTCCATAACTAGAATCTCCGCAACTAGAAACTCCACAACTAGAGAGTCCATAACTAGGAACTCCACAACTAGAAACTCCACAGCTACAGACTCCACAACTAGAAACTCCACAAATACGAACCCCACAAATACGAACCCCGCAACTAGAAACTCCACAACTAGAAACACCACAACTAGAGACTCCACAACTACAAACTCCACAACTAGAAACTCCACAACTACGAACCTCACAACTAGAAACTCCAACACTAGAAACCCCACAACTTGGGACTTCGCAACTAGAAACTCCATAACTTGAGACTTCGCAACTAGAAACTCGGCAACTAGAAACTCCACAACTAGAAACTCCACAAATTAAAACACCACAACTAGATACTCCACAACTACAAATTCCACAACTAGATCCGCAACTAGAAACTCCGCAACTAGAAACTCCACAACTAGAGACTCCATAACTTGAAACACCACAACTAGATACTCCACAACTACAAATTCCACATCTAGAAACTCCCAATTTAGAAACTCCGCAACTGGAAACTCCGCAACTTGAAACTCCACAACTAGAGACTCCATAACTAGGAATTCCACAACTAGAAACTCCACAACTACAGACTCCACAACTACAAACTTCACAACTAGAAACTCCACAACCGGAAACTCCGCAACTAGAAACTCCGCAACTAGAAACTCCACAACTAGAAATTCCACAACCAGAGACTCGACAACTTGAGACTCCACAACTAAAAACTCCACAGCTAGAAACTCCACAACTAGAAACTCCGCAACTAGAAACCCAGCAACTAGAAACTCCACAACAAGGAACTCCACAACTAGAAACTCCACAAATGAAAACTCCACAACTAGAAACTCCACAACTAGACAATTCGCAACTAGAAACTCCACAAATAGAGACTCCACTAGAAAACTCTGCAACTAGAAACTCCACAACTACGAACCTCACAACTTGAAACTCCACAACTAGAAACTCCGCAACTAGAAACTCCACAGCTAGATACTCCACAACTTGAGAGTTCGCAACTAGAAACTCGGCAACTAGAAACTCAACAACTAGAAACTCCACAACTAAAAACTCCACAACTAGAAACACCACAACTAGATACTCCACAACTACAACTTCCACAACTAGAAACTCCAAATTTAGAAACTCCGCAACTAGAAACTCCGCAAATTGAAACTCTACTACTAGAGACTCCATAACTAGGAACTCCACAACTAGAAACTCCACAACCAGAAACTCCGCAACTAGAAACTCCACAACTAGAAATTTCACAACCAGCGACTCAACCACTAAAGACTCCCCAACTAAAAACTCCACAACTAGAAACTCCACAACTAGTAGCTCCACAACTAGAAACTCCGCAACTAGAAACCAAGCAATTAGAAACTCCACAACTAGGAACTACACACCTATAAATTCCACAACTTGAAACTCCACAACTAGAAACTCAACAACTAGAGACTCCACACCTAGAAACTGTGCAACTAGAAACTCCACAACTAGAAACTTCATAACTAGAAACTATGCAACTAGAAACTCTGCAACTAGAAACTCCACAGCTAGAACGTCCGCAACTAGAAACTCTGCAACTAGAAACTCCACAACTAGAGACTCCACAACTAGAGGCTCCGCAACTAGAAACTTCACAGCTAGAAACTCTGCAACTAGAAACTCCGCAACTAGAGACTCCGCAACTAGAAACCCCACAACTAGAAACTCCACAACTAGAAGCTCCGCAACTAGAAACTCCACAGCTAGAACGTCCGCAACTAGAAACTCTGCAACTAGAAACTCCACGACTAGAAACTCCAGAACTAGAAACTCCACAACTTGAAATACCACAACTAGATACTCCGCCACTACAAATTCCACAACTAGAAACTCCCCAACTAGAAACTCTATAACTAGGAGCTCCGCAACCAGAAACTCCACAACTAGAGACTCCATAACTTGGAACTCCACAACTAGAAACTCCACAGCTACAGACTCCACAACAAGAAACTCCACAAATACGAACCCCACAAATACGAACCCCGCAACTAGAAGCTCCATAACTAGAAACTCCGCAACAAGAAACTCCACAACTTGACACTTCGCAACTAGAAACTCCACAACTTGAAACACCACAACTAGAGACTCCACAACTACAAACTCCACAACCAGAAACTCCGCAACTAGAAACTCCACAACTAGAAATACCACAACCACAGACTCAACAACTAGAGACTCCACAACCAAAAACTCCACAACTAGAAACTCCACAACTAGAAACTCTGTAACTAGAAACCCAGCAACTAGAAACTCCACAACTAGGAACTCCACACCTATAAATTCCACAACTAGAAACTCCACAAATTGAAACACCACAACTAGATACTCCACAACTACAAATTCCACAACTACAAACTCCACAACTAGAAAATCACAACTAGAAACTATGCAAGTAGAAACTCCGCAACTAGAAACTCCACAACTAGAAACTCTGCAACTAGAAACTCCGCAACTAGAAACTCCACAGCTAGAAACTCCACAACTAGAAACTCCACAACTAGAAACTCCACGAGTAGAGACTCCACATCTAGAGACTCCGTAACTTGAAACTCCACAACTAGAGACTCCATAACTAGGAACTCCACAACTAGAAACTCCACAACTACAGACTCCACAACTACAAACTCCACAACTAGAAACTCCAAGACCGGAAACTCCGCAACTACAAACTCCGCAACTAGAAACTCCACAACTAGAAATTCCACAACCAGAGACTCAACAACTTGAGACTCCACAACTAAAAACTACACAGCTAGAAACTCCACAACTTGAAACTCCGCAACTAGAAACCCAGCAACTAGAAACTCCACAACAAGAACCTCCACAACTAGAAACTCCACAACTTGAAACACCACAACTAGATACTCCACAACTACAAATTCCACAACTAGAAACTCCGCAACTACAAAATCCACAACTAGAAACTTCATAATTGTGAACTCCGCAACTAGAAAATCTACAACTTGAAACTCGGAAACTAAGAACTCCAACTAGAAACTCCACAACTAGAAACTCCACAACTAAAAACTCCACAACTAGACACTTCGCAACTGGAAACTCCACAACTAGACACTCCACAACTAGAAACTATGCAACTAGAAACTCCGCAACTAGAAACTCCACAACTAGAAACTCTGCAACTAGAAACTCCGCAACTAGAAACTCCACAACTAGAAACTCCACAACTAGAGACTCCAAAACAAGAGACTCTGCAACTTGAAACTCCACAACTAGAGACTCCATAACTAGGAACTCCACAACTAGAAACTCCGCAACTAGAAACTCCACAACTAGAAATTCCACAACAAGAGACTCAACAACTAGAAACTCCACACCTATAAATTCCACAACTTGAAACGCTACAACTAGAAACTCAACAACTAGAAACTCCACACCTAGAAACTCCACAACTAGAAACTCCACAACTAGAAACTCCACAACTAGAAACTATGCAACTAGAAACTCCACAGCTAGAACGTCCGCAACTAGAAACTCTGCAACTAGAAACTCCACAGCTAGAAACTCCACAACTAGAAACTCCACAACTAGAAACTCCACAACTAGAGACTCCACAACTAGAGGCTCCGCAACTAGAAACTTCACAGCTAGAAACTCTGCAACTAGAAACTCCGCAACTAGAGACTCCGCAACTAGAAACTCCACAACTAGAATCTCCGCAACTAGAAACTCCACAACTAGAGAGTCCATAACTAGGAACTCCACAACTAGAAACTCCACAGCTACAGACTCCACAACTACAGACTCCAAAACTAGAAACTCCACAGCTAGAGACTCCACAACTAGAAACTCCACAAATACGAACCCCACAAATACGAACCCCGCAACTAGAAGCTCCATAACTAGAAACTCCGCAACTAGAAACTCCACAATTTGAGACTTCGCAACTAGAAACTCCACAACTAGAAACACCACAACTAGAGACTCCATAACTAGAATCTCCGCAACTAGAAACTCCACAACTAGAGAGTCCATAACTAGGAACTCCACAACTAGAAACTCCACAGCTACAGACTCCACAACTACAGACTCCAAAACTAGAAACTCCACAGCTAGAGACTCCACAACTAGAAACTCCACAAATACGAACCCCACAAATACGAACTCCGCAACTAGAAGCTCCATAACTAGAAACTCCGCAACTAGAAACTCCACAACTTGAGACTTCGCAACTAGAAACTCCACAACTAGAAACACCACAACTAGAGACTCCAGAACTACAAACTCCACAACTAGAAACTCCACAACTACGAACCTCACAACTAGAAACTCCAACACTAGAAACCCCACAACTTGGGACTTCGCAACTAGAAACTCCATAACTTGAGACTTCGCAACTAGAAACTCGGCAACTAGAAACTCCCCAACTAGAAACTCCACAACTAGAAACTCCACAAATTGAAACACCACAACTAGATACTCCACAACTACAAATTCCACAACTAGATCCGCAACTAGAAACTCCGCAACTAGAAACTCCACAACTAGAGACTCCATAACTTGAAACACCACAACTAGAAACTCCACAACTACAGACTCCACAACTACAAACTCCACAACTAGAAACTCCACAACCGGAAACTCCGCAACTAGGAACTCCACAACTAGAAACTCCACAACTAGAAATTCCACAACCAGAGACTCGACAACTTGAGACTCCACAACTAAAAACTCCACAGCTAGAAACTCCACAACCAGAAACTCCGCAACTAGAAACGCAGCAACTAGAAACTCCACAACAAGAAACTCCACAACTAGAAACTCCACAACTTGAAACACCACAACTAGATACTCCACAACTACAAATTCCACAACTAGACATTCCAAATTTAGAAACTCCGCAACTAGAAACTCCGCAACTTGAAACTATGCAACTAGAAACTCCACAGCTAGAGACTCAATAACTAGGAACTCCACAACTAGAAACTCCAAAACTACAAACTCCACAACTACAAACTCCAAATTTAGAAACTCCACAACTAGAAACTCCGCAACTTGAAACTCCACAACTAGAGACTCCATAACTAGGAACTCCACAACTAAAAACTCCCCAACTACAAACTCCACAACTAGAAACTCCGCAAATAGAAACTCCACAACTAGAAATTCCACAACCAGAGACTCAACAACTTGAGACTCCACAAATAAAAACTCCACAACTAGAAACTCCACAACTAGACACTTCGCAACTAGAAACTCCACAAATAGAGACTCCACTAGAAAACTCCGCAACTAGAAACTCCACAACTACGAACCTCACAACTTCCACAACTAGAAACTCCGCAACTAGAAACTCCACAGCTAGAAACTCCACAACTTGAGACTTCGCAACTAGAAACACGGCAACTAGAAACTCAACAACTAGAAACTCCACAACTAAAAACTCCACAACTAGAAACACCACAACTAGATACTCCACAACTACAAATTCCACAACTAGAAACTCCAAATTTAGAAACTCCGCAACTAGAAACTCCGCAAATTGAAACTCTACTACTAGAGACTCCATAACTAGGAACTCCACAACTAGAAACTCCACAACCAGAAACTCCGCAACTAGAAACTCCACAACTAGAAATTCCACAACCAGTGACTCAACAACTAGAGACTCCCCAACTAAAAACTCCACAACTAGAAACTCCACAACTAGAAACTCCACAACTAGAAACCAAGCAACTAGAAACTCCACAACTAGGAACTACACACCTATAAATTCCACAACTTGAAACTCCACAACTAGAAACTCAACAACTAGAGACTCCACACCTAGAAACTCTGCAACTAGAAACTCCACAACTAGAAACTTCATAACTAGAAACTATGCAACTAGAAACTCTGCAACTAGAAACTCCACAGCTAGAACGTCCGCAACTAGAAACTCTGCAACTAGAAACTCCACAACTAGAGACTCCACAACTAGAGGCTCCGCAACTAGAATCTTCACAGCTAGAAACTCTGCAACTAGAAACTCCGCAACTAGAGACTCCGCAACTAGAAACCCCACAACTAGAAACTCCACAACTAGAAGCTCCGCAACTAGAAACTCCACAGCTAGAACGTCCGCAACTAGAAACTCTGCAACTAGAAACTCCACGACTAGAAACTCCAGAACTAGAAACTCCACAACTTGAAATACCACAACTAGATACTCCGCCACTACAAATTCCACAACTAGAAACTCCCCAACTAGAAACTCTATAACTAGGAGCTCCGCAACCAGAAACTCCACAACTAGAGACTCCATAACTTGGAACTCCACAACTAGAAACTCCACAGCTACAGACTCCACAACAAGAAACTCCACAAATACGAACCCCACAAATACGAGCCCCGCAACTAGAAGCTCCATAACTAGAAACTCCGCAACAAGAAACTCCACAACTTGAGACTTCACAACTAGAAACTCCACAACTTGAAACACCACAACTAGAGACTCCACAACTACAAACTCCACAACCAGAAACTCCGCAACTAGAAACTCCACAACTAGAAATACCACAACCACAGACTCAACAACTAGAGACTCCACAACCAAAAACTCCACAACTAGAAACTCCACAACTAGAAACTCTGTAACTAGAAACCCAGCAACTAGAAACTCCACAACTAGGAACTCCACACCTATAAATTCCACAACTAGAAACTCCACAAATTGAAACACCACAACTAGATACTCCACAACTACAAATTCCACAACTACAAACTCCACAACTAGAAAATCACAACTAGAAACTATGCAAGTAGAAACTCCGCAACTAGAAACTCCACAACTAGAAACTCTGCAACTAGAAACTCCGCAACTAGAAACTCCACAGCTAGAAACTCCACAACTAGAAACTCCACAACTAGAAACTCCACGAGTAGAGACTCCACATCTAGAGACTCCGTAACTTGAAACTCCACAACTAGAGACTCCATAACTAGGAACTCCACAACTAGAAACTCCACAACTACAGACTCCACAACTACAAACTCCACAACTAGAAACTCCAAGACCGGAAACTCCGCAACTACAAACCCCGCAACTAGAAACTCCACAACTAGAAATTCCACAACCAGAGACTCAACAACTTGAGACTCCACAACTAAAAACTACACAGCTAGAAACTCCACAACTTGAAACTCCGCAACTAGAAACCCAGCAACTAGAAACTCCACAACAAGAACCTCCACAACTAGAAACTCCACAACTTGAAACACCACAACTAGATACTCCACAACTACAAATTCCACAACTAGAAACTCCGCAACTACAAAATCCACAACTAGAAACTTCATAATTGTGAACTCCGCAACTAGAAAATCTACAACTTGAAACTCGGAAACTAAGAACTCCAACTAGAAACTCCACAACTAGAAACTCCACAACTAAAAACTCCACAACTAGACACTTCGCAACTGGAAACTCCACAACTAGACACTCCACAACTAGAAACTATGCAACTAGAAACTCCGCCACTAGAAACTCCACAACTAGAAACTCTGCAACTAGAAACTCCGCAACTAGAAACTCCACAACTAGAAACTCCACAACTAGAGACTCCAAAACAAGAGACTCTGCAACTTGAAACTCCACAACTAGAGACTCCATAACTAGGAACTCCACAACTAGAAACTCCGCAACTAGAAACTCCACAACTAGAAATTCCACAACAAGAGACTCAACAACTAGAAACTCCACACCTATAAATTCCACAACTTGAAACGCTACAACTAGAAACTCAACAACTAGAAACTCCACACCTAGAAACTCCACAACTAGAAACTCCACAACTAGAAACTCCACAACTAGAAACTATGCAACTAGAAACTCCACAGCTAGAACGTCCGCAACTAGAAACTCTGCAACTAGAAACTCCACAGCTAGAAACTCCACAACTAGAAACTCCACAACTAGAAACTCCACAACTAGAGACTCCACAACTAGAGGCTCCGCAACTAGAAACTTCACAGCTAGAAACTCTGCAACTAGAAACTCCGCAACTAGAGACTCCGCAACTAGAAACTCCACAACTAGAATCTCCGCAACTAGAAACTCCACAACTAGAGAGTCCATAACTAGGAACTCCACAACTAGAAACTCCACAGCTACAGACTCCACAACTACAGACTCCAAAACTAGAAACTCCACAGCTAGAGACTCCACAACTAGAAACTCCACAAATACGAACCCCACAAATACGAACCCCGCAACTAGAAGCTCCATAACTAGAAACTCCGCAACTAGAAACTCCACAACTTGAGACTTCGCAACTAGAAACTCCACAACTAGAAACACCACAACTAGAGACTCCAGAACTACAAACTCCACAACTAGAAACTCCACAACTACGAACCTCACAACTAGAAACTCCAACACTAGAAACCCCACAACTTGGGACTTCGCAACTAGAAACTCCATAACTTGAGACTTCGCAACTAGAAACTCGGCAACTAGAAACTCCCCAACTAGAAACTCCACAACTAGAAACTCCACAAATTGAAACACCACAACTAGATACTCCACAACTACAAATTCCACAACTAGATCCGCAACTAGAAACTCCGCAACTAGAAACTCCACAACTAGAGACTCCATAACTTGAAACACCACAACTAGAAACTCCACAACTACAGACTCCACAACTACAAACTCCACAACTAGAAACTCCACAACCGGAAACTCCGCAACTAGGAACTCTACAACTAGAAACTCCACAACTAGAAATTCCACAACCAGAGACTCGACAACTTGAGACTCCACAACTAAAAACTCCACAGCTAGAAACTCCACAACTAGAAACTCCGCAACTAGAAACGCAGCAACTAGAAACTCCACAACAAGAAACTCCACAACTAGAAACTCCACAACTTGAAACACCACAACTAGATACTCCACAACTACAAATTCCACAACTAGACATTCCAAATTTAGAAACTCCGCAACTAGAAACTCCGCAACTTGAAACTATGCAACTAGAAACTCCACAGCTAGAGACTCAATAACTAGGAACTCCACAACTTGAAACTCCAAAACTACAAACTCCACAACTACAAACTCCAAATTTAGAAACTCCACAACTAGAAACTCCCCAACTTAAAACTCCACAACTAGAGACTCCATAACTAGGAACTCCACAACTAAAAACTCCGCAACTACAAACTCCACAACTAGAAACTCCGCAAATAGAAACTCCACAACTAGAAATTCCACAACCAGAGACTCAACAACTTGAGACTCCACAAATAAAAACTCCACAACTAGAAACTCCACAACTAGACACTTCGCAACTAGAAACTCCGCAAATTGAAACTCTACTACTAGAGACTCCATAACTAGGAACTCCACAACTAGAAACTCCACAACCAGAAACTCCGCAACTAGAAACTCCACAACTAGAAATTCCACAACCAGTGACTCAACAACTAGAGACTCCCCAACTAAAAACTCCACAACTAGAAACTCCACAACTAGTAACTCCACAACTAGAAACTCCGCAACTAGAAACCAAGCAACTAGAAACTCCACAACTAGGAACTACACACCTATAAATTCCACAACTTGAAACTCCACAACTAGAAACTCAACAACTAGAGACTCCACACCTAGAAACTCTGCAACTAGAAACTCCACAACTAGAAACTTCATAACTAGAAACTATGCAACTAGAAACTCTGCAACTAGAAACTCCACAGCTAGAACGTCCGCAACTAGAAACTCTACAACTAGAAACTCCGCAACTAGAATCTCCACAGCTAGAAACTCCGCAACTAGAAACTCCACAACTAGAAACACCACAACTAGATACTCCACAACTACAAATTCCACAACTAGAAACTCCAAATTTAGAAACTCCGCAACTTGAAACTCCCCAACTACAGACTCCATAACTGGGAACTCCACAACTAGAAACTCCAAAACTACAGACTCCACAACTACAAACTTCACAACTACAAACTCCACAACAAGAAACTCTGCAACTAAAAACTCCACAACTAGAAATTCCACAACCAGAGACTCAACAACTAGAGACTCCACAACCAAAAACTCCACAACTAGAAACTCCACAACTAGAAACTCCGCAACTAGAAACTCCGCAACTTGAAACTCCACAACTACAGTCTCCATAACTAGGAACTCCACAACTAGAAACTCCACAACTACAGACTCCACAACTACAAACTTCACAACTAGAAACTACACAACCAGAAACTCCGCAACTAGAAACTCCACAACTAGAAATTCCACAACCAGAGACTCAACAACTAGAAACTCCGCAACTAGAAACTCCACAGCTAGAAACACCACAACTTGAGACTTCGCAACTTGAAACTCGGCAACTAAAAACTCAACAACTAGAAACTCCACAACTAGAAACTCCACAACTAGAAACTCCACAACTTTAAACACCACAACTAGATACTCCACAACTACAAATTCCACAACTAGAAACTCCAAATTTAGAAACTCCGCAACTAGAAACTCCGCAACTTGAAACTCCACAACTAGAGAATCCATAACTAGGAACTCCACAACTAGAAACTCCACAACTACAGACTCCACAACTACAAACTTCACAACTACAAACTCCACAACCAGAAACTCCGCAACTAGAAACTCCACAACTAGAAATACCACAACCACAGACTCAACAACTAGAGACTCCACAACCAAAAACTCCACAACTAGAAACTCCGTAACTAGAAACCCAGCAACTAGAAACTCCACAACTAGGAACTCCACACCTATAAATTCCACAACTTGAAACTCCACAACTAGAAACTCAACAACTAGAAACTCCACACCTAGAAACTCCACAACTAGAAACTCCACAACTAGAAACTTCACAACTAGAAACTATGCAAGTAGAAACTCCGCAACTAGAAACTCCACAACTAGAAACTCTGCAACTAGAAACTCCGCAACTAGAAACTCCAAAGCTAGAAAATCCACAACTAGAAACTCCACAACTAGAAACTCCACGACTAGAGACTCCACACCTAGAGACTCCGCAACTTGAAACTCCACAACTAGAGACTCCATAACTAGGAACTCCACAACTATAAACTCCACAACTACAGACTCCCCAACTACAAACTCCACAACTAGAAACTCCACAACCGGAAACTCCGCAACTAGAAACTCCGCAACTAGAAACTCCTCAACTAGAAATTCCACAACCAGAGACTCCATAACTAGGAACTCCACAACTAGAAACTCCACAACCAGAAACTCCGCAACTAGAAACTCCACAACTAGAAATTCCACAACCAGAGACTCAACAACTAGAGACTCCCCAACTAAAAACTCCACAACTAGAAACTCCACAACTAGAAACTTCACAACTAGAAACTCCGCAACAAGAAACCAAGCAACTAGAAACTCCACAACTAGGGACTACACACCTATAAATTCCACAACTTGAAACTCCACAACTAGAAACTCAACAACTAGAGACTCCACACCTAGAAACTCCGCAACTAGAAACTCCACAGCTAGAAACTCCACAACTAGAAACTCCACAACTAGAAACTCCACAACTAGAGACTCCACAACTAGAGGCTCCGCAACTAGAAACTTCACAGCTAGAAACTCTGCAACTAGAAACTCCGCAACTAGAGACTCCGCAACTAGAAACTCCACAACTAGAAACTCCGCAACTAGAAGCTCCGCAACTAGAAACTCCACAGCTAGAACGTCCGCAACTAGAAACTCTGCAACTAGAAACTCCACGACTAGAAACTCCACGACTAGAAACTCCACAACTAGAAACTCCACAACTAGAAACTCCACAACTAGAGACTCCACAACTAGAGACTCCGCAACTAAAAACTCCACAGCTAGAAACTCCGCAACTAGAAACTCCGCAACTAGAATCTCCACAACTAGAGAGTCCACAGCTATAAACTCCACAACTCGAAACTCTGCAACTCGAAACTCTGCAACTAGAAAATCCCCAACTAGAAACTACACAACTAGAATCTCCGCAACTCAAAACTCCGCAACTACAAAATCCACAACTAGGAACTTGACAATTGGGAACTCCGCAACTAGAAAATCTACAACTAGAAACTCGAAAACTAAAAACTCCAACTAGAAACACCACAACTAGAAACTCCACAACTAGAAACACCACAACTAGACACTTTGCAACTAGAAACTCCACAACTAGACACTCCACAACTAGAAAACTCCGCAACTAGAAACTCCACGGCTAGACACTCCACAACTTGAGACTCCGCAATGACAGACTCTGCAACGAGAAACTCTGCAACTAGAAAATGCACAGCTAGAAACTTGCAACTCGAAACTCTGCTACTAGAAACTCCGCAACTAAAAACTCCACAGCTACAAACTCCACAATTAGGAACTCCACAACTAGAGACTCCACAACTGAAAACTCCATGACTAGAAACTCCAGAATTAGAAACTCCACAGCTAGAAACTCCACAACTTGAGACTTTGCAACTAGAAACTCGGCAACTAGAAACTTAACAAATAGAAACTCCACAACTAGAAACTTCACAACTAGAAACTCCACAACTTGAAACACCACAACTAGATATCCCGCAACTACAAATTCCACAAATAGAAACTCCACAACTAGAAACTCCACAACTAGAAACTCCATAACTAGAATCTCCGCAACTAGAAACTCCACAACTAGAGAGTCCATAACTAGGAACTCCACAACTAGAAACTCCACAGCTACAGACTCCACAACTACAGACTCCAAAACTAGAAACTCTACAGCTAGAGACTCCACAACTAGAAACTCCACAAATACGAACCCCACAAATACGAACCCCGCAACTAGAAACTCCACAACTAGAAACACCACAACTAGAGACTCCACAACTACAAACTCCACAACTAGAAACTCCACAACTACGAATCTCACAACTAGAAACTCCAACACTAGAAACCCCACAACTTGGGACTTCGCAACTAGAAACTCCATAACTTGAGACTTCGCAACTAGAAACTCGGCAACTAGAAACTCCACAACTAGAAACTCCACAAATTAAAACACCACAACTAGATACTCCACAACTACAAATTCCACAACTAGATCCGCAACTAGAAACTCCGCAACTAGAAACTCCACAACTAGAGACTCCATAACTTGAAACACCACAACTAGATACTCCACAACTACAAATTCCACATCTAGAAACTCCCAATTTAGAAACTCCGCAACTGGAAACTCCGCAACTTGAAACTCCACAACTAGAGACTCCATAACTAGGAATTCCACAACTAGAAACTCCACAACTACAGACTCCACAACTACAAACTTCACAACTAGAAACTCCACAACCGGAAACTCCGCAACTAGAAACTCCGCAACTAGAAACTCCACAACTAGAAATTCCACAACCAGAGACTCGACAACTTGAGACTCCACAACTAAAAACTCCACAGCTAGAAACTCCACAACTAGAAACTCCGCAACTAGAAACCCAGCAACTAGAAACTCCACAACAAGGAACTCCACAACTAGAAACTCCACAAATGAAAACTCCACAACTAGAAACTCCACAACTAGACAATTCGCAACTAGAAACTCCACAAATAGAGACTCCACTAGAAAACTCCGCAACTAGAAACTCCACAACTACGAACCTCACAACTTGAAACTCCACAACTAGAAACTCCGCAACTAGAAACTCCACAGCTAGATACTCCACAACTTGAGACTTCGCAACTAGAAACTCGGCAACTAGAAACTCAACAACTAGAAACTCCACAACTAAAAACTCCACAACTAGAAACACCACAACTAGATACTCCACAACTACAACTTCCACAACTAGAAACTCCAAATTTAGAAACTCCGCAACTAGAAACTCCGCAAATTGAAACTCTACTACTAGAGACTCCATAACTAGGAACTCCACAACTAGAAACTCCACAACCAGAAACTCCGCAACTAGAAACTCCACAACTAGAAATTTCACAACCAGTGACTCAACAACTAGAGACTCCCCAACTAAAAACTCCACAACTAGAAACTCCACAACTAGTAACTCCACAACTAGAAACTCCGCAACTAGAAACCAAGCAACTAGAAACTCCACAACTAGGAACTACACACCTATAAATTCCACAACTTGAAACTCCACAACTAGAAACTCAACAACTAGAGACTCCACACCTAGAAACTCTGCAACTAGAAACTCCACAACTAGAAACTTCATAACTAGAAACTATGCAACTAGAAACTCTGCAACTAGAAACTCCACAGCTAGAACGTCCGCAACTAGAAACTCTGCAACTAGAAACTCCACAACTAGAGACTCCACAACTAGAGGCTCCGCAACTAGAAACTCCACAGCTACAGACTCCACAACTACAGACTCCAAAACTAGAAACTCCACAGCTAGAGACTCCACAACTAGAAACTCCACAAATACGAACCCCACAAATACGAACCCCGCAACTATAAACTCCACAACTAGAAACACCACAACTAGAGACTCCACAACTACAAACTCCACAACTACAAACTCCACAACTACGAACCTCACAACTAGAAACTCCAACACTAGAAACCCCACAACTTGGGACTTCGCAACTAGAAACTCCATAACTTGAGACTTCGCAACTAGAAACCTGGCAACTAGAAACTCCACAACTAGAAACTCCACAAATTGAAACACCACAACTAGATACTCCACAACTACAAATTCCACAACTAGATCCGCAACTAGAAACTCCGCAACTAGAAACTCCACAACTAGAGACTCCATAACTTGAAACACCACAACTAGATACTCCACAACTACAAATTCCACATCTAGAAACTCCAAATTTAGAAACTCCGCAACTGGAAACTCCACAACTTGAAACTCCACAACTAGAGACTCCATAACTAGGAATTCCACAACTAGAAACTCCACAACTACAGACTCCACAACTACAAACTCCACAACTAGAAACTCCACAACCGGAAACTCCGCAACTAGAAACTCCGCAACTAGAAACTCCACAACTAGAAATTCCACAACCAGAGACTCGACAACTTGAGACTCCACAACTAAAAACTCCACAGCTAGAAACTCCACAACTAGAAACTCCGCAACTAGAAACCCAGCAACTAGAAACTCCACAACAAGGAACTCCACAACTAGAAACTCCACAAATGAAAACTCCACAACTAGAAACTCCACAACTAGACAATTCGCTACTAGAAACTCCACAAATAGAGACTCCACTAGAAAACTCCGCAACTAGAAACTCCACAACTACGAACCTCACAACTTGAAACTCCACAACTAGAAACTCCGCAACTAGAAACTCCACAGCTAGATACTCCACAACTTGAGACTTCGCAACTAGAAACTCGGCAACTAGAAACTCCACAACTAAAAACTCCACAACTAGAAACACCACAACTAGATACTCCACAACTACAAATTCCACAACTAGAAACTCCAAATTTAGAAACTCCGCAACTAGAAACTCCGCAAATTGAAACTCTACTACTAGAGACTCCATAACTAGGAACTCCACAACTAGAAACTCCACAACCAGAAACTCCGCAACTAGAAACTCCACAACTAGAAATTTCACAACCAGTGACTCAACAACTAGAGACTCCCCAACTAAAAACTCCACAACTAGAAACTCCACAACTAGTAACTCCACAACTAGAAACTCCGCTACTAGAAACCAAGCAACTAGAAACTCCACAACTAGGGACTACACACCTATAAATTCCACAACTTGAAACTCCACAACTAGAAACTCAACAACTAGAGACTCCACACCTAGAAACTCCGCAACTAGAAACTCCACAGCTAGAAACTCCACAACTAGAAACTCCACAACTAGAAACTCCACAACTAGAGACTCCACAACTAGAGGCTCCGCAACTAGAAACTTCACAGCTAGAAACTCTGCAACTAGAAACTCCGCAACTAGAGACTCCGCAACTAGAAACTCCACAACTAGAAACTCCGCAACTAGAAGCTCCGCAACTAGAAACTCCACAGCTAGAACGTCCGCAACTAGAAACTCTGCAACTAGAAACTCCACGACTAGAAACTCCACAACTAGAAACTCCACAACTAGAAACTCCACAACTAGAGACTCCACAACTAGAGACTCCGCAACTAAAAACTCCACAGCTAGAAACTCCGCAACTAGAAACTCCGCAACTAGAATCTCCACAACTAGAGAGTCCACAGCTATAAACTCCACAACTTGAAACTCTGCAACTCGAAACTCTGCAACTAGAAAATCCCCAACTAGAAACTACACAACTAGAATCTCCGCAACTCAAAACTCCGCAACTACAAAATCCACAACTAGGAACTTGACAATTGGGAACTCCGCAACTAGAAAATCTACAACTAGAAACTCGAAAACTAAAAACTCCAACTAGAAACACCACAACTAGAAACTCCACAACTAGAAACACCACAACTAGACACTTTGCAACTAGAAACTCCACAACTAGACACTCCACAACTAGAAAACTCCGCAACTAGAAACTCCACGGCTAGACACTCCACAACTTGAGACTCCGCAATGACAGACTCTGCAACGAGAAACTCTGCAACTAGAAACTGCACAGCTAGAAACTTGCAACTCGAAACTCTGCTACTAGAAACTCCGCAACTAGAAACTCCACAGCTACAAACTCCACAATTAGGAACTCCACAACTAGAGACTCCACAACTGAAAACTCCATGACTAGAAACTCCAGAATTAGAAACTCCACAGCTAGAAACTCCACAACTTGAGACTTTGCAACTAGAAACTCGGCAACTAGAAACTTAACAAATAGAAACTCCACAACTAGAAACTTCACAACTAGAAACTCCACAACTTGAAACACCACAACTAGATATCCCGCAACTACAAATTCCACAAATAGAAACTCCACAACTAGAAACTCCACAACTAGAAACTCCATAACTAGAATCTCCGCAACTAGAAACTCCACAACTAGAGAGTCCATAACTAGGAACTCCACAACTAGAAACTCCACAGCTACAGACTCCACAACTACAGACTCCAAAACTAGGAACTCCACAGCTAGAGACTCCACAACTAGAAACTCCACAAATACGAACCCCACAAATACGAACCCCGCAACTAGAAACTCCACAACTAGAAACACCACAACTAGAGACTCCACAACTACAAACTCCACAACTAGAAACTCCACAACTACGAACCTCACAACTAGAAACTCCAACACTAGAAACCCCACAACTTGGGACTTCGCAACTAGAAACTCCATAACTTGAGACTTCGCAACTAGATACTCGGCAACTAGAAACTCCACAACTAGAAACTCCACAAATTAAAACACCACAACTAGATACTCCACAACTACAAATTCCACAACTAGATCCGCAACTAGAAACTCCGCAACTAGAAACTCCACAACTAGAGACTCCATAACTTGAAACACCACAACTAGATACTCCACAACTACAAATTCCACATCTAGAAACTCCCAATTTAGAAACTCCGCAACTGGAAACTCCGCAACTTGAAACTCCGCAACTAGAGACTCCATAACTAGGAATTCCACAACTAGAAACTCCACAACTACAGACTCCACAACTACAAACTTCACAACTAGAAACTCCACAACCGGAAACTCCGCAACTAGAAACTCCACAACTAGAAACTCCACAACTAGAAATTCCACAACCAGAGACTCGACAACTTGAGACTCCACAACTAAAAACTCCACAGCTAGAAACTCCACAACTAGAAACTCCGCAACTAGAAACCCAGCAACTAGAAACTCCACAACAAGGAACTCCACAACTAGAAACTCCACAAATGAAAACTCCACAACTAGAAACTCCACAACTAGACAATTCGCAACTAGAAACTCCACAAATAGAGACTCCACTAGAAAACTCCGCAACTAGAAACTCCACAACTACGAACCTCACAACTTGAAACTCCACAACTAGAAACTCCGCAACTAGAAACTCCACAGCTAGATACTCCACAACTTGAGACTTCGCAACTAGAAACTCGGCAACTAGAAACTCAACAACTAGAAACTCCACAACTAAAAACTCCACAACTAGAAACACCACAACTAGATACTCCACAACTACAACTTCCACAACTAGAAACTCCAAATTTAGAAACTCCGCAACTAGAAACTCCGCAAATTGAAACTCTACTACTAGAGACTCCATAACTAGGAACTCCACAACTAGAAACTCCACAACCAGAAACTCCGCAACTAGAAACTCCACAACTAGAAATTTCACAACCAGTGACTCAACAACTAGAGACTCCCCAACTAAAAACTCCACAACTAGAAACTCCACAACTAGTAACTCCACAACTAGAAACTCCGCAACTAGAAACCAAGCAACTAGAAACTCCACAACTAGGAACTACACACCTATAAATTCCACAACTTGAAACTCCACAACTAGAAACTCAACAACTAGAGACTCCACACCTAGAAACTCTGCAACTAGAAACTCCACAACTAGAAACTTCATAACTAGAATCTATGCAACTAGAAACTCTGCAACTAGAAACTCCACAGCTAGAACGTCCGCAACTAGAAACTCTGCAACTAGAAACTCCACAACTAGAGACTCCACAACTAGAGGCTCCGCAACTAGAAACTCCACAGCTACAGACTCCACAACTACAGACTCCAAAACTAGAAACTCCACAGCTAGAGACTCCACAACTAGAAACTCCACAAATACGAACCCCACAAATACGAACCCCGCAACTATAAACTCCACAACTAGAAACACCACAACTAGAGACTCCACAACTACAAACTCCACAACTAGAAACTCCACAACTACGAACCTCACAACTAGAAACTCCAACACTAGAAACCCCACAACTTGGGACTTCGCAACTAGAAACTCCATAACTTGAGACTTCGCAACTAGAAACTCGGCAACTAGAAACTCCACAACTAGAAACTCCACAAATTGAAACACCACAACTAGATACTCCACAACTACAAATTCCACAACTAGATCCGCAACTAGAAACTCCGCAACTAGAAACTCCACAACTAGAGACTCCATAACTTGAAACACCACAACTAGATACTCCACAACTACAAATTCCACATCTAGAAACTCCAAATTTAGAAACTCCGCAACTGGAAACTCCGCAACTTGAAACTCCACAACTAGAGACTCCATAACTAGGAATTCCACAACTAGAAACTCCACAACTACAGACTCCACAACTACAAACTCCACAACTAGAAACTCCACAACCGGAAACTCCGCAACTAGAAACTCCGCAACTAGAAACTCCACAACTAGAAATTCCACAACCAGAGACTCGACAACTTGAGACTCCACAACTAAAAACTCCACAGCTAGAAACTCCACAACTAGAAACTCCGCAACTAGAAACCCAGCAACTAGAAACTCCACAAGAAGGAACTCCACAACTAGAAACTCCACAAATGAAAACTCCACAACTAGAAACTCCACAACTAGACAATTCGCAACTAGAAACTCCACAAATAGAGACTCCACTAGAAAACTCCGCAACTAGAAACTCCACAACTACGAACCTCACAACTTGAAACTCCACAACTAGAAACTCCGCAACTAGAAACTCCACAGCTAGATACTCCACAACTTGAGACTTCGCAACTAGAAACTCGGCAACTAGAAACTCCACAACTAAAAACTCCACAACTAGAAACACCACAACTAGATACTCCACAACTACAAATTCCACAACTAGAAACTCCAAATTTAGAAACTCCGCAACTAGAAACTCCGCAAATTGAAACTCTACTACTAGAGACTCCATAACTAGGAACTCCACAACTAGAAACTCCACAACCAGAAACTCCGCAACTAGAAACTCCACAACTAGAAATTTCACAACCAGTGACTCAACAACTAGAGACTCCCCAACTAAAAACTCCACAACTAGAAACTCCACAACTAGTAACTCCACAACTAGAAACTCCGCAACTAGAAACCAAGCAACTAGAAACTCCACAACTAGGAACTACACACCTATAAATTCCAAAACTTGAAACTCCACAACTAGAAACTCAACAACTAGAGACTCCACACCTAGAAACTCTGCAACTAGAAACTCCACAACTAGAAACTTCATAACTAGAAACTATGCAACTAGAAACTCTGCAACTAGAAACTCCACAGCTAGAACGTCCGCAACTAGAAACTCTGCAACTAGAAACTCCACAACTAGAGACTCCACAACTAGAGGCTCCGCAACTAGAAACTTCACATTAGAAACTCTGCAACTAGAAACTCCGCAACTAGAGACTCCGCAACTAGAAACCCCACAACTAGAAACTCCACAACTAGAAGCTCCGCAACTAGAAACTCCACAGCTAGAACGTCCGCAACTAGAAACTCTGCAACTAGAAACTCCACGACTAGAAACTCCAGAACTAGAAACTCCACAACTTGAAATACCACAACTAGATACTCCGCCACTACAAATTCCACAACTAGAAACTCCCCAACTAGAAACTCTATAACTAGGAGCTCCGCAACCAGAAACTCCACAACTAGAGACTCCATAACTTGGAACTCCACAACTAGAAACTCCACAGCTACAGACTCCACAACAAGAAACTCCACAAATACGAACCCCACAAATACGAACCCCGCAACTAGAAGCTCCATAACTAGAAACTCCGCAACAAGAAACTCCACAACTTGAGACTTCGCAACTAGAAACTCCACAACTTGAAACACCACAACTAGAGACTCCACAACTACAAACTCCACAACCAGAAACTCCGCAACTAGAAACTCCACAACTAGAAATACCACAACCACAGACTCAACAACTAGAGACTCCACAACCAAAAACTCCACAACTAGAAACTCCACAACTAGAAACTCTGTAACTAGAAACCCAGCAACTAGAAACTCCACAACTAGGAACTCCACACCTATAAATTCAACAACTTGAAACTACACAACTAGAAACTCAACAACTAGAAACTCCACACCTAGAAACTCCGCAACTAGAAACTCCACAACTAGAAAATCACAACTAGAAACTATGCAAGTAGAAACTCCGCAACTAGAAACTCCACAACTAGAAACTCTGCAACTAGAAACTCCGCAACTAGAAACTCCACAGCTAGAAACTCCACAACTAGAAACTCCACAACTAGAAACTCCACGAGTAGAGACTCCACATCTAGAGACTCCGTAACTTGAAACTCCACAACTAGAGACTCCATAACTAGGAACTCCACAACTAGAAACTCCACAACTACAGACTCCACAACTACAAACTCCACAACTAGAAACTCCAAGACCGGAAACTCCGCAACTACAAACTCCGCAACTAGAAACTCCACAACTAGAAATTCCACAACCAGAGACTCAACAACTTGAGACTCCACAACTAAAAACTACACAGCTAGAAACTCCACAACTTGAAACTCCGCAACTAGAAACCCAGCAACTAGAAACTCCACAACAAGAACCTCCACAACTAGAAACTCCACAACTTGAAACACCACAACTAGATACTCCACAACTACAAATTCCACAACTAGAAACTCCGCAACTACAAAATCCACAACTAGAAACTTCATAATTGTGAACTCCGCAACTAGAAAATCTACAACTTGAAACTCGGAAACTAAGAACTCCAACTAGAAACTCCACAACTAGAAACTCCACAACTAAAAACTCCACAACTAGACACTTCGCAACTGGAAACTCCACAACTAGACACTCCACAACTAGAAACTATGCAACTAGAAACTCCGCAACTAGAAACTCCACAACTAGAAACTCTGCAACTAGAAACTCCGCAACTAGAAACTCCACAACTAGAAACTCCACAACTAGAGACTCCAAAACAAGAGACTCTGCAACTTGAAACTCCACAACTAGAGACTCCATAACTAGGAACTCCACAACTAGAAACACCGCAACTAGAAACTCCACAACTAGAAATTCCACAACAAGAGACTCAACAACTAGAAACTCCACACCTATAAATTCCACAACTTGAAACGCTACAACTAGAAACTCAACAACTAGAAACTCCACACCTAGAAACTCCACAACTAGAAACTCCACAACTAGAAACTATGCAACTAGAAACTCTGCAACTAGAAACTCCACAGCTAGAACGTCCGCAACTAGAAACTCTGCAACTAGAAACTCCACAGCTAGAAACTCCACAACTAGAAAGTCCACAACTAGAAACTCCACAACTAGAGACTCCACAACTAGAGGCTCCGCAACTAGAAACTTCACAGCTAGAAACTCTGCAACTAGAAACTCCGCAACTAGAGACTCCGCAACTAGAAACTCCACAACTAGAAACTCCACAACTAGAAGCTCCGCAACTAGAAACTCCACAGCTAGAACGTCCGCAACTAGAAACTCTGTGACTAGAAACTCCACGACTAGAAACTCCACAACTAGAAACTCCATAACTTGAAATACCACAACTAGATACTCCGCAACTACAAATTCCACAACTAGAAACTCCCCAACTAGAAACTCCATAACTAGAAACTCCGCAACCAGAAACTCCACAACTAGAGACTCCATAACTAGGAACTCCACAACTAGAAACTCCACAGCTACAGACTCCACAACTACAGACTCCACAACTAGAAACTCCACAGCTAGAGACTCCACAACTAGAAACTCCACAAATACGAACCCCGAAACTGGAAGCTCCATAACTAGAAACTCCGCAACTAGAAACTCCACAACTTGAGACTTCGCAACTTGAAACTCCACAACTAGAAACACCACAACTAGAGACTCCACAACTACAAACTCCACAACTAGAAACTCCACAACAACGAACCTCACAACTAGAAACTCCAACACTAGAAACTCCACAACTTGAGACTTCGCAACTAGAAACTCGGCAACTAGAAACTCCCCAACTAGAAACTCCACAACTAGAAACTCCACAAATTGAAACACCACAACTAGATACTCCACAACTACAAATTCCACAACTAGAAACTCCACAACTAAAAACTTCACAGATAGAAACTCCGCAACTAGAAACTCCGCAACTAGAATCTCCACAACTAGAGAGTCCACAGCTATAAACTCCACAACTTGAAACTCTGCAACTCGAAAGTCTGCAACTAGAAAATCCCCAACTAGAAACTACACAACTAGAATCTCCGCAACTCAAAACTCCGCAACTACAAAATCCACAACTAGAAACTTGAGAATTGGGAACTCCGCAACTAGAAAATCTACAACTAGAAACTAGAAAACTAAAAACTCCAACTAGAAACTCCACAACTAGAAACTCCACAACTAGAAACTCCACAACTAGACACTTTGCAACTAGAAACTCCACAACTAGACACTCCACAACTTGAGACCCCGCAATGACAGACTCCGCAACGAGAAACTCTGCAACTAGAAACTGCACAGCTAGAAACTCCACAATTAGAAACTCCACAACTAGAGACTCCACAACTAGAAACTCCAAGACTAGAAACTCCAGAATTCGAAACTCCACAGCTAGAAACTCCACAACTTGAGACTTTGCAACTAGAAACTCGGCAACTAGAAACTTAACAAATAGAAACTCCACAACTACAAACTTCACAACTAGAAACTCCACAACTTGAAACACCACAACTAGATACGCCGCAACTACAAATTCCACAACTAGAAACTCCACAACTAGAAACTCCATAACTAGAATCTCCGCAACTAGAAACTCCACAACTAGAGATTCCATAACTAGGAACTCCACAACTAGAAACTCCACAGCTACAGACTCCACAACTACAGACTCCACAACTAGAAACTCCACAGCTAGAGACTCCACAACTAGAAACTCCACAAATACGAACCCCACAAATACGAGCCCCGCAACTAGAAGCTCCATAACTAGAAACCCCACAACTTGGGACTTCGCAACTAGAAACTCCACAACTAGAAACACCACAACTAGAGACTCCACAACTACAAACTCCACAACTAGAAACTCCACAACTACGAACCTCACAACTAGAAACTCCAACACTAGAAACTCCACAACTTGAGACTTCGCAACTAGAAACTCGGCAACTAGAAACTCCCCAACTAGAAACTCCACAACTAGAAACTCCACAAATTGAAACACCACAACTAGATACTCCACAACTACAAATTCCACAACTACAAACTCCACAACTAGAAAATCACAACTAGAAACTATGCAAGTAGAAACTCCGCAACTAGAAACTCCACAACTAGAAACTCTGCAACTAGAAACTCCGCAACTAGAAACTCCACAGCTAGAAACTCCACAACTAGAAACTCCACAACTAGAAACTCCACGAGTAGAGACTCCACATCTAGAGACTCCGTAACTTGAAACTCCACAACTAGAGACTCCATAACTAGGAACTCCACAACTAGAAACTCCACAACTACAGACTCCACAACTACAAACTCCACAACTAGAAACTCCAAGACCGGAAACTCCGCAATTACAAACTCCGCAACTAGAAACTCCACAACTAGAAATTCCACAACCAGAGACTCAACAACTTGAGACTCCACAACTAAAAACTACACAGCTAGAAACTCCACAACTTGAAACTCCGCAACTAGAAACCCAGCAACTAGAAACTCCACAACAAGAACCTCCACAAGTAGAAACTCCACAACTTGAAACACCACAACTAGATACTCCACAACTACAAATTCCACAACTAGAAACTCCGCAACTACAAAATCCACAACTAGAAACTTCATAATTGTGAACTCCGCAACTAGAAAATCTACAACTTGAAACTCGGAAACTAAGAACTCCAACTAGAAACTCCACAACTAGAAACTCCACAACTAAAAACTCCACAACTAGACACTTCGCAACTGGAAACTCCACAACTAGACACTCCACAACTAGAAACTATGCAACTAGAAACTCCGCAACTAGAAACTCCACAACTAGAAACTCTGCAACTAGAAACTCCGCAACTAGAAACTCCACAACTAGAAACTCCACAACTAGAGACTCCAAAACAAGAGACTCTGCAACTTGAAACTCCACAACTAGAGACTCCATAACTAGGAACTCCACAACTAGAAACTCCGCAACTAGAAACTCCACAACTAGAAATTCCACAACAAGAGACTCAACAACTAGAAACTCCACACCTATAAATTCCACAACTTGAAACGCTACAACTAGAAACTCAACAACTAGAAACTCCACACCTAGAAACTCCACAACTAGAAACTCCACAACTAGAAACTCCACAACTAGAAACTATGCAACTAGAAACTCCACAGCTAGAACGTCCGCAACTAGAAACTCTGCAACTAGAAACTCCACAGCTAGAAACTCCACAACTAGAAACTCCACAACTAGAAACTCCACAACTAGAGACTCCACAACTAGAGGCTCCGCAACTAGAAACTTCACAGCTATAAACTCTGCAACTAGAAACTCCGCAACTAGAGACTCCGCAACTAGAAACTCCACAACTAGAAACTCCACAACTAGAAGCTCCGCAACTAGAAACTCCACAGCTAGAACGTCCGCAACTAGAAACTCTGTGACTAGAAACTCCACGACTAGAAACTCCACAACTAGAAACTCCATAACTTGAAATACCACAACTAGATACTCCGCAACTACAAATTCCACAACTAGAAACTCCCCAACTAGAAACTCCATAACTAGAAACTCCGCAACCAGAAACTCCACAACTAGAGACTCCATAACTAGGAACTCCACAACTAGAAACTCCACAGCTACAGACTCCACAACTACAGACTCCACAACTAGAAACTCCACAGCTAGAGACTCCACAACTAGAAACTCCACAAATACGAACCCCGAAACTGGAAGCTCCATAACTAGAAACTCCGCAACTAGAAACTCCACAACTTGAGACTTCGCAACTTGAAACTCCACAACTAGAAACACCACAACTAGAGACTCCACAACTACAAACTCCACAACTAGAAACTCCACAACAACGAACCTCACAACTTGAAACTCCAACACTAGAAACTCCACAACTTGAGACTTCGCAACTAGAAACTCGGCAACTAGAAACTCCCCAACTAGAAACTCCACAACTAGAAACTCCACAAATTGAAACACCACAACTAGATACTCCACAACTACAAATTCCACAACTAAAAACTCCACAACTAAAAACTTCACAGATAGAAACTCCGCAACTAGAAACTCCGCAACTAGAATCTCCACAACTAGAGAGTCCACAGCTATAAACTCCACAACTTGAAACTCTGCAACTCGAAAGTCTGCAACTAGAAAATCCCCAACTAGAAACTACACAACTAGAATCTCCGCAACTCAAAACTCCGCAACTACAAAATCCACAACTAGAAACTTGAGAATTGGGAACTCCGCAACTAGAAAATCTACAACTAGAAACTAGAAAACTAAAAACTCCAACTAGAAACTCCACAACTAGAAACTCCACAACTAGAAACTCCACAACTAGACACTTTGCAACTAGAAACTCCACAACTAGACACTCCACAACTTGAGACCCCGCAATGACAGACTCCGCAACGAGAAACTCTGCAACTAGTAACTGCACAGCTAGAAACTCCACAATTAGAAACTCCACAACTAGAGACTCCACAACTAGAAACTCCAAGACTAGAAACTCCAGAATTAGAAACTCCACAGCTAGAAACTCCACAACTTGAGACTTTGCAACTAGAAACTCGGCAACTAGAAACTTAACAAATAGAAACTCCACAACTACAAACTTCACAACTAGAAACTCCACAACTTGAAACACCACAACTAGATACGCCGCAACTACAAATTCCACAACTAGAAACTCCACAACTAGAAACTCCATAACTAGAATCTCCGCAACTAGAAACTCCACAACTAGAGATTCCATAACTAGGAACTCCACAACTAGAAACTCCACAGCTACAGATTCCACAACTACAGACTCCACAACTAGAAACTCCACAGCTAGAGACTCCACAACTAGAAACTCCACAAATACGAACCCCACAAATACGAGCCCCGCAACTAGAAGCTCCATAACTAGAAACCCCACAACTTGGGACTTCGCAACTAGAAACTCCACAACTAGAAACACCACAACTAGAGACTCCACAACTACAAACTCCACAACTAGAAACTCCACAACTACGAACCTCACAACTAGAAACTCCAACACTAGAAACTCCACAACTTGAGACTTCGCAACTAGAAACTCGGCAACTAGAAACTCCCCAACTAGAAACTCCACAACTAGAAACTCCACAAATTGAAACACCACAACTAGATACTCCACAACTACAAATTCCACAACTACAAACTCCACAACTAGAAAATCACAACTAGAAACTATGCAAGTAGAAACTCCGCAACTAGAAACTCCGCAACTAGAAACTCCACAGCTAGAAACTCCACAACTAGAAACTCCACAACTAGAAACTCCACGAGTAGAGACTCCACATCTAGAGACTCCGTAACTTGAAACTCCACAACTAGAGACTCCATAACTAGGAACTCCACAACTAGAAACTCCACAACTACAGACTCCACAACTACAAACTCCACAACTAGAAACTCCAAGACCGGAAACTCCGCAACTACAAACTCCGCAACTAGAAACTCCACAACTAGAAATTCCACAACCAGAGACTCAACAACTTGAGACTCCACAACTAAAAACTACACAGCTAGAAACTCCACAACTTGAAACTCCGCAACTAGAAACCCAGCAACTAGAAACTCCACAACAAGAACCTCCACAACTAGAAACTCCACAACTTGAAACACCACAACTAGATACTCCACAACTACAAATTCCACAACTAGAAACTCCGCAACTACAAAATCCACAACTAGAAACTTCATAATTGTGAACTCCGCAACTAGAAAATCTACAACTTGAAACTCGGAAACTAAGAACTCCAACTAGAAACTCCTCAACTAGAAACTCCACAACTAAAAACTCCACAACTAGACACTTCGCAACTGGAAACTCCACAACTAGACACTCCACAACTAGAAACTATGCAACTAGAAACTCCGCAACTAGAAACTCCACAACTAGAAACTCTGCAACTAGAAACTCCGCAACTAGAAACTCCACAACTAGAAACTCCACAACTAGAGACTCCAAAACAAGAGACTCTGCAACTTGAAACTCCACAACTAGAGACTCCATAACTAGGAACTCCACAACTAGAAACTCCGCAACTAGAAACTCCACAACTAGAAATTCCACAACAAGAGACTCAACAACTAGAAACTCCACACCTATAAATTCCACAACTTGAAACGCTACAACTAGAAACTCAACAACTAGAAACTCCACGCCTAGAAACTCCACAACTAGAAACTCCACAACTAGAAACTCCACAACTAGAAACTATGCAACTAGAAACTCCACAGCTAGAGACTCCATAACTAGGAACTCCACAACTAGAAACTCCAAAACTACAAACTCCACAACTACAAACTCCACAACTAGAAACTCCGCAAATAGAAACTCCACAACTAGAAACACCACAACTAGATACTCCACAACTACAAATTCCACAACTAGAAACTCCAAATTTAGAAACTCCGCAACTAGAAACTCCGCAAATTGAAACTCTACTACTAGAGACTCCATAACTAGGAACTCCACAACTAGAAACTCCACAACCAGAAACTCCCCAACTAAAAACTGCACAACTAGAAACTCCACAACTAGAAACCAAGCAACTAGAAACTCCACAACTAGGAACTACACACCTCTAAATTCCACAACTTGAAAATCCACAACTAGAAACTCAACAACTAGAGACTCCACACCTAGAAACTCTGCAACTAGAAACTTCATAACTAGAAACTATGCAACTAGAAACTCTGCAACTAGAAACTCCACAGCTAGAACGTCCGCAACTAGAAACTCTGCAACTAGAAACTCCACAGCTAGAAACTCCACAACTAGAAACTCCACAACTAGTAACTCCACAACTAGAAACTCCGCAACTAGAAACCAAGCAACTAGAAACTCCACAACTAGGAACTACACACCTATAAATTCCACAACTTGAAACTCCACAACTAGAAACTCAACAACTAGAGACTCCACACCTAGAAACTCTGCAACTAGAAACTCCACAACTAGAAACTTCATAACTAGAAACTATGCAACTAGAAACTCTGCAACTAGAAACTCCACAGCTAGAACGTCCGCAACTAGAAACTCTGCAACTAGAAACTCCACAACTAGAGACTCCACAACTAGAGGCTCCGCAACTAGAAACTCCACAGCTACAGACTCCACAACTACAGACTCCAAAACTAGAAACTCCACAGCTAGAGACTCCACAACTAGAAACTCCACAAATACGAACCCCACAAATACGAACCCCGCAACTATAAACTCCACAACTAGAAACACCACAACTAGAGACTCCACAACTACAAACTCCACAACTAGAAACTCCACAACTACGAACCTCACAACTAGAAACTCCAACACTAGAAACCCCACAACTTGGGACTTCGCAACTAGAAACTCCATAACTTGAGACTTCGCAACTAGAAACTCGGCAACTAGAAACTCCACAACTAGAAACTCCACAAATTGAAACACCACAACTAGATACTCCACAACTACAAATTCCACAACTAGATCCGCAACTAGAAACTCCGCAACTAGAAACTCCGCAATTAGAAACTCCACAACTAGAGACTCCATAACTTGAAACACCACAACTAGATACTCCACAACTACAAATTCCACATCTAGGAACTCCAAATTTAGAAACTCCGCAACTGGAAACTCCGCAACTTGAAACTCCACAACTAGAGACTCCATAACTAGGAATTCCACAACTAGAAACTCCACAACTACAGACTCCACAACTACAAACTCCACAACTAGAAACTCCACAACCGGAAACTCCGCAACTAGAAACTCCGCAACTAGAAACTCCACAACTAGAAATTCCACAACCAGAGACTCGACAACTTGAGACTCCACAACTAAAAACTCCACAGCTAGAAACTCCACAACTAGAAACTCCGCAACTAGAAACCCAGCAACTAGAAACTCCACAACAAGGAACTCCACAACTAGAAACTCCACAAATGAAAACTCCACAACTAGAAACTCCACAACTAGACAATTCGCAACTAGAAACTCCACAAATAGAGACTCCACTAGAAAACTCCGCAACTAGAAACTCCACAACTACGAACCTCACAACTTGAAACTCCACAACTAGAAACTCCGCAACTAGAAACTCCACAGCTAGATACTCCACAACTTGAGACTTCGCAACTAGAAACTCGGCAACTAGAAACTCCACAACTAAAAACTCCACAACTAGAAACACCACAACTAGATACTCCACAACTACAAATTCCACAACTAGAAACTCCAAATTTAGAAACTCCGCAACTAGAAACTCCGCAAATTGAAACTCTACTACTAGAGACTCCATAACTAGGAACTCCACAACTAGAAACTCCACAACCAGAAACTCCGCAACTAGAAACTCCACAACTAGAAATTTCACAACCAGTGACTCAACAACTAGAGACTCCCCAACTAAAAACTCCACAACTAGAAACTCCACAACTAGTAACTCCACAACTAGAAACTCCGCAACTAGAAACCAAGCAACTAGAAACTCCACAACTAGGAACTACACACCTATAAATTCCAAAACTTGAAACTCCACAACTAGAAACTCAACAACTAGAGACTCCACACCTAGAAACTCTGCAACTAGAAACTCCACAACTAGAAACTTCATAACTAGAAACTATGCAACTAGAAACTCTGCAACTAGAAACTCCACAGCTAGAACGTCCGCAACTAGAAACTCTGCAACTAGAAACTCCACAACTAGAGACTCCACAACTAGAGGCTCCGCAACTAGAAACTTCACAGCTAGAAACTCTGCAACTAGAAACTCCGCAACTAGAGACTCCGCAACTAGAAACCCCACAACTAGAAACTCCACAACTAGAAGCTCCGCAACTAGAAACTCCACAGCTAGAACGTCCGCAACTAGAAACTCTGCAACTAGAAACTCCACGACTAGAAACTCCAGAACTAGAAACTCCACAACTTGAAATACCACAACTAGATACTCCGCCACTACAAATTCCACAACTAGAAACTCCCCAACTAGAAACTCTATAACTAGGAGCTCCGCAACCAGAAACTCCACAACTAGAGACTCCATAACTTGGAACTCCACAACTAGAAACTCCACAGCTACAGACTCCACAACAAGAAACTCCACAAATACGAACCCCACAAATACGAACCCCGCAACTAGAAGCTCCATAACTAGAAACTCCGCAACAAGAAACTCCACAACTTGAGACTTCGCAACTAGAAACTCCACAACTTGAAACACCACAACTAGAGACTCCACAACTACAAACTCCACAACCAGAAACTCCGCAACTAGAAACTCCACAACTAGAAATACCACAACCACAGACTCAACAACTAGAGACTCCACAACCAAAAACTCCACAACTAGAAACTCCACAACTAGAAACTCTGTAACTAGAAACCCCGCAACTAGAAACTCCACAACTAGGAACTCCACACCTATAAATTCCACAACTTGAAACTACACAACTAGAAACTCAACAACTAGAAACTCCACACCTAGAAACTCCGCAACTAGAAACTCCACAACTAGAAAATCACAACTAGAAACTATGCAAGTAGAAACTCCGCAACTAGAAACTCCACAACTAGAAACTCTGCAACTAGAAACTCCGCAACTAGAAACTCCACAGCTAGAAACTCCACAACTAGAAACTCCACGAGTAGAGACTCCACATCTAGAGACTCCGTAACTTGAAACTCCACAACTAGAGACTCCATAACTAGGAACTCCACAACTAGAAACTCCACAACTACAGACTCCACAACTACAAACTCCACAACTAGAAACTCCAAGACCGGAAACTCCGCAACTACAAACTCCGCAACTAGAAACTCCACAACTAGAAATTCCACAACCAGAGACTCAACAACTTGAGACTCCACAACTAAAAACTACACAGCTAGAAACTCCACAACTTGAAACTCCGCAACTAGAAACCCAGCAACTAGAAACTCCACAACAAGAACCTCCACAACTAGAAACTCCACAACTTGAAACACCACAACTAGATACTCCACAACTACAAATTCCACAACTAGAAACTCCGCAACTACAAAATCCACAACTAGAAACTTCATAATTGTGAACTCCGCAACTAGAAAATCTACAACTTGAAACTCGGAAACTAAGAACTCCAACTAGAAACTCCACAACTAGAAACTCCACAACTAAAAACTCCACAACTAGACACTTCGCAACTGGAAACTCCACAACTAGACACTCCACAACTAGAAACTATGCAACTAGAAACTCCGCAACTAGAAACTCCACAACTAGAAACTCTGCAACTAGAAACTCCGCAACTAGAAACTCCACAACTAGAAACTCCACAACTAGAGACTCC